>NC_081412.1:656377710-656721876 GCF_030272615.1 Cryptomeria japonica
ATTGTGAAAAGTTCAAAGAGTTATGGCCTACTGTAGACAAAACTAGATTATTATGGCATGGCTATGGGGGATCCAAGGCCCAATTTTGATCCTGAAGGATACATAAGGATAGCCCGGTCATCACAAAAGCTGAAGGCTAGAGAGCATAAATCTTACCTATCAGATGACCTCATTAAGAACATTGGCAGAGAAGAGGCCAGAGTGAAGCGAATAAAGTTTGAGAAAGCAATCCAAGCTTATAAATGGAAGCTTTATAGAAGGAAAATGGATGAGAATGTGCTACCAAAGATTGAAGACCCCTTGGAGTTGGCCAAAAAACTTGTGGACCATGAATTGGAAATACTTGAGGGAGTCCTACCTCATGTTTTTAGGGATTACATTTATACTATTAGGAATACAGAGCCTTTGGCTCATATGTCTCCTTCTTCCACATCTGGCATCATTCCATTCACTCCTCGAGAGGATTACCCCCCTGGTTATGCAAAGGATACACCGATAGACTTGGCAACATGAAAACTGAATGTCTGAGAAGTGGTTGACATTAGATTCCTGGAGCATGAGGATTTCATTACTGATAGTGACTTCATTGCTTCCGAGGAGTTCACCACATTCCTCTATCAACATAAAGGATCTCAAATTAGGAATAACATAAGAAATAGTGAAGAAGAGCAGTAGCTTCAAAAGTTACAAGAGGAGATGGATCTTATGATGAGAGAAATGACACCTGAGAAGGGAAGATAGTTGCTTAAGGAAGTTGGTGTGGTATTATACTCTGGATGCGACATGAACTCTTCCTTGTTGTTTGATGGATTCCTCAAGAAATAGGACCCAAGTAGGCAAATGATTCCAAAAGAGATTGATAAACTCTTTAGAGGATCAGGATATGATCTAGATCAGAAGGCTTTTCTACAGTGGGCTATCTATCCCAAAGATAAAAGACCTATATTGGTTGATACAAAAGAAGCTTTTGGACATTTGATGGTGTAGTAGGTTGGAAAGATTGATCCTAGAACAACTGCCAAACTAAATTTGGATGTCGATAAACTGAACCAAGGTCAGATAGAGTTTCTGGTCCGAGAAAATTGTACATACAAAAGCCTATATGAGAAAACTGATGAAGAAAAACAGAGGCTGCAAGCAAAATTGCTTCAGATTGATACAAGTACTAGTCAAACAGAGATGACATACGGTGTTGACAGAGATTCCATGGATGCCTTGATAGACACTATGTATTGGAGGAACAGGGCCGAAAAGACATCTCAAAAACTAAAAAAGGAATAACAAAAGATGGATAAGTTAGTTCTCGAGGTCGTTGACCATAGATTCAAAAGTATGATGCAGGTTATAGAAATCTATTGGAAGACATACACTAGAACAGTCAAAGCTATGAAAGAGCATGAAAGGCTCAGGTCTCCGTTGGAGGGCTTGATGAATGACAAAAGTCTGGTGAATCCAAGTGAGAAAATTGAAGCTAAGGCTCACTTGAATTCCCATGATGAATTGGAAAATCAATTAAGGAATGAGCATCAAAGGCTAGATGATGGGAATACCCCTAGGGTGCCCTCTTTTTACAGTGATGGTGAGTTAGTATCATTGGAGCAGTGGAAACAAGAGTTCAGTGATGAGAAGAATCGAGCAGTAGTAGAGTTGGATCAGGACAAAGATTTGTCACTTTGTGTTAATAATATTCTATCCAATCATTTCCAAACAAAAAGTGACATGAGGACACTAAACAATGGCGTTCTAATGTATAAAGATGATAAGTACATTGAACACATAGGAATGCTGAACTTGTTTATCTTCCAGTTTGTTAACAAAAGTGCTAATTAATAGTTATGTGCTAAAAAGCCACGATGCTTGGTGACAATGTATACCCTCATATAAATGAGGGAATTTTTGTAACAATAAGGATCATTAGAGAAGAAGTAGAATATAGCCTCAGGCTTACTATTGTACCATTTTGCGAACATGCATAATATATTTAGTCGTCTTTCCTTTGTGTATATGTTGTGGATTACTGCATCTTTCTGTAGGTAGTTGCTTGTGATATTATCTAAAGGAGATAAGGTTACTTGTGTTCTTCTAGTAAAACTCTATGTTTCATATTGTGGATTTCAAGAAAATATTTACTTGCGAAAATAGTTTTGTATATAGTGCGCATGCATATTATCTCAACCATGGTGCGCCTGCATATGTATATAGTGTTATTTATAGGTGGAAAGCCTGAGGTTCAGTGTCGAACTTTGTTTCTCTGATACCATATGTAATATTCCATTAATTATATACTTAAAGAAAATAAATTGTGATCTATATTAAGATAAAAAATTGAACATTTCAAAATAAAACATAACTACTTCAGTTGAAGGAGAAAACTAACTAAATGTTCTTCAACATAATAAGAATCTAACTAATTTATCTAAAAGGAAGGTATCTTTTAATGACTAACTAATTTATCTAAAAGGAAGGTAATCTTTTAATGATAAAAAAAATTGAACAAATATTATTAAGCTAATCAATATGAGAAAGGAATTCAAATGACAAGTTTCATTTTTGAGGGAAGAGATAAAGGTTCAGAGGTTACTGTTATCACTATTTAAAAAATGGGCATTCTTTTCCATAATTGGCTAAGTCTATGAAATTCATGGGTCTGGTATGGCCTTTTGACTTCTATTTCTTTGGGTCCAAAATAGGGTTTAGGGTTTAGGTTTAATCACTTTCAAAATGTTTGAGAAAAAACCCTTATAATTCTATTTCCATGTTACTTTATTCACTTATGTAATGGGTCCTTTTGTCATGCAAAGTGTCCCCCCCGTTGTTTTTTACCTAGGTGGTCCTTTTAAATGTTTTAATTTTTATTTGCCTTTAAATTGCCTTATCTAATGACCATTGGGCCTTGTAATTGTCGTGCAACACTCAGTCAATCAGATGGCCCACATGGCTTCGCGAACTCAACATGCCCAAAAGTTACCTATCGCGTAGTAGCAAAAAGGTTTGGCAGGACCCAGTGATAAGGACTTCTTTCTTGGCTAAAAGCATTCTATCAAAGTATCTAAGATTCAAACAGTATCGATGAGACCCAGTGATGTCTCATCGATATAAAAGGGGCATCAAAGAAAGCAAAGACCGATGAAATTCAGAAAGGACTCATCAAAGATAGTAACTCCATCGATAAAAAATATCGAGGAAAGTGGAGATGGTTCTCATCGACAAGAAAAGGTCTTCGAGGATATAACACTATGAGTGCAAAAAGACTCATCGAAAGGGATGGTCCCACCAATAAAATGTATCAAAGATAGCAGAGGTGGCCCCCACTAATGAGAAAAGGCTTTCAAAGAAACAATATAATTGATGCAAGATAAAGAAGATTCACTAAAAGAAGCATTCTGATCGAAAAAGTGATATCGATAAAACAAAAGAAAACTACATCGATGAATGATATCAATAACAATATGAGTCTCGATGGGAGGACAAAAGAAGTCACCGAAGTCCAAAGTCTCTTCGACATGAAACCCGATGGACAGCAAAAATATTTTGATGAGAATGAGTTTTGAGGAGACTAAAAGGCATGTCTTCGATACACATGTTTTCATTGATAGAAGCCATCTCTCTTTGGAAGAAATCATCATTTTCATTGATACTATAATAACCCATAAGTTATCGAACAAGTCTAAAAGCATTCTATCAAAGTATCTAAGATTCGAACAATATCGATGAGGCCCAACAATGTCTCATCGATATAAAAAGGGTATCGAAGAAAGAAAATGCTGATGAACTTCAGAAAGGACTCATTGAAGACAATAACTCCATTGATAAAAGATATCGAGGAAAGTGGAGATGGTTCTCATCGACAAGAAAAGGTCTTCAAGGATATAACACTATCGGTGCAAAAAGACTCACCGAAATGGATGGTCCTGTTATCACTATTTTAAAAATGGATGTTCTTAGTCCATAAATGTCTAGGTTTTTTGAAAATTTTGTGTCTAGTACGCCTGTGTTCTTTCAATTTGTTTGAAATCCTAAGGGGTTTAGGGTTTAGGTTTTAAGTCGCTTCAATACCTGAGAAAAGCCCTTTTGGTTTCTAATTTGGTGTTACTTTATTCACTTAAGCGATGGGTCCATTTATCATAAAAGTGTTCTCCCCTTGTCATTTACCTAGGTGTTCCCTTTAAATATTTTATTCTTGTTCGGTTTTAATTTGCCTTTTCTAATGTCCGTCGGGACTTATAAGTATCATGCGATTTTCTGTTGATTTGACGGCCCATGTTGATTCATGACCAAAAAGTGCTTGAAACTTAGTTTCCATGAAGTAGCGAAAGGCGAAGGTGGACCCAGCATATAGGTTTGGACCAAAGCTAAACATCGATCAAGTTTCATCTGATCGGACAGACAACGTGGTTTCATGAGATCAAGCTGAACGTGTTTTAACCTTCGCGAAGTGGCAAAAGCATTTGGTGGGTCCTAGAGATAAGTGGTCTTCTTTGGTTAAAGAATGATTGAGTTGGAAAAAGATCAATGGCTTCTCATTGTTTCATGGCCGAGAGATGCACGAGCTATACCTTCAGCGAAATAGTGAAAAGGTGGAGGGTCCCACTAAGAGTGGTAGTAAATGTGGTAACCCTAGTTGGTGATGACATGGTGGTGACAAGGCACTCAGTTGGCGGTATGCAGTGGGTCTGGGAAAGGTTGTGATAAAAAGAGTAAACAACGAGCAAGTTCTTGAGATCTAACGGCTCACATGAATTCGCAAAGATAAGATGCTAGCAAGTTAGTCATTGCGAAGTAGCAAAAAGTTTGATGGGCCCAAGGGACAGGCATGGCATGAAGTTAAAACAAGATCAGGTCTATTTTGATCTAACGGTTCTTGTGGTTTCATAACTGCAAGCCAAACGAAGACTAATGTTCATGAAGTCATGAAGGATAGGTGGAAATCACATGAAGGAGTGACGTGGCATAACAACTGCCACTTTTTCTAGAGCTTGATAGTAATGTGTCGAGTGACACGTGGTTTAAAAAAGTGGTTGAGGGAATAGTAAAAGGGAACACATGGCAGATTAAGGGTGGAACCAAAAGGAGTTTCCAGGGCTAATGGCCGACTGCCATGTGGCATTTATTAACTGGAGAACAAGTGGGGTAAGTAATTCCCAGATAAAGGGCCCACTTAAAAGGCATTCATCTCAAGATTGATCGAACACTTCTCATTGTTTCATGACCTGAAGATGCCCGCAGCTTAACCTTAGTGAAATGGGGAAAACTGTTAGCCATCAAGATGAGGCACGATTAGTTAAAAGGATTGACAGTCCCAGTTGGAGTTAAAGGCCGGGTGATTTGAGTTTGATCTAACGCTTGGCACGGCCTCGCGAAGGAAAAGTGCACAACTGTTAAACTCCATGAAGTGGCGAAAAGGAGGTAGGGCCCGACACTAAAGAAAAGAGATTAAATGGAGATAAAGGTGATGTAAGTTCTCGAGATCCAACAACTAGCATTGTTTTGTGAAAGAAAAGAGCACAGGTTTTATGTTCTGCGAAGTAGCAAAAGAGTGAAATAGAGGAAAGACTTAGAGAAATTATGACCCATTGGAGCCAGTTTTGAATTCAATTTGGTGAATTCAATTATGAAAAAAAAGCTTAAGCATGCGAACTTAATTTCTAAGAACTTAAATGCCAACTTTCCCTTTTGAGTCCGCATCAACTTGATTGCTAAGTATTGTTTCATCGAAGTTTGTTGTAGAGCGAATTGTTGTAGAGTGATTTTCTTTAGGTGAATAATCAGGTTTCTTGTGCTTTTCTTGATAACTATTGGTTTTTGCTCAAATACTGTTGTGTGAATTACTTCATTAGAGGTATGTGATAGCTTCTAGTGGTATAATTGTTTGACTAGAATGGCACCGAAAAGAGAATTTACAGGGAAAGTGAATTACGAGGACCGAAATATTTGTGATGATTTTTTAGAGTAATTAACCATGTCCGCCAATGCTGGGGCTAAGGCCAAAGAGCTAGTACCTAAGAACCCTCATCTGAGATGGCTTTTATGATAAGGATAATTGGTTGAGGGACCCTGAAATAGGATTGTCAGGATTAGGACTCTTCAAAGTCAGTTTTGGGCAGAGGAATTCCCCAGCTCCTTTGAATGGCATATGGGAGTAGGATGTAGGAAAGCTTGTGGTCCTAGGTGTTTTTATGGATGTAGATCTATTAGCCCTGATTGCACAAAATTATGACTCTGTGGCAAGATGCATCAGGAACATAGAGGGATTAGTCTTGATTGAGATAAATGAAGATGAATTCAGGAATGTGTTTAAACTCAGTGAGTCCTCCAATTTGTTAGAACCTATTGACTTTGAGTCGTTAGCCCATGTTTACAACACACAAAGGGATCATCTTAGAAGTGGCCCATTGAAAGAATTCTTTGTAAAGATAGGGGGGTTAACAGTTGTAGGCCCCAACACAATGAAACCATTGTCTCTCAACCTATTCACTCTGAGAGCTAAGGGTATGTATTGGGCATTATGCCAGATTTTTGGAGAGGATGTTGAAAAAAATATGCCAACCCATTATATGTTAATGATTGCACAAATTCTAAACCCCTCCCTAGCAATAACATTTGATTACGCCCCATACCTTGCTGATGCAATTCATAAAGGCCTAGTAGGAATAAAAAATGGTAAGTTGGATAGGCCATTTGGATGGTACTCCATGTTAATGCATATGTTTCTGTTCAAAGGGGCTAATTATTTTGGAAAGGAGATGGACCTGATTAAGGTCAAGGATAAAGAGGAGATGCCAGTGCAATTGTGGAGTACTATTCTATCTTGGGATACAGTTTCTATGGAAGCAAAATATTGATCAATTCAAGACTAGATGTGAATAGAGGAAAAGTGAACAACCTCTTAAAAATACAACTCAAGTAGAAGAAGAGGTTAAGCAAGAAATGATGGAGGAGTTCAAAGAAATCACCCCTGAGAAAGGAAGAGAAATGGTAGCAAAGGCTGGTGTGTTGATTCTCCCTAAATGGGATATAGCTAATGCCTTAGTGCTTGATGCAGTGAGGAAAGAAACAAAGCCTATGGAAGGAGTGACATTCAACAAAGATAATGTTGCTCTTGTCATGTGGTCTATAAAGAAGGATTAAAACAAAAGAAGGAAGGATGCATCAGATTCTAGCCTCTTAGGAGGCATGATAGTTAAAAGAGTCCAAGACATAGGGGTAGTGGAAGCTGCAAGCACACTCCTAGAGACTGCAAAATTTAGTGTTGTTGTGGCAGAGAAAGAGACACAAGAAAAGGCTAATCTCCAATTGAAGTTGGAGACTATTTTAAAAGCTTACAATGATGCTAAAGAAGGAACAGCCAACAAAGACAACATAATTGCTAGACTCCAGAGTCAACTGATAGGTCAATATCATCTCGGTGAATCTTCTACACTCATGATAGCCTCCTCTCCAGCAAGACCCCCTCCTACTAGTCCCATCATTGAATATCCCCCTTCTCCTATGACTTCTAGTTCCTAATTACCTAAAAATGTCCAACATGAGTTGGAAAAATTGAAACAAGCTCTGACATTGTATGCAAACAAATATGAGGGGAAGGTGAAAGCCACCATCTTGAAGTAAGCTGACTCAGTCAAAACCTCCAATGTATACATAAATATGAAGAGGATTCTTGAGATTTTGATCTCAATGTATGCCTAGTCCTATACTGAGGACGAGGACACTGAAGTGAAGGGGGGTCCTCTGCAATAACAAAGAAATGGGTTAAATTAAAAAAAATAAAAAATATTATTGTTACAAGTATTTCATTAATTTAGAGAACATAATTGTTGTGCTCTTTACCTGATGGGGCCACATCATTTTGTGTAGCCTCAACTTCAACATGCTGAACACCACGGTCCTCTTTACCTGAGTGAGGAACATCACATTCTTGAGGTTGTGTACCCAGATCATGCTCCACTTGCTCACCACCAACTCCATTTTCTAAAATATTAACAAGAAAGGTTACATTAATTACTACTCTAATTACAAATTAAGCTGTTTAATTGTATTAATAGCTAAATAAATAAATTTGAATAGCAAATGAATACCTCCACTATTGGGATGCACATCCGGACCCTCATGTGTAGGTGGTGTTTCACAATTAGCAGGCTGCATTCTAATGACATGCACATTGTTATCATTGCTTTCTTATTTAAAACAAATATAATCACTTTATGTTGGAACTCAACATCAATTAGATTATTGGTAATGTATTCAATTTGAAACAACTTCCATTTAGCATATTTACCTATGTGACAGATGCACTCGAATGTTGTGTATGCCCACTCAATTCTTGTAGCTGATCAGCCACGGCTGAATAACCTTGCTAGTAGGCAATTCTCTTGTCATCTTCTGTGGGCACTCTATTAAATTTAGAGCCCTACATTTTTGCTTGGTACCATGAATTTTGCTTGCATTGTTTGATTAAAAAAAATGTTTGCAATTTATTAATATTTTGAGAAAATATGGGAGTTTACATGAGATACTTACAATTCATGCAGCAAGTTTCATGTAACCACCAAAGCTAAGTTTATGTTTCCTATGCTTTTCTTGCCTTGCCTTGGTTGCCTTTGATGTGTCACTCAGTCTATAAAAATTTTGAAATATGTTAGATTATATAAATATAAAGAGTAATTAATTAGTATATAATTACATTCTTAATAGTATCTCGTACCTTCTTCTAGCATCTACTAGTGTATTTCCTTTTTTCTTTTCAATTCTCTCCTTGGCATCCAAAATCAGGTCCTTCCACTCCCTCTATGGAATCATGGGGGGACACTCGTACTTTAGGTTCCTCTCCAAATGGGTCCTATATTGGTCCCTCACATACTTTAGATATGTGCCAGCTTTTTCAAGGAGCTTGGTTTTATCAAAGGTGTCATTTCCAAACCACTTAACCATTTGGTTTGTCAATTCATCTTTTAACCTTTTTTCTTGGTCATTCCACCTTTTAAAGCAAAAAAAAACCTGTTAGATTCAGAAATGAACTGAAGATACATTTATTACACTTCAAGAAATGGATCAAAGGAAAAGTATTCTAGCTATGATATAAAATCAAAAGTGGATAAGGGTTAGTTCAAATATGATGTACCACCTTTTACGTATGGTGGGCTCAAATATCTGCAATGCAATGTCACTAAGATGTTTATAGAAAATGTCATTGCCAAAAAAAAATTAATGGGATCAATATTAGTCCAAAATGAGTGATCATAAAGTAAATTACAATTAGAGTATATATAATAATAATTTTAAAGTACTTGGAACCTTTTGTATCTTTAAGGGAAGCATTTCTTCGTCAATCACCATGAATGTGGCCTGCAATGTTCCCGTACTAGCAATACGAGAAGATCCAAGAAATGATGCTATGTTATCAGTAGTAGTCTCCTGTGGCACATCCTCATGTCCATCTCCTTCTACAAAAAATGAATCCACTATGAAATGGCATTAGAATTCAAGAAAGAACACTTGAAGGGAAATAAACACATGACAGAAGATAGAGAAAAAGAGGGATCTACCAATAGTGGGTGGGCCAATATGACATGGACTAGAGGATGTCTGCATGCTATGTGTTGCCGACATTGCAGTTGGCAATACAGGTGAGGGTGACCTCTAATGAGGCAGCATCGGCATTTGCACAGTAACATTGACAACACCTAAACGATAATACATTAAATATATCAAACATTAAATATATGAAAAGTGCAAGAATTGTAAACAAGGATGAACCTTTCTTTTGTAAATTGATAGTATCAAGTATAATGTATTTTGGGTACTCAGAGTGATAAGCCAAGTAAGTGATAATATAAGAAAATCATCATCACCTGATCCTACAACACCCTGATCGTAGGAATGACTTTCATGAGGGCAGATAAATTGTTGTAAAAAAACTATGTACATATTTTAGTTAATGACATAAAAAGAGAATAAAATATAAACCATTATTGAACTTTTGTTATAATTGAAGCTTTCATTACTGCTTACTTGCAAGTTTTCTGCTGTCTTATACAATAATTCCACCCTTTATCGTATCTCATCAGCGGTAGGATGCATGGCCTCCAAAGAAACAATCTCTTTTCTAATTTTTATAAGAGGGATTTTAAAGAATTTCACAAGGTCTGTGGGATCTTCAGGGTCATAATTGCTTAACCCTAATGATTCCACATCCATAGAAAGGTGCTCAGGTACTGCAACTCCCTTTCCCTTTCCCTAAACATCCGTCTGTGTAAAAAATATCATTAACAATTACAAAATTGGTATAAATCACTAAAAAAAAGAACATAATAATGTAACAGTTTGCTTCTACCTAATTTGTACAATTACAATGAGGTTTACTTGCTCGGTAGAAGTGTTGCAAGGTACATCTCTATCTGTGATATGTGATGGATCCATGTCAGACTGTGACAAAGAAAAAATATAAAAAATGTTAGCAAAATTACATCATACACAACATGAACAACATGAACTTTGTACACAAAAAGAGTATTAAATAATAAAAAGATGTTGTCATCAAAATCATTGTAAATTTTGTAATTCCTTACCTTTACTTTATGTAGACTATGCAGGATCCTCAACTAAATGGTCACATAAATAGTCACATAGCTAATAAACAATCCAATTTCCATAAATAAACATAGTTTAAAAATTGTCACATAAATAGTCACACCCCCTATCTCCATCTCCATATTAAAAGGTGCATCATGAATTAATTATTTAATGGCATTAGAATTCAAAACAAAATGAATTAATTATGTAAAAAAAATTATATCAAGAAGTCAATATTCAATAGATAAGATACTAATCGCATTCCTCATACATTTCATTCCTCATCATCATGAACATCAAGGTCATCATCACCATCATCATCATCATCATCATCATCATCATCATCATCATCATCATCATCATCATCATCATCATCATCATCATCACCATCATCATCATCATCATCATCATCATCATCATCATCATCATCATCATCATCATCATCAACATCTTTTCCATCATCATCACCATCATCACCATCACCATCATCATCATCATCATCATCATCATCTACTTCTTCTTCTTCTTCTTCTTCTTCTTCTTCATCTTCTTCATCATCATTGTGAAACTATCGATTGTGATCATCATCCACTTCATCTTCTACTTCTTTGGTATCTTCTTCTTTGGTATCTTCATCTTCCATCACATTATACTTTATCGGCCTTCCTCTTGGATCATGTCTAACAACAAATGACCAACCCGGTTTATGTGGAACCTCTGAGTAAAATACTTGCTCACATTGGATTGGAAGAACATAGGGCTCATCCCCATTTAGCATTATAAAACCATTATCATGTTCAATAATAGTTCTATTAGGATCATTTTTTTTCAATCGTAGCCTATACCATTTGACGCCGAACAAAACTAATTTGAAGGAATTAAAGTCACACTCAAGTATATCATCCAAAATGCCATAGTATTGATTTTGAGACTGTTGAGGATGAATGTCATTTCTTGATGAAATATTTGTCACCTCAAAGACTGCAGTGATGCCAGAATCACAAGTTTTCTTTGTGTCATCCAACATTTTTATGCGAAATTTATGACCATTGCAGCACATAACGTTGTGGTGTTTGACCTAGGATATGTCAAACATGTAAAATTTATTGCATTGTGAGTTGATAAACATATGGGTGATTAATAAATTTATACATACCTGTTTATCTCTTAAACCATATGCTAAATCAATTTCCCTTTGCGTAACATTGAAATCTCCATTACGATGTGCTTCTTTAACCAATGAAGCCACACCTTCCCATGTTAGTGTGCATCCAGAATGTTGACAACGTTCAATCCATACTATCATCCAATAAATAATGTTTGCAATATACAAATGTAGTGCATCCCACTCTCGACTAGCTGTACACAAAATAAATAGACATCATACAATTGATTTATTTTGAAGATTAAGAATTAATTAACTACAATAACATCTTATAATTACCTCTCACTTTCCTCAATCTACCTTTCCCCATCAAGTACTCCCCTTCAAATTTGTTAATGGTGTTGGGATCCCAAATGCGATCCACGTGGATCTTTGCTGCAAACTTAGGAAGATATTCAGAAATGTACACCATAGTCTGGTATACCATATATCCCTCCACCATAGAACCCTCAGGATGTGCTCTTTGTCAAACCAAAGCCTTCAAAAATTTCAAGTGCCTCTCAACCATCCACATTCACCTAGTGTGTACAGGTCCACACAATTCAATCTCCTCAACTTGGTGTATGAGGTAGTGTTCTTGTGTATTGAAAAAAGCTAGAGGTAGACACTTTTGCATTTCACACATTAAATGAGGAATTTTTCTCTTCCAATATTTTATATCATCTTTATGGATTTCTTTACATGACAACCACCTACAAGGTATTTAAGATGCAAAAAATATATTACATAAGAAGTAAAACAAATCGCAAATATAATATCTATACAATGAACTAAACAAATATCACTACTTACCTCATGTATTTTCCAAGATCATATATGACTTGCTTGACATTATTGTCGAAGTCGTCTGGGAGTGATAGAGGTAGAACGTACTGCAATAATTATAAAATTATCTTTTCATTTTTTTGTAACATAATGAAAAGTACACGTACATGTAGTACTTAAATACATACTAAAAACACAAGAACATGAATTACCTTAATGAAGGTATGCCAATCATGCATTTTCATCCCTAGCCCAAATTCAATTTTCTTTGATATGAGATTGTTTATGTTCACAGCAAATCCTGTGGGAAATGGAATTTTTCATATGACTTATTTTATAGCATTGCTTTGTTGGTCCGTTAATAACCAAGGAAGATCATTTATATTAATCAGGTCTCCATGGCTATTTGATTGAATGACATTTATCATTACATGATTGGAATCTTGAATGTCACTACATATTTTGACAATTTTTTCTTTGTCACGCATTCCATCCAATATTTTCCATAATGTCTCTGTTATATTCTTTTTAATATACATACTATCAAACCAGTGAACAATTTGTAACTACTCATAGTAGGGAAACCTACTAAATTACAGGGGATAAATTTTTATTCGCTTAGGAAGGTGGTCATTTATGCCTTCACGACCTTCATGATCATCAATCACATCATCAGTAAACAAAACAAAATAGAAAAGATGTTTTATGACAAACCAATAGATGGAATGGCATTACCTTGACGATTAATTCTATTATATTGCAACTTCCACATGTGAGGTGTCATTCTTCATGGCTTTGATGTATTCTCTTCTTTCCCATTGAAAAGATGTTTTTTAGTATTTCGATACTTATGATTTTTGGAGAAAGTTCCTATACTCATCAAACACCTATTTTCCTAAACTTTTTGAATGACGAGATTTCATCTTTGGACTACAAATAGGACATGCAAATTTTCCCTTTGTTTGAAGACCTACAAGATAATGTATAATTGGATTAAATATGATAATTTTTTGAATTATAATGTTCATGCACAACTTAAACACTATAACATACCACAAAAATATGTTAGCCCCAAGGCATCGTGTATTGTCCATAGAAGCATCACATGGAATTGAAATTGTCTTTGTCCTATTGGTCTAGAGACGTCATACATAGTGAAACCATTCCATAACTCCAACAACTCATCTATAAGAGGCTCGATATATACATTCATATCTTTAACTTGGTACTTACCTAATTGAATGAACAAAAACATTACATAATTATTATGACCATTTTACTGCAATATTTATAATTAAATTTAGATGACTATATTTAAATGATAAAATACTTGGAACAATCATTTCCAACATTATGTGCTCCCTCTTTATTGACATCCATGGAGGAATGTTATTGTTGATAACAAAACAGGCCACACTGAGTAAACAGATCTCATCTCTCCAAATGGATTGACACCGTCTGCTGCCAATGAAAGCTTGAGATTACGAGGTTCTTCTTTAAAGTGTGGCCACTTTTCCTCTATGTCCATAAATGTTGAACCATCCGCAAGCATTCGAATAATGTCATCTTGACTTCTATTGCATGCATGGTAATCCATAAATTGTGCCAAGTTAGTGCACTTGAATAATCGTTGCATACGTGGAATAATGGGAATATAGCGAAGAACCTTGTGAGGAACCCTTTTTGTTATTTGATCTATTCAATATCTACTGATATGACATTTAGGGCACTCAGTTCAAAATTAATGTTTTTTGTGATATATAATATGATCATTGGGATAAGAATCTATTTCTTGATACTCCATTCCAATATCTTTCATAACGGCCGATAATTCTCGATATGAGCAAGGTAGAATATTTGATGCTGGTAACAAAAACTCACCTATCAATCTACAACAACAAAATATAATTTGTTATAATAAATAATATTAATGGTACAACATGATTCATAGTTTATTATGACATATATGACATGCCTTAACATACATGACATTGTTATGTTGGATAAATCATTCATAACCTTCAAGTTCACCAATAACAATACAACAGAGAGAAGAGTTGCTCGTGAGCCTTCATAAAGGGCCTCAGATGCCTTCTCAAGTAGACGGACATCATGAACAACATCAAGGTCATCTTTATCATCATGATCAGCTACGCGAGTATTAAATGAGTCATGGATCAATGTATTCATACCATCATCTTCAATTGTGTTTTCTGGCTCATGATCGTCATCTTCCATGGGATCATTATCTTCAGCTTTGATATTCACACCTCCATGTTTGTCCACTTCAAAAACCATATTCTCAGGGTTGTGTTGATCCATACCATGTGCTTGAGGGTGCTCGACCTATACAAAATTGATATACATAAATAAACCGTGATCATGATCTCATCATCACATGATTTATTATGTATATAAATTGTCAAAATGATATAATGAAAAACTTACCAATGGATGATAATCATGTCCACCTTCAATGTGACCATGTAGTCTACAATGTTTCTTCATTATTTTGATTAGACGTCTTCTAGTCTTTAACCCCTTACAAATTTTGCGCGGACAATAACATTTTCCATCACCTTTTCTTTTCAAGTTAGACCACAATCTAGCAATTGTCTCCTTATTTTGTTGTTCATTGATATTGTCTCACATGGTCTTTCCCTCAGGAGCTGGTAGATCCTACTTCCATACTTAATTCTATTTTCTCAAAGGACAATCTTAAAAATCTATGCATTGCAAACAACTTTTTACACCTTTTTTGGTTGTGGTGGCATCAGAAAGAGTTTACATCAATAAATGAAGAACATGCCAATGCTTTTAATGCAGCAATAGAAGTCTATCTCTTATTCAATATCTCTAGTGAAACCCCCATGATCTTTTGTTGGAGTAGAATTTGTTATATTCTAGAAAGGGTCTTGTCCTTTGTTGATGGGATATTCATCTACCTCAAGAAACAACTATTCTTTTCTCCAACAAGAAGTGGAACTAAATGAAGATCTAGCACCATGAAATTAATCCTCAAAAGGATTACTATAGTTAGTTTTGGTAGATAATGATTTGGGTAAAATACTAATGTGGCTTTACGAAACATTATGTACTAGCTTAGCATACTCTAACAACTTTGGTGCGACATGCTACATCCAATTAAGTCTCCATCGGTGTCTCTATTGTGTTTATGGATTGGGATTCAATGTACTCATTTTATACACAGATTTTACTTTCAACTGAGGAGGTTTGTATGTATTTACTTGTCTTTCGATTCTATCCCTATTTCAAGAATTTCTTCTATCAACAAATCATTTGTTGTAAGTTGTACAAGTGGAAGCTTGAACATGCCTTCCATGCTAGCCTTGTTGATACGTTCAACACCATCTTGTGCAAAAAATCTTTAGAACTCCTTTTTTCCAAATTGAAGAGTGAGTAGTAGGGACAATCTAGGACACTTACAGAGGTTTTGCAAGAGAGATAAATAGACCTAAATATTATGGCTTAATAATGATCAATAGGTAATAGATAAGAAACTCTCAATATTAAAATGACTTTCTCAATTGTCTTTACTAGAAATGGATAGATCTTCTAATAATGGCTTTATGACTGTATGTCAACTTTAGACTCAATCCAAGAAGAGCTATAACTAATATTCGATATCTAGATTTATGATCTCTATAATATAACAATCCCATAATTATGTTTCCATGCATCTATACCACAACACAAACATCATGCTAGTGTTTAGCCATAGCAATTGATATCCTAATTATAGAATGTGAAATATGCACTTAACTATGAATAAAGATTAAGAAAAACAAAGAAATATGCTTATTGCAAACATAAATGACTAATGGACAAGAATTGAATTCCTTGTAGATAGTTTTGAATATCAAATTCACTTATTTGTGTGCATTTAGTAACTCATGTACTTGTGGCCAACCATTTATCTCTTTCATAAATTAAACACTTATTAATAACATTAAATGGCTGAGTAATTATGTTTTAGTTAAAATTGAAAATAAAATATTTTATTTCAGGATAGCTCACACTATTCACTATCATATTTTAGACTCTCGGTTTTGTTAGTAGAGGTTTGATGTCTTTTGAGCTGATCATTGCATTTCCTTAGTTACGTTTGCCAGCCTACTCCCAGCCTGTGCCAAAATAGGAGCTTTGGAACAGGGTATGGACATCCATCAAAGCATAAAAGATAGAGCAATTTTGTAAAATGTAGTTGCAACTACACAAAATGGATTTGTTGAGAAGGCTTTAGAAACTTTCAAGAAAATGCAATCAGCAGGTGTAAAGCCAAATTCCATGACCATTGCTACTATCCTCCCTGCCTGTGCCAAAATGGGAGATTTGGAATAGGGTATGGACATTCATCGAAGCATAAAGGATAGAGAAATTTTGTCAGATGTTGTAGTTGTAACTACCTTGGTAGACATGTATGCAAAATTTGGAAGCATAGACAAGGCATGTGAACCATTTTATAGAATGCGTGAAAGAAATGTTATCTCGTGAACTGCAATGATTGTTGGATATGCACAAAATGGATTTGTCAAAAAGGCTTTAAACACATCCAAGCAAATGAAATTGGAAGGCATAAAGCCAAATTCCAGAACCTTTGCCAGCATCCTCCCTGCCTATGCAAAAATGGGAGCTTTGGAACAGGGTATGGACATCCATCAAAGCATAACGGATAGAGGAATTTTGTTAGGTGTTGTACTCGCAAATGCCCTACTTGACATGAATGTAAAATGTGGAAACATGTACAAGGCTCATGAACTATTTGATACGATGCCGTAAGGAGATGTGATCTCATGTGAACAATCAACACGCACGTATACGGGAGGAAGGGATTGTTGATACAAAATTGAACACTCACTCCTCAATCACAGTTCTATGGTTTTACGAGATTAAACTAGGACAATTAACCACCACATGTATATTTTTTGCAACATGAAATTAAAAACTAGGGAAATTTGAATCTATCTCCTATGTGGGATTACCTTCGATGCAGGTTTGATGTTCTTGGGGATTGAAGTCACCAAGGATGCCTATGCAGGATTGCAATTCACAAATGAATTCCACGCCTCTTTTTTTATTTTGTAATGGCCACTGTCATCGGAATTATGATGAACTCGTGCACTTTTTTGAAAAAAAGAAAATTCTCATTGCTAATGCCTTTTTCGTCAGAACAAATTTGGTAATTTCTGTTGGAATTAGGATGAATGCGGGCATTTTTTCAAAAAAAATCAAATTTGGCCATAATATACCTTCTCCGTCGAAAACCTCAGTCAAAAATCTAGTCCAAATGTATTAGTGCATCTTGCATTTTTTACATTGCATCTTGCATCTTGCATCTTTCCTCTTGCCTCTTGCATCTTGCATCTTGCATCTTGCATTTTGTATCTTGCATCTTGCATTTTTCATTTTGCATGTTACATTTTGCATTTTGCATTTTGTATCTTGCATCTTGCATCTTGCATTTTTCATTTTGCATGTTATATTTTGCATTTTGCATTTTCCATCTTGCATCTTTCATCTTGCATCTTGCATCTTGCATCTTGCATTTTGGATCTGGCATTTTGCATTTTGCATTTTGCACTTTGCATTTTGCACATTGCATTTTGCATTTTCCATCTTGCATTTTGTATCTTGTATGTTGCATTTTGCATTTTGAATTTTGCACCTTGCATCTTGCATTTTGCATTTTGCATTTTGCATTTACGATTTTGCATGTTGCATTTTGTATTTTTCATCTTGCATCTTGCATTTTGCATCTTTCATCATGCATCTTGCATTTTTCATTTTTCATTTTTCATTTTTGATTTTTCATTTTGAATTTTGAATTTTCCATTGTGCATTTTTTGCAACATATATTTTCCATTTTGCATTTTCCATCTTGCATTTTGCATTATGCATGTTGCATTTTGCATTTTGCATCTTAAATTTCACATTTTTCATCTTGCATTTTGCATCTTGCATTTTGCATTTTGCATATTGCATCTTTCATTTTGTATTTTGCATTTTGTTTCTTCCATGTTGCATTTTGCATATTGCAACTTGCATGTTGGATGTTGCATCTTGCATGCTGCATTTTACATCTTGCATTTTGCATGTTGCATTTTGAATCTTGCATGTTGCATTTTGCATGTTGCATTTTGCATTTTCCAGATTGCATCTTGCATCTTTCATCTTGCATTTTGCATCTTACATGTTGCATTTTGCATCTTGCATTTTTCATTTTTTATTTTTCATCTTGCATGTTGCATATTACATATTACATTTTGCATGTTGCATATTGCATTTTTCATCTTGCATTTTGCATCTTGCATCTTGCATGTTGCATTTTGCATTTTCATGTTGCATTTTGCATCTTGCATCTTGCATCTTGCATCTTGCATCTTGCATTTTGCATAATTTTGCATTTTGCATTTTGGATTTTGAATCTTGCATCTTGCATTTTGCATCTTGCATTTTTCATTTTTCATTTTTCATTTTTCATTTTGCATTTTGCATTTTGCAATTTGCATTTTGCATCTTGCATTTTTTATTTTGCATATTTGCATTTTTCATCTTCCATCTTGCATTTTGAATCTTGCATCTTGCATTTTGCATCTGACATCTTTCACTTTGCATGTTGCATTTTGTATTTTGCATCTTGCATTTTGCATCTTACATTTTGCATTTTGCATTTGCATGTTCCATTTTGCATCTTGCATCTTGCATTTTGCATTTTGCATTTTGCATTTTGCATCTTGCATTTTGCATTTTGCATTTTGCATTTTGCATTTTGCATCTTGCATTTTGCAAAATTTTGCATTCTACATTTTGCATTTTGCATTTTGCATCTTGCATTTTGCATTTTGCATCTTTCATTTTACATTTTGCATCTTGCATCTTGCATTTTGCATGTTGCATGTTGCATTTTGCATGTTGCTTCTTGCATTTTTTATTTTGCATTTTTGCATTTTGCATCTTGCATTTTGCATTTTGCATTTTGCATTTTGCATCTTGCATTTTGCATCTTGCATTTTCCATTTTGCATCTTGTATTTTGCATCTTGCATTTTGCGTTTTGCATCTTGCATTTAGCATTTTTTCATATTGCATATTGCATATTGCATTTTGTATTTTGCATCTTGCATCTTACATCTTGGATTTTGCATTTTGAATTTTGTATTTTGCATTTTGCATTTTGCATTTTGCATTTTGAATTTTGCATCTTGCATTTTGCCTCTTTCATTTTGCATTTGGCATTTTGCATCTTGCATCTTGTAATGCCCCATGAGGAACCCTGAAGAAAAACCCACAACAAGGGTGAAACAAATTTTTTTTAAAAAGTATAAACATCATAAGTGCATTTACATAACATGCACGATAACACAAGTGGAAGATTTACACCAGAACTCCTTAAGGGTTACCAACAAAGAATTAACTTCAAGAATAAATTCCACAAAATCATAAATCCACATATGCATAATTAAATCAATGATCATAAGAAGCCATAAGAAAATAAAGGTTCATCATAGAAAGATTAAAAGGATACAACATAATTTCCACTTAAATAAGCATTTACTAACATCATCAAGGAAACTGATAAAAACATCCAAACATAGGATTACATTGGTCTTCCAATACATGGATTCTCAATAAACATAAAGGATAGATCTTATCCAATTACATGGTTACATAAGATCAATATTACAATGATACAATGACCACATAGGTCTACCAATACCAATAATCTTCAAAACATGAGATGAAGCATGAGTCATGAATCACAAGAACACCTGTGAAGCCAATCCTCGCATGAAGGCACAAATCTGAACATCCGATGGGAAGTGGGACTACCACCTAGCCATGTAATTCTCAAATGGAATCACCCCACCATGCTAGGAGATAGCTGAGGACCCTCAAATAAGCATAAGCATGGCATGGTCAATAAAACAATACGATTCCATGATAGCACAAAAGACTCCACAAGAATCCAGGTGACTCAACAACATAGCACACAAGTGAACCAAATGCGAGAGTATCATCACATAGCTTAAGATGGATCCATGGTACAACCTCCATAGGTCCCGTCTCACTATCCTGGTAACCTCTCCCAAGCCTTTGGTTCCAACTAAGTCTCATGCTAACCCTACCAGCCTTTTGTGAAGACAAGGTGCTTGGTTTTCCATTCTAAGCCTTCTCACAACATTATGAGCCCTCTACTAGCACTCACCTATGCATGAGGTACAATTATATTTTTAATTTTATGATTATACCCACCTAATCAATTCATTAGATTACCAGTTATTATCTAACTTTTTCTAGGTCATAATACCTACCACTTTGGTTGCAACCCCCAAACAAAATCCACTCTCTCAAAGGACACTACACAAGAATGGTCACTCCCCAAGGACCCTATGGAAAAACAGATAGCCATAACACCACTATTAGAAACAAGTGGTCAAACAAGGACATATTGACTCTTGGCTAACCATAAGGAAAAGACACTACATGGTTAAGACAACAAATCCAACATATATCTCTTGGTCAAAGGTACCAAATATGCCTCCATAGGATGACTGAACCACAGACCAAAACAACACATAATACACTTGCAACATCATTGATTGAAAATTAAATAAAACACTCTTGTCCAATAGTCACATTTAATCAATATTCCATTAGGAGTGAAATCCACATTAAACATTCAACCGGTTATAACATGAATTCCTACAAGCATTTAATTCAATTCCAGAACATATCCAAATCTACCAATTTGAATCTCTAATTCATGTCTTGATTTCCATTGATAAATTCATTAACCATATAATAATAATCACGTGAAAAATCACCATTTATGCTTAACATAAAATAACCACATCAACATGTTCACTTAATAAAAGTAAATTAATTTTATAACACATACCGGTATGCATAGGTAAGGAACAAGGTCAAGTGGTGGAAAAAGCCAACCCAGAGTAGTGTTGATGCCATGGCAACAAACACTACCTACCGGTAGTGCTGCTACCACTGGTAACAACCCTACTGATTAGTAGTGTCGCTACAGATGGTAATGACAACTATCGACCGGTAGCACTACTACCAACTGGTAGCGGTATTGGTGACCGATAATGTCACTACCGCTACCAACCGGTAGTAGTCCTACCGATCGATAGTGCTCCTACCAACGGGTGGCAATCCCACCAACCGGTAGCACTGCTACTCTATAGCGGTGTTACCAACCGGTAGTTCTGCTACCTATGGGTAGTAGACACTACCAACTCATGTGATAGGATAAGCATTACAGGAGTAGTAAAGTCTATGAAAAAACCAAAAAACACATGCCTCCAAGGCATTCTAAACCCAAAAGATCACAAAAACAATAATCACAAATAATATTCCATTTCTAGATTGTTCATGGGCACACACATATAGTGCCAATTTCCAAAATTTCAAGGAAAAGTTTACCTGCAAGGTAAATGGTGAAATAAACACACTAGAATGAATAGATAGCCAAATCATGATAGGATAGAAATAAGGATGCACCCAGCAAGCCCAATCTAAAATTCTTTCTTTCCAAAGAAGAGGTAAATCAAGAAATTGTTTACTATGAACAAATAACACACATCAAAGAAGAAATGAACAAATTCCTTTCCTAGATGCAACCATATGCTTATAGCATCATACAATCAACTATATCAGGCAATCTTTCTTCCATTTCAACATTCCAAAAATAATCTACAGGCAAGATACATAAATTTCCATACACAGGAAGTAAACTGAAAATTTTAAAAACAAATTCAAAACAAGAAGGGAACCTCCAACCTTGAAGCAATTAGCAAGTAAAAGGGATGAGGAACTCCAATCTAGCAGCTGTAATAACCCACTTACTATTAATCCAAAAACTAAACTGATGTTTTTTTTTAATATATAAAAATGTTGATTTCTTATTCTTACTTATTCTTATTTATTTTTTATTCAATCACATACTCAGGTACATCTATCCAAACGATATATGCATCCATCCAATGGGGATGGGCATCTAACCATATGGGTTAGGCATCTATCCATATGGGCCTAGACATTTAACCATACGGGTTAGGCATCTAACTGTATGATTTAGGCATCTATCCATACAGGACAAGAGGTTTCATCTATCCAATCTGGAAGAGGCATCTACCCAAATGGGATAGGCATCTATTCATACAAATAGGATATGCTCTGGCTAGAGACTTTAGACTCATCGGTACCATCCAGGTCCTTAGCCACTCTCTAAAGACTACACTCCCCTACTAGGAGTACACCGAGGTTGCCATCCTTAGGAGTACAAGAATAATTACATAAACAATATTGAGTTCTACCTCGGAATTCAGCCTAAAGCCTCAGGAAGTCAACCGAATCCATTCTGGATTCCTTTTGAGTATGCATTGAATTAATTTTAACCTTTCAATTATTATTTGCATCATTTGATTAAAAGACCAAGGAGCTTAAAGAACCAACTACTCACCCATAACCAAATCATAATCCCCATCCTTGAATGCCTGAGTACAAGGGACAACTCCGTCCCTAGACTACCTACATACCCATTTTAGCATAGGATCAAGGCGTAAAGTATGTAGTTCTGGTTTCTAACTATGATTTAACGTAAACTATTTAGTGGTTACCCTTTCTAGGGTTAATGTTCTAGATAGTTTCTCTATGGTTGCTACCCACGATGGCAGCTCTATCGAAAAAAGGCTTAAGGTGGCCTTTTGTTTGTGTCCTAAAACAACTAAGTCCTATTTTCTATTAAATACGTCACCCTTATTCCGTTATGATCCGTTCAATTGTATCAAGATAAAATAGCTTTCCAAGATCTTCACACACATCAAAACCCTAATGGGGTTATCTAAAGTTCAACTGATCGGATGTAAATTCATTTAAAAAAATAAATCTTTTAGATTATGGATCCAAGGGGGATTACCCGCCCCTTGGATTTTAACTTCCAAATGACCCTTATTTCTCCCTGGCGATTTAGAGGGATGATGCCACATACACCGTTATTGCAGCTTTATTAGGCATTAAGTGCAATAGTTCAACATGACGACATTACCCGTAAGTGTGACCCAGAGGCACCATAGATACCGAATGCCGGTAATTTTTGGTTTCAACTCCTCTTGTTTAGTTATCTAACTAGGAACTTAACTTTGAATTCACAAATCTTAAATAAAGCAATATACCAATAAAATTATGAAAAAGAATCTATTATATACAAGGAATTATCACTTGAATTTAAAAACTATAGTATGAATTGAACTAATTCTCTAAATACTGAGAAGAGGGGAGTTTTGACCTCCCCTGGAGATCAATGAAACTTATATCCTAGAATGGTAGGGGCTTAAATGCCCCTAACAAGAGATGCTTGATTAAGTCCCAATTGGATTTAGTCAAGTGTGATTTGGTTATGTTGCAGGAAACAAAATTGTCTAAAGAGTTTGCTAATGTGCTTTTCTCATCTTGGAAAAAGTGGAATTCTCTATCTTGTTCTTCTTCTAGTGCTTCTGGAGGCTTAGAGTTATTATGGAAAACTTATAATGTTGATGTGAAATTAGTCTCTTTGGCGGTAAATTGGATGGTATTCTTGGTTACCAGCAGAGTTTCTAGGGTTAAGGTTTGGTTGTTCAATATTTATGCTCCTTTAGGGATTCAAGGAAAAAAAAAGTTATGGAGGGACTTGATTAGGGTGGCTTCTCCTCTGAGACAAGGGTCCCTTGTTGTTTTGGGAGGACACTTTAATGCTATATTGGATCCAAGTGAAAAATGTGGAGGGATTTTTTCAAACAAGAGAATTATGGAGGATTTTGGGAATTTCATCCTTCATATGGGTCTTTTTAATTGTAAATCTCAAAATGGGATTTTTACTTGGACAAATATGAGAAGGGATTTCTCACAAATAGCAGAAAGGTTAGATCAGCTCTTGCTTTCAAAAAAATGGTTGCAATCGGATCTGGAGTTTTTTTCCTCTATTTTGCCTATGTCAGGATTTGATCATTTTCCGATTTCTCTCTTTATTTTGGAAGATAAGGCTCCCTTTTGGTTTCCTTTCAAATTTGAGCCTATGTGGTTCAGGGATGCTTCCTTCTTACCTCTCCTTAGAAAATGGTGGGAGTCTTCGCCCTTCTATTCAGGGTCTTGCATGTTTCCACTTGTCAAGAAGATAAAATTCTTAAAATTAAACATTAAAGAATGGAATATCTCACATTTCAAAAACATTTTTCATGAAAAATAGAGAATTCATGGTTTGATTGAAACTCTTAATAAGAATGTGCTTGATCATGGTATGGTTCCTTAGTTGTTTGATGAGTTAAAGTCTTTAGGAATAGACCTTGAAGAGATTCTGGCAAGGGAACAGATATTTTGGAGACAAAAGTCTAGAGAAGTATGGTTGTCCAATGAGGATAGAAATACCAAGTTCTTTCACTCTTCTACTAAGTTAAAAAGGAGTAGGAACAATATTTTTTGCATAGAGGATTCTTCTGGGAAATTGCTTATAGAACCTGAGGAGATTCCTGCGGAGGCAGTTAGATTTTTTAAGTCATTGCTATCTTCTGAAGGTGGCAATTTTAAGGATCATTTTATTTCTGATATAGCACCTTTAGTATCTTCAGAGGACAATAGGATGTTGATGTCTCCTTTTTCCCTAGAAGAAGTTAGAATTGTAGTTTTTGGTATGAGCCCTGATAAGCCTTTGGGTTCGGATGGGTTCACTCCTTTATTTTTTCAGAAGTGTTGGGATTTTGTGGGAAGGAATTTGCTTCTGGCTATTGAAGAAAGTAGGAGAAATAGGTCAATTTTGAAGGAACTTAATACCACGATGGTTGCTCTTATTCCTAAAAAGGAGATTGTTCAATCTTTTGCTGACTTTCATCCTATTGCTTTATGTAATACCTTATATAATATTTTTACTAAGGCAATTTCCCTTCGGCTATCCAAAATCCTTCTTAAACTCATTTCAGTGGAGCAAGGTGGTTTTGTACCTAATAGGGAGACACTAGAGGGAGATATTGTGGCTTATGAGGTATTGCGTTCTATCTCCATTCAGAGAATCCTTTCCATGATTTTAAAATTAGACATGATGAAGGCTTATGATAGAGTGGAATGGAGGGCTTTAGGTCTTGTTTTTAAAAGATTAGGCTTTTCTAGGGCTTGGATCAAATGGATTAATGCTTGTATTTCTTCTGCAAGGTTCTCAATTTTGATCAATGAATCCCCTTATGGTTTTATTCCTCCTCTCAAGGTTTAAGGTGGGTGGATCCATTATCCCTATTTCCATTTATACTTTTAGCCAAGTTCTTTAGTTGTGCTATTAAGGCTGCGAAATTGAAAGAACTATGGTTAGGGGTGAAAACTCGTGACTACCAAGATCTATATCTTACTGCCTATTTGCAGATGATACCTTGTTATTTGGTTAGGCATCTATGTAGGAAGCTTTAGTCATTAAAGAAATTATTCAGAATTATGCTTCTTTTTTAGGACAGAAAGTGAATACTGAGAAGTCAAAAGTCTTCTTTCTAAATACCCCGCAATTAATCCAAAATAGATTATTGTCTTTTGGGAGTTTTGAGTCTAGCTCTCTTCCATGCACTTATATGGGTATTGTTACTACTTATCAAATTACCATTATTTTCATATCCAAAGTCATACTATATTCTAGTTGGTTAGTCTTACCGAATCATGCAGTCAGTACACACAGAGAAGTTGGTATGAACAGTCTAGTCGGTTACTATAGAAAGCAGTCACAGAACATAATATTCATCGAGCTGTTTACCGAGTAAAGGTTCATGACTACCGAGTGGTATAATTAACTCACCGAGTTGATATTCACTAAGTAAAATGTCTTACTAGATACATTGAACCTGGACATGCACATGAAAATGTGTTACAAGATCGAGGCACATCTAACCATTTTTGCATTGGAAATCACACTAGGAGATTGTGTATGATTACAAGATCAATCTAACCTATGAGATATTTTGTTTAATCAAAGAATCTTGTTGTAAAATTGAAGCAATAAATCAGATCATCACTATAAGAGATCTATATATACAACATGATTCTAGGGTTAGACATATGACATGATATGATGTGATAAGAGATGCAATGAGATAGCAGTGTGTATGCATGAAGGAAGACTATTACAGAGACAAAGAGAGGTCACCGAAAAGGTTATCAGTGAATAGTCGAAGAATAGAGTAAACAGAAGGGTTTATCGAGTTTCATTATGGGTTACCAAGGTATGCTACAAGTTAGGTAATCTTATTCAGAGCACATAGAATCTGCTTTAGTATTTCAGATGTAAAGTTGCGGATATTTGTAATGATTATATTGTAATGTTTTGAAGTTGTAAGAGAAACCTTTAATAGGGTAAAAGACTCCAACCAAGTCTACAAATTGTAAATCCTTTAACAAGGTGCTACACTTATATAGTGTTGTATAAATCCTTTAGTAAGGTAGATCTAACTGATCTTAATACTCCTAACAGGGTAAGCTATCAGAAATAGCTAAATGTAGCTCTAACCGAGCATTCTTTATTATTGTAGTAGTGAAGTTGTGGGTGCCATCCCCACCGTAGTTTTTCTCTCTAACCAACAGTTTCTACATGACCAAAATATATGTGTTATGGAGTGAATCATGTATGAATGTTATCTATTGATTATAGTTTTGTTTTATGTTACTGCACTATTCTGTTTATGCATAACAGTAAGGTTATTTCAAAAGAAAAGTTTTGGAGTACTAATTCACCCCTCCCCTCTCAGTACATTAGCTTTCTATATTGGGCCTAACAATTGGTATTAGATCTTGAATCTTGGAAAATAGTTTAACCACCTGAAGAGAAAGATCTTAGCACTGGAAGGCTACAAACAATCTTAGAGGATTGTGCATCTTCAAGAAGAGCTGGATAATGCAAATCAAGTGATTGCAGACATGCAGAGGCAAATGCAAAAATCTCTGAAAGTAAGGAGAAGATTATCTGATGACTTACAAGATTCTCAAGAGCTAGTGGAACAAATCGAGACATCATCTGAGAACAATATATTTAAAGAAACTGAAGAAATGATTGGAATGTTGAAAGAAAAGAATAAAGCATTGGTTGATCAACTAAAAGCAATGAAAAGAGAACATGAACATTTTAGTACACAAATGACTAAAAATCTAGATGCATTAAGGAGAGCCGAGGATAAAGAAAGAGATCTACAAAGAGAGAAACAACAACTTGAAGCTCTAGTATCTGATAAGGATGATGAAATCATGAGGTTAATTGGTATTCAACAAAATATGATAGATCAACTAGGTTATGCACATCATGAAGCAATTCTGAAGAATGATGAAAATCAATCATTGAAACTTGAAGTATCAAGGTTGACTGGTGAACTTGAAATAGAAAAGAAATCCAAAGAATCATTGAAGAAGATTTATGAAGCATCAAAGATGTTGGATGAGCAACTGAATACAAGAAGACTCTACAAAGATGGAGGACTCGACTATAAAGGAAAAGAGTCTACCAAGAAAGGAAATAATACTACTGAGAAAGGAGAATCATCAAAACAAGCTGAAAAAAGAAATAACATAAAAAGGAAGAAGCTTATTTGCTACTACTATGGAGATCAAGGTCATACTACCAACATATGTCGGATAAGAAAAGGTAAGCAACCGAATATCTCTAAGTCCAATGGATATTGTTATAATTGCAATAAATATGGTCACATACCTAATCAATGTAGAACAAAGTCTGTTAACAACCATCAGAAGGCAAAATTCAAAGGGTTTTGTAAAAACTGCAATAGATATGGACATAGTACCAAGAGATGCTGGTTTAAGCAAAAGAACTACATGAAGTATCCACACCGAGCAAACACTAGAGGTTACCGGATTCACATAGATTCTCATCGACAATATGTAGCAGTACCATGGGATTACAATATGAGGATATGGTGCGAATATTGTGGAAGATATGGACATATAAGTGCCAACTATTTTATAAGGTTTGGAATGAACAACCAGAGATCATGGACAAATCCCAGTATGGCATGTTTTCATTGTCACAAAGATGGACATTTAGCTGGAGATTGCAAAGATCAACAAAGAAGAGACACTGAGGAGATAAAAGAAAAATTCAAGATGATTTGGAAAAAGAAAGAAATTATGTCTGATGAAGAAAGCACCTTACCTACCGAGTTAGGTTTACCTATTTCAAATTAATCAAGAAAAGGTATGAAGGGACTGCATTCTTTAAAAGTTAAATTATAACATTTCCTATTTTAGTATAAACAAGAATTCAACATCTGCATAGTTAAGATGCAATTAGTCAATTAGTATACTATACAGGAAACCTGTCAAATCAGTGTATACAAGAAACTTGTCAAGTTGGTTATCTAAGCAAAGTTGAATACTCGGTGAAAATATAAAATGAAGTAAATTGGTAAAAGGTGAACCGAGTGCATTTAATACCATGACCTAACCTGTACAGAGCCCGATAAGGTATTTTTGAGTACTTAAAAGTATTTTCGCAGTCATTTTCATTCACCCAAGTTTTCGAGAAGCAGAGAAGAGCGAATCAAAGTGACCAAATTTCATTCAGAGCAAATTTTCAAGGTATTTACATCAATCTATTCACAGTGTTTAGCTAGTTTCTAATCTAGTGAAATTGCTAGTGTCTACCGAGTGTGAAGAGTAAGCTACTTGTAAACCCTAAGGATAACCTATCAAATTTTTAATCGAGATCCACCATGGTGCCCAAGATCCAAGACCCTATAGTTGTCAAAAATGTGGAGAAGCCATCTCTAAAGTATTCCCTAACTCCTAAAGTCACCTCAGAACCAGATGATAAAACTACATTTTCACTCATCCCAGATCGAGTCTTATTGGCAGAAGATGTTAGATTCTTTACCAAGTGTTGTGTTGAGGAAATCGGTCATGTAGAGATTAGTAACACATATGATGAACTGTGCATTGACAGCAAACTAAATAGTAAATTTGAACATATCAGAATCAAGGGATTAACTAAAGCCCTAGTCTATCCTCATGTGTTCAAACCCCAATGGAATAAGTTTGTACTAAGCAGAGTACATGACAATTTCATGTGGCTACAATAGTAACCATTCAAGATCATGAAGGAATTCATTCTCCTGATCACCAAATATCCCATCTATGATCATGCTCGTGCATAGAAAATGATATCACAAAAGGAGATAATCAATCTAACCGGAGTAGAATCTGATTATTGAGGACTGAAATTGAATAATGTCACTGATGTTGAACTCAAATTTGCAATCAGAGTCATTGGTTACTATTTCTTCCAATCTACAAGGGAAAACAGTGTACCATGTGCTGCAGTGGACTTGGCCTACAAAATAGTAAAGAAGGGAATGAAAGTAGACTTGTGTGAAGTACTACTAAAGAACTTATTTCAGAACCTGAACACCATAAGGAAGCCGAAGAAGAAAAAATTGGCAAACACACTCAAGTTTGGTTCACTACTTGTCTGTATGTTTTTCTATTTTGAAAAGTTCTTTCCCTCAGTCGGTAAAGTAGTATGGGAGCTATACTGACCTATCACTCATCAGATCAATGATTACATCAAGAAGTTAGGAGATAACTTTAATGATGTCATGGATGATTACTTTATCAAATTCCAAGAGAAAATGCACAAAAGGTACAGGATCCCACCACAACTGGTTGAAAAATACAAGGACAATATTTGTTTTGAAGTCGACACTAATTACTGCTATGTAAATGTTGTTGAACCAAGGATTCAGTCATTACAACCAATGGGTTATGAAATTGATTATGACATCACAGAACAACAAACTGATGCCTACCTATCATTACCAAGGCATGCAACTGAACTAAGGTATGGAACTTATGAAGAGGTAAAGGAGAAAGTAAAAATGAGCATTGTAGTTCCTAAGGCTACAAGGAAAGCAAAAAATATGATAAAAGCTTTGTCTGAGATATTCGGAGAAGAATCTTCATCTACACCTATCAAAGGCAATCTTGCCATTACCGAGGAGAATCAAAAGCATAGGAGGTTGCAATAACATTGAGCACAGAGTTGCCAAAGGGAAAAGTTCTAAAAAGAAAGAAACAGGACATTACAAAGGCCCTATTGACTCCACCAACAAAGAGACCAAACACCAGAGCATCAACTACATCACCGAGCAAGAAACAAAAGACTATCGCCGCTCCTAAGGTAACAAAGACTTACAAGAAATCTACTCAGAGACTCATGTTGGAAAAAGAGTCGAGTGATACAAAGTCTAATGATGCTAACAAATTCCAGATTGTGAAGAGCAAAAAGGAAAACATTCACAGTGTTGAAAACTTTTGTGCCAATCTCAAGGAATATGGTGGATTTGCAGGATTCAGATATGTTAAGTATGAGTCTAGGAACAATGATGAGAAATGACAAATTGAAGAAGCTGTCATATGTACACTTCTGAAGTTTCGGTTAGCACCATTGGAACTAGCAAAGTCACTTCCAAGTGAACTCTACTCACATATTGATAATAGATGGAAATATGCAATGGATTCAGAGAGACAAATAAGAGAAAGAAGTCTTGTCCACTTATTTCCTAACATGTCCGTAGCTGAAATCAAGGAGCATCTATCCACATACAATTCAAAATTTCTTATGAAACAGAGAGCCTTAAAATTGATGAAAGGGCTATATATTGATGTGGAGAATGAGACTAAGGCCAAGTGGTAGGAGATCTTCAAACAAAAGGATGTCAGTGAACAATCTAAATTGAAATTGTTGATGTCATCGAGCAAGATCCAGACCCAATTGACACAATACAAATTGATGAAGATGTAATGGATGAAGCCGCACTGGAGCAAGAAATGATTGAAGGCACCACTTATGCAAAACTTGTGTCTAGTGAATCAGTCTTAGAACAAGTTCAACCTTATCTGCTTATGAAGCCAACAGTACCAATCGAAGCCCCCAAGGACACCAAACAAGTTACTGAAGGTAACAAATCTAAAGTTGCAGAAGATACAGGTAACAAGTCTGAAGCTGCAGTAGACACAACAAAAGATCAATCATCTCAGGGCCAGACAAGCACATCAAATATTATAGCAGAGACCCCTAGCACCGAGCCATCCAAAGACACTACAACTGCTACAGGAGCAGTGCAAAGTGTTGCATCTACTATGCAACCTACTGAGGGACAGCAACCCTCACAAGAACTTGTCTTAGTGCCCTAGAAAAAAGGAAAAGAGAAAAAGGTGAGAAAGCATGGTTTTAAATTTGACTTATCTAAACCGATCGTGTTACCCAATGTTGACATCTCCAAATTAAAAGGGCAAGCACTCACTAACTACGGTGAACTATGCAAAGCAAAGGCCGAATAGGAGAAACAACTAGCAATACAGAAAAAGAACAAGGTACTTCAAAAGGTTAGAACACTGCTCACAGAAATGCTACCATCAACAACAGTGTCAACCGATGTAGCCCTCCATATTCAGTTGGATGAACTCCTTAATCAGATTGAAACATCTAGAGTTGATGCATCCGAATACCTAAGCAAGCTCAAGGATAAAGAGCTCATAGCAAAAATGATAGAGGAAGTCCAAAAATCAATTGTTGTTGGCAAGGTAAAACTTGTCAAATTCATTGCCGAGTTGACCCCTCAACTCAAGCACATTCTTTATTTATTCCAGAAATTGTGTACATTTTCTTTATTTATTAAAGGCATCAAAAATAAAACTGATGCAATTGAGAAAGAGATCACCGATCTCTCCTCCAAGTTGACCACTGAGCCTAATTCAATTCAGACCTTTTTCAAAAAGCTACAACAGCTCATGGCTCAACAGTTAGAACTGGGGAATGAAGAGCATAAAATTAGGATGGATATAATGACCCTTGAAACATTATTCCTTCCTCATCTCTCATCAGTCCAAGAGCAGCTTAACCGAGCTACAAGCTTATCAACTACCCAAGAGGGAAGCACTCTTGATGCTTGATATCACTCTTATCTGATATTCAAGCACATAACTCATTAATGGAAAGTCTCAAGGACTCACTATCAGTCACCTTCACTAATGCCCGGACAAGTATAAAACTATTTTTGATCAGTTACCACCTCCAGATGCAAATTAAGTTTTTAATGTTTATCAAAAAGGGGGAATACTATTATGTTACTACACAGGAGAGGAAAGCCCAACAAAGGGGGAGTAATTCTACACTTGGAAAATAGTACAATTTTGATAACACAATTTTGAGTATTGTATACAAGGGGAGTCTACCGAGCAGAATATACAGAGCATTCAGAGTACACAAGTACAGTATAGAACCGAACGAAACATGCAAATTTAGAGTTATGTACATGATAATGATAAGGGGAGTATATCTACATATACTATTGACTATTGTACATTTTGTGAAGTATATTTTTTTTAGTTATGACTTTGTAAGTAGTTTTTGTCAAACATCTCAACTAATGTCAAAAGGGGAGATTGTTACTGCTTATCAAATTGCCATTAGTTTCATATCCAAAGTCATACTGTATTCTAGTCGGTTAGTATTACCGAATCATGCAGTAGGTACACACAGAGAAGTCGGTATGAACAGTCTAGTTGGTTACTGAAGAAAGCAATCACAAAACACAGTATTTATTGAGCTGTTTACCGAGTAAAGGTTCATTACTACCGAGTGGTATAATTAACTCACCAAGTTGATATTCACCGAGTAAAACGTCTTACTAGATACATTGAACCTGGACATGCACATGAAAACATGTTACAAGATTGAGGCACATCTAACCATTTTTGCATTGGAAATTGCACTAGCAGATTGTGTATGATAACAAGATCAATCTAACCTATGAGATATTTTGTTTAATCAAAGAATCCTTTTGTAAGATCAAAGCAATAAGTCAGATCACCGTTGTAAGAGATCTATATATACAACATGATTCTAGGGTTAGACATATGACATGATATGATGTGATAAGAGATGCAATGAGATAGCAGTGTGTATGCATGAAGGAAGACTATTACAGAGACATAGAGAGGTCATCGAAAAGGTTATCAGTGAACAGTCAAAGAATAGAGTAAACAGAAGGGTTTACCGAGTTTCATTATGGGTTACCAAGGTATGCTAGAAGCTAGGTAATCTTATTCAGAGCACATAGAATCTGCTTTAGCATTTCAGATGTAAAGTTGCAGATATTTGTAATGATTATATTGTAATATTTTGAAGTTGTAAAAGAAACCTTTAACAAGGTAAAAGACTCTAACCAAGTCTATAAATTGTAAATCCTTTAACTAGGTGGTACACTTATATAGTATTATATAAATCCTTTAGTAAGGTAGATCTAACTGATCTTAATACTCCTAATAGGGTAAGCTATCAGAAATAACTAAATGTAGCTCTAACCAAGCATTCTTTATTATTGCAGTAGTGAAGTTGTGGGTGCCATCCCCACCATAGTTTTTCTCTCTAACCAAGTGTTTCTGCATGACTGAAATATATTTGTTATGGAGTGAATCATGTATGAATGTTATCTATTGATTATAGTTTTGTTCTATATTAATGCACTATTTTGTTTATGCATAACAGTAAGGTTATTTCAAAAGAAAAGTTTTGGAGTACTAATTCACCCCTCCCCTCTCACTACATTAGCTTTCTATATTGGGCCTAACAGGTATACCTTTCTTTATCAGATAGGATAATTTAAGATTTTGGGATAAAATCATTTTTGTCATCTCAAAGAGAATTCTTTCTTGGAATCATAGATGGTTAAGTCTAGCTAAGAAAATTGTTCTCATCAAGTCTATATTGAATGCAGTTCCTATTTATCTCATGTCAGTGTTAAAATCTTGTAAGGATGTGTTGGTAAGCTTACAGGATACCCTTAGGTCCTTTCTCTAGAGTAGCAATAAAGATGGGAGGATTAAACTTCTTCTGGTGGCCTAGGATAAAGTTGGTTTACCTAAGGAAGTAGGGGGTACAAGGATCAGAAATTTGGAAAAGAAGAATTTGGCTTTAGGGGCTATCTTGATCTGGAATTTGTATGAGAAATCAGGATCTTTATGGGCACAAATTATGTTTTCCAAGTATCTTAATAATGGTCCTAGGGAGTATATTTTTCAGATTTTGAATTTACCTTCAGGATCAGTTATGTGGAACTTCATATGTAAATGCAATTCTGTTATTTTACCTAATATCTCCTGGATTGTCCATAATGGCATAAAGGTTAGATTTTGGGAAGAAAGATGGAATGGTCATCCTCCATTACGAAGCTTAAGGAATTGGTCTCCTCTGATATGTATTCTTTCTTCCCTTTGGGGAACCTTTCTGGCAGATTATTTTGACATAATACATAGTGGAAATGTGAGGTTGGCTGAATGGAAATCTATTAACTTTTTGGATATTGATCATGAATTGAAAATGCAGTATACCAAGGTCTTGAGTGAAAGGGTGGTTATTCTCTTTGATTCTGAGGACGAACTAGTTTGGACTAAGAATATTTCGGGTAAATACATGGTGAAGGATGGTTATAATTTCCTTATGAGCAAGAGTGATCTTCCTTCTTGGCCTTATAAGCTTTTTTGGCATTTGGCCTGCTTGCCAAAAGCTAGTGCTTTTTTCTTGGTTGGTAGTTCAAGATAGGGTACTTACAGGCATGAGATTAGATAGGCTTGGTATCACTATTGCTTTCCTTTGTGTGTTATTTCATAAAAACTTGGAATCCTGTTCTCATCTGTTTCTTCACTATGACTTTACATATCAATGTTGGTAGTGGTTGTTTGATAAATTGAATTTAGCATTTGTTATGGGAAAAGATATGATTACCTTCTTTAGTTCTTGGCCATTTTTGTTTACTTCATCCTTTTATGCATGTCTATGGATTATTTCTCCATCTATTTTAATCTGGAATATTTGGTTAAAGCATAATAATAGGATCTTTAGAAACACTAGCTCTTCTCTTCTAGAGGTCTTACTAAAAATTGAATTGTCCATTTCTGAGCTTGCCTTGTCTCATATAAGCAAGAATTTGGAAAACCTCACATCTTTCTCACATTGGGATAGTAGGGTGACTAGGGTTTGTAGGATGTTATCTATACTTCCCTCTCATGGATCAATTTTGAAAAAAGGTGATGCCTTTAACAAAATAAATTTGGCCTCTTGGAAACCTCCTCCTCATGGTAAGTTTAAATTAAACTTTAATGGAGCCTCTCATGGAAATCTTGGTTTGGCTCAAGTAGGTATGGTAATTTGTGACCATCATATTTTCATTATTCAAGCTAGGTATCATGCAATTGGTATTCAGACTAATAATTTTGCTGAATTTAAGGCTTTGTCTTTGGGCTTGGAGTTGGCTATTTCCCTAGGAATTAAAGACCTCATTATTGAAGGGGATTCATTGGTGATCATTTAGAGTGTGTTAAAAAGGAACTCTCATTGTTGGTAGTTGCAATATCTTCTAGATCATATTCTCTGGCAATTAGAATTCTTTGACTCTTTCTTCATTACGCATTGCTATAGAGAGATAAATAGAGCAGTAGATTTTTTGGCTAATCTAGCTATTGACAGTAATGCTAATCTACGTGATGTAAGTTCTGAAGAAATTCCTGTTTCAATTTTGAAATACTTGCAGTGATATGAGGTTTTCTTGGTATCTAATTTTTGGAAGTCTACTCTCTTTTGCCAGTCAGGGTAGGCATGTTTATTGTTTATGTCCAGCTAGCAATGTGGCTATGTATGTGGGAAATTATTCTCATAAATGTAGTTTGGTTTCGAGATGACATAGGAAGTAAGGGTGGCTATGTTTATTGGTTATTAGAGTGGCGGCTCAGTTTTGATCTTGTTTATCTCTAAAAGTCTTTTCAGTTTGTTCTCGTATGAGGGGCATTTATTTTTCTGCACATTAATTGTGATGTGCTCAGCCCTTTCACATGAGGATTATTGTTGTACTGATTATTGGCTTAGGTGGTGCTATTTTTGTACTTCTCACAGAAGTGATATTGTGGTATAATCATTATTTATTTATTTCTTGGCTTATTTAGGATTTTGTATCAGTTGGGATGCATCACTTGAAATGATTTTTTGGATTCTTGGCTTTTTACATGAGTGGATCATTCGTTATTGTGTAAGGTGGCTCAATTAATTTAGGTTTTAGTTTCTTTTTTGCTTCGGCTATATATTGATTATTGGTGTAGAACTCATTTGTTATCTGCGTTGAACGAAGCTCGATGAATATTTCTCTATGTGGGGAAGGTAATTATCTCTCATGTCTATTACACTTCCGATTTATCATGTTTCATTAGATTCACCAGAGGTAGAGATTGTTGATAATTATGGGTATGATTCTTAGAAGCTTGGAAGAGTTTTTGTTTTGCATAGTTTGGAGTTGGAGTCTAAAATTCATAGGGTGGTGGGGAATCATTGGTTTCTCTCTCCTTCTTTTACCTCTTTTTTCAGAATTTTTGTCTCTTTTTTACTATATGTTATGATCTATTCTGGGATAAGACTCTAGTCCAACTTGTTGCATCTAAATTTTTGGCTCCTCCATTGCTTGATATGCATTATCTTGGGTCAGCTTTGGATAGTTATAATTTTGATTTGGGGACTCTTCCTTATGGAGGTTTCCTTTCTGTTCAAGATCTCTTGGAAAATTGATACTATGCTAAAATGCAAAAATGCTAAAATGCTAAAATGCTAAAATGCAAAATGCTAAAATGCTAAAAGGCTAAAATGCTAAAAGGCTAAAATGCAAAATGCAAAAATGCTAAAATGCTAAAATGTTAAATGTTAAATGCTAAATGCTAAATGCTAAATGCTAAAATGCTAAAATGCAAAAATGGTAAAATACAAAATGCTAAAATGCAAAATGCTAAAATGCTAAAATGCTAAATGCTAAAATGCTAAATGCTAAATTGCTAAAATGCTAAAATCCTAAAATCCTAAAATGCTAAAATGCTAAAATGCAAAAAATGCAAAATGCTAAAATGCTAAAATGCTAGAAATGCTAAAATGCTAAAATCCTAAAATTCTAAAATGCTAAAATTGTAGTACCCCTTCTTGATCGAACTTATTAGACTGATATTATGTTGGAGTTTATTCTTCAGTTGATACTTTATTGCTAGACATTATTCAGACATTTTGGATATTATTTCATGTTATTTGGATATGAGATGTATGAGTTATTTCAGTATTTCAGTACTTGTGATTGTAGCATTTATGGATTATTGCATTGTACTGACATTTTACTTTATCTATGCAATGTGTCATTTATATGTTGTGTGTCTACTATTGTATTGGATGCAAGGGGATGATTTTCCTTCACTCACTCTGATGAGACAGAGAACATCGTGATTCTCCTTCATTGGTGTGTGTGACGTGTATTCTATATTCATATACATGCATGTGTGATTCGATGATGTAGGATATTGCAAGTACAAGTACCGAGTAGGTACTGGGTATCATCTCCACCCGACTTCATAGGTTTGAGCGTGCCTTATATGTCCGATGGGAGTGGAGGAGATAGTTTTTGACCCTAATTCTACCCTTAGTATACTCTTGTGAGTGTCGTCAGTCGGTCGTTCGTTCCCTTTTGTTGACCTTTGAGTCTTCTTGCTTTTTCTTCGGTTTGCATGCCATAGTGGGTTTGGTTATTTATTTAAGTTTAAGTTGTCATTCATTCTTGGTATAAGCAATTTATTCATTATTATGCCTTTATGTCTTAAACCTAGCTTATTTAGTTAATTTATTCGATTTAAATCTATAGTTGTTTTATTTTGGAAAAGTAATCATGTTTAAATCAAATGGAAGAAGTAAAATAAATAGAGTTAATTGCTTTTAGAAAAATAAAAATAGAGTTAAAATTATTGATTGTTACTTATGTTGAAAAGAGTTAAGTTTCAAAATGTGATAAATGTATTTTTTTTCAATAAAGGAGAAATTTCCATTTATTTTTGAAGAAAAATAGAAAAAGTCAAATTGTTATTTAAATGTTATTCATGAGAAAAATATTTCAAACTAAAAGCTTAGGTTAAGATATTTTTCCCTATTTATCCCTAAAAAGATTTTTGGAAAAAGGAGGCTTGTTTGGAAGAAGGGAAATTCTGGGAAAATTGTTTTGGAGGAAGCCTTTGATTTGGTTTGGAATTCTGTCGAAGGATTGAAGCTTAGAAATCTCTTCTTGGAAGTTCTATAGGTTGGTTGGATTCTTCTTAGTTGTTTTTTTTTAAAATCCATCCTTCTTCCCAATTTCTGGATGTTGATAAAAATTAGATATTATGAGTGTTGGGTTATGAATTTGTTTGTTAGGAGGTTATTGGAAAAATATCAATCATATTGGTTATTAAATTTTGAATTTCAAACTCTCTCAAATCCATTTCATAAAAAGTGTTGATTTTAAAATCATGTTCTTCATTTTTGTTTATGTATAAAGATTCCATTTCCTGGTGTTTGTAGTTTGGTTTATTTTGTATTTATGGGTGGAGTTATGCTGGCAAAATTTTGCCAAGGAATTTCCCCTCATGTTTTCATTTTTCTTAAAAAAATAAATAAATAAACTCTTCCTGGTAATTTCCAGATTGGGGAAGAATTTTGAGTTAATTCTTCTTATTCCATTCTTGTTTTGGCATAAATTTTCAATTGGGGGATGGCAAGCATTTTCTTTCCCAACCAATTTGAGTTTAAGAATGAATTTGTTTGTTTTTGGAAACTATTTCCTATTTCTGTTTTATCTCAGAGATTTTCTTGCTGGTAAAATTTTTTATTACCAGTGACTTAATTTGATATTTCTAATTACTTAAAATTTTGTTTAAAAATTATGCTAGGGATTGTTTATTATTTTAACAGAGATTTATCCCTATATTTCAATTTTTTTTATTCATTGGAATTAAAAGAGTTTTATTTAAAAAAATTTAGTAGAAAAATAAAAATAAAAAAAAGGGGTTTGGGGGCGGTGGCAGGGAGCTGGGCTCAACCCAACCCACACACCCCTCTCCCTTGCAGCAACTGCTGCGTCCCCTCTTACAGGCAGTTAGCAGCAGCGCTACTTCCCCAAGTAAGAGGTTGCAGTAGTGCTTCTACCTCTTACTGGGGCAACAGTGCCTGCTTCCATGGAGGCCTTGGGCCCCACATTAAAAAGTTTCATTTTAATTTTTTTTATATTTTTTGAAATTTTAAAAAAGAAATATATAAATATTAAAATATTAATTAAAAAAAATATATATTAATGTTAAAAAAGATAATAATTAATGTTATTTTAAGAATAAATAATAATATTATTGTTATTTAAAAATAATAATAATATTAATGATATTTAATAATAAATAATAATATTAATGTTAATTAATATTAATTTTATTTAAGTTATTTGTTTTATTTTTTTTTTTGTATTTGAAAGAAAAATATAAAAGTAAAATAAAAGTTATTATTAACTTTGGGAATAAATGTGACATCGGTTTAAATTAAATATTATTTTTCTTTATATATGTAATATAATAGAACCATATAATATTATATTCAATGAATATATATTATATTGAGATTATTTTATATTATTATATATATCTATTTAAATTGGATTTAAATGTAGACTTGGTTATAGTCGATTTGGATAAATTATAATTTAATCATAACCAAATGATTGGGGAGTTTAAATTTTTATTGTGGTCTCAATTAACCTTATTAGACATGTGACTTTATCATTTCCTTATGTTAAATAGATGTGACTACTTGAATCCTAGAAATCTTTATTGCAAGTATTTTATGTTGTCGACTGCTTAAAAGAAAGATTGCTTGGCTAAGATCTCATGTTAATATTTATTGCAGCCTAGTTTTAAATGTTGTTGATGTTTACCCCTTTGGTCAGGTGTCGTTGTTTAAACCCTGAGGATGTGAACCATTGTGTGTTATGTTTCCTAATGGTCAATCCTCGGTTTGTGGCTATGAGTTCTTCACCTGTGTTACGTGTGGATTAGATATGGTTGTCAGTTTTACCATTGAGTTCTCATAGAGAGTCCTATCATGTTAGTGTCCTAATAGAGAGAGTGGCTTTTAGGAGGGGGCCGCACCCAAAGTGGATGGCAAGATAACCCCCCAAAAGTTAGCTAGTAAGTGATAAGCTAATAATTTGATTAGGGGGTGGGTAGTTATTAAATTAATTAAGATATTGTACCCTACACATGGTTGAGTGCTTGTATAGGCTCAAGGTGATGTGGGAAGGCCTAGAATGGCAAACCTACTGCCTTGTCTTCATGAAAGGTTGGTAGGGTCCGCATGATTGCTTCGATGGAGCTGGGAGTTCGGGAGAGGTTACCAGGATAACCCAAGATGGGGGTCAGGACCTATGGAGACCTACCTAGGGTAACCATCTTAAGCCATGTGATGACACTCTCTCTTTAGGGTCACTAGCGTTTTGTGTGTTGAGTCACTTGAGTTCTGTGGAGTCATGTGTACTATTGTACTTGTCTTATTACTTGCTTGAGGGTCTTCTACTATCTCCTAGCATAGTGGGGTGGTTCCATAATGGGATCACATGGTTGGGTGGTAGTGCCACTTCCCATTGGATACCTTTGTTCTTACCTTCTTGCGAGGATTGGCTTTGCCAATGTGCATTGGTTCATGCTTTGTGTATCAACTCATGTTCTGGATATTGTACCCTTTGAGGCCCTTGTGGTCATTGTGTCAGTAATTTTGTAACCTATGTACTTTAATTATTCAATTGAAGCCCTATAATTTATGGATGTTGTAATTTAAGTTCAATGGAATGTATGTTGTTTCAATTATCTTTCATCTTATGTATAAATGAATCATTGGAAGTATATATGTTGTAACTCTTTAAATCTATCTTATTGGAAATCAGTTTATGAGTTTGAGTTATTTAATCGTAATTGACCTTCCCTTTTTAGATGGATAATTGGATTAACATTGTGATGTAGTTTTAATTTGAAGTAATCTTCGTTGGTAGCCCTTTAGGATGTCAATGATAGACTTCCGCTTGTGTTTTCATTCATGCAAGTTATAATTAATGCACTTATTCTTTTAAAAAAAATATTTCACCCTTTAGTTGCCTTGTAGTGTTGCAATCCTTTAGGGTTCTTGGCGGGGCATTTTATTTGGTATCAGAGCCCATGTTTCAACATTGGGTACTCTGGGATGTAGTGAGCCCATTCAGCTTGACCTTATGTGTAGGTCTTAGTGGTTGGATTTCCCTTCCTCTATCCTTGTCATAGATCTGAACCATTTTCTCTTTTGTGGTATTGATCATGGTTAGGAAAGCCAAAGGTGTTGGCTGTGTTGGTGGCCGCAATAGAGGTAGAGGTGGGGGACGAGGTCGAGGTTTAGACCACCATAGTCCTTCACCACCTCCTGCTCATGTGAGTGGGGAGCCAGAGCAGTCAGTGCAACAGGAGTCATCATGTGCAGAGGAACAAATTCCTGAAAGGGAAGAGCTGAGATAGATGTTTTAGGAGGTTCTAGCTAGGCTAGGCCGCAGGCCTAAGGGTGAACAACCTATCCATGCTTAGGTTGGGGAGTCACATCAACATGTTTTAGAAGAGAGAGAGAGAGGTCTCCTAGGAGGAGGGAGCTTCTAGTTGGCCATGATTTATCTCTCTTGAGTCACATCAAGGACTTGATGAGAACCAACCCTCCATTCTTTGATGGTCGAGGGATAGGTCTTGAGGTAGAGGCATGGTTGATTAGTTTGGAGAGGTCTTTTACTATGTTCCCATATAGTAGGAACACTAGAGTGAGATGCGCGATCATGCGTCTTGATGACTTTGCTTCGATCTGTCTGAGTATCAACACCATTTCTTGGGAGATTTTATTAGAGAAGTTCAGGGCATGGTTTCTCTCACTGTAGTGGAGGAAGACTTGGGCAGATGAGTTCTACACTTTGCGACAGTATGGTATGTCAGTTGACCAATTTGAGCATATATTCTATGAGCTAAAACAGTACACTGGGATTCGCAACGATGAGGCTATGCTTGTGGAGCATTTCTTGAGAGGTCTTAATGACCGTATTAGTGGAGGGGTTAGACTTTTCAAGCCAGCTTCAGTGGAGGTAGCCGTGGCGAAAGCTAGATTGGTTGAGAAGAACCTTAGTCATGCACATGGTGGACAATGAGGAGTTTAGATAGGGAGTGTTCCATTTAGTGGGAACAGAGCTTGTGGGAATTAGTCCTAGTCAGTGGCACCGTTCAGGACTCCTCAGGCACCCACTAAGGGTGGACACCAGCAGTGGTAGAAGCAACCGCAGTCACAGAAACTAAAACAGTCCAAAGGCCAGTAGGGTGGCAACCCTCATTATAAAAGGAACATGAACTAGTAGAGGAGCAAACAGGGTTTTCCAGGAAAGTCTTCTTAGAGTACATCTCAGGCCCCTAGCAGGGGAAGCTTTCAATAGTCCACTGGGCCAACTAGAGGTAGAGGACCAGGTAGAGGAGCATGCTACTCTTGTGGGTAGTTCAGCCATATTGCTGAGCAGTGTCCTCAACATTCCCACCAGATGGGAAGTCAGAGGCCAGCTGCATTAGAGCCTACAATAGGGGATGCTGGTAGATCCCACAAAGTGTTTGCAGCGATTGATGACCACCAAGCTGAGCATCAAGGGACAGTTATTGAGGTTGCAGGTGTGTTGTGTGATACCCCTATCTCAGTACTTTTTGACTCTGGTGCTTCAGATTCCTTTATTTATTCATACATTTTGGAGTGGTGTGGACTCGTGTCTGCTAAGTAGGCATATAGGTGGCAACTAGAGTTGGCTACTAGGGTGCGCGTGTTAGTAGATGCCTTTGTTCCTAGTTTTGAGTTGGATCTAGGACCCTTTGTGACTTCTATTTACCTTCGAGTCATTCCTTTGGGTTTCTATGGAGTAGTATTGGGGATGGATTGGTTATCATCTCACAATGCTTGTGTGGACTATCATGAAAAGACAGTAGAGTGTTTAGATGACCATGGTAGGAAAGTGGGGATCATTGGAGTTTAGCGATCGATATCCTTATGTATGATTTCTGCTATGCAACTTAAATGATGTATGCATAGAGGATGTCAACTTTTTGCAGTAACTCTTGAGGATATGGATGATGGAGAGAGTCGAGAAATAGATCTTGATGGTCACCCTATTCTTCGAGAGTTTGCTGATGTGTTTCCATTGGAGATTCCTGGTATGCCTCCAAAGCGAGACATAGATTTTCACATTGACTTGGTTCCTGGTGCAGAATCTATTTTGAGAGCTCCATTTGCGGCAGTATGGTATGTTAGTTGACCAGTTCAAGCATAGATTTTATGAGCTGAAACAAAATGTCAGGATTGGCAATGATGAGACTATGCTCATGCAACATTTCTTGAGAGGTCTTAATTACCGTATTAGTGGAGGGGTTAGAGTTTTTGAGCCAACTTTAGTGGAGGTAATCGTGGCAAAAATTAGATTGGTTGAGCAGAACCTTAATCATGTGCATGGTGGATAATTGGGAGTTCAGATAGGGAGTGTTCCCTTCAGTGGGAATAGAGCTTGTGGGAATCAGTCCTAGTCAGCGGCACTATTCAGGACTCCTTAGGCACCCGCTAAGGGTGGATAGCAGTAGCACCAGTAACAATCGTAGCTGCAAAAACCAAAATAGTCCCAGGGCCAGCAAGGTGGCAACCCTCATTATAGAAGGAACATGAACTGGCAGAGGAGCAGACAGGGTTTTCTAGGATAGTCTTCTTAGAGTGCATCTCAGTCCCCTAGCAGGGGAAGCTTTCAATAGTCTAGTGGGCCAACTGGAGGTAGAGGACCAGGCAGAGGAGCATGCTACTTTTGTGGGTAGTTCGGCCATATAGCCGTGCAGTGTCCTAAACATTCCCACCAGATAGGAAGTCAGAGGCCAGCTGCATTAGAGCCTACAATAGGGGATGCTAGTAGATCCCACAGAGTGTTTGCAGCAGTTGATGACTGCCAAGCTGAGGATCAGGGGACTATTATTGAGGTCACAGGTGTGTTGTGTTATACCCCTATCTCAGTACTTCTTGACTCTGGTGCTTCAGATTCCTTTATTTCTTCATCCATTTTGGAGTGGTGTGGACTCATGTCTACTAAGTAGGTGGATAGGTGGCAAGTATAGTTGGCTACCTGGGTGCGTGTGTTAGTAGATGCCTTTGTTCCTTGTTTTGAGTTGGATCTAGGACCCTTTGTGACTTTTGTTGACCTTCGAGTCATTCCTTTGGGTTCCTATGGAGTAGTATTGGGGATGGATTGGTTATCATCTCACAATGCTCGTGTGGACTATCGTTGGAAGAAAGTAGAGTGTTTAGATGACCATGGTAGGAAAGCGGGGATCATTGGAATTCAGAGATCAATATACTTACATATGATTTCTGCTATGCAACTTAAACGATGTATGCATAGAGGATGTCAGCTTTTTGTAGTAACTCTTGAGGATATGGATGATGGAGAGAGTCAAGAAATCGCTCTTGATGGTCACCCTAATCTTCGAGAGTTTGCTGATGTGTTTCCATTGGAGATTCCTAGTATGCCTCCGAAGCAAGACATAGATTTTTGCATTGACTTGGTTCCTCGTGCAGAACCTATTTTGAGAGCTCCATTTGTGACAGTATGGTATGTTAGTTGACCAGTTCAAGCATAGATTTTATGAGCTAAAACAAAATGCCAGGATTGGTAATGATGAGGCTATGCTCATGCATCATTTCTTGAGAGGTCTTAATGACCGTATTAGTGGAGGGGTTAGAGTTTTCGAGCTAGCTTCAGTGGAGGTAGTCATGGTGAAAGTTAGATTGGTTGAGCACAACCTTAGTCATGCGCATGGTGGACAATCAGGAGTTCAGATAAGGAGTGTTCCCTTTATTGGGAATAGAGCTTGTGAGAATCAGTCGTAGTCAGCAGCACCGTTCAGGACTCCTTAGGCATCCGGTAAGGGTGGACACCAGCAGCAGCAGCAGCAATTGCAACCACAGAAACTGAAACAGTCCCAGGGCCAGTAGGGTGGCAACCCTCATTATAGAAGGAACATGAACTGGCAGAGGAGCAGACAACATTTTCTAGGACAGTCTTCTTAGAGTGCATCTTAGGCCCATAGCAGGGGAAGCTTTGAACAGTCTAGTGGGCTAACTGGAGGTAGAGGAGCATGATACTCTTGTGGGTAGTTCGGCAATATAACCGCATAGTGTCCTCAACATTCCCACCAGATGGGAAGATAGAGGCCAACTGCATTATAGCCTAGAATAGGGGATGCTGGTAGATCGCACAGAGTGTTTGTAGCGGTTGATGACCGCCAAGCTTAGCATCAGGGGACAGTTATTGAGGTCGCATGTGTGTAGTGTGATACCTCTATCTCAGTACTTTTTAACTCTGGTGCTTCAGATTCATTTATTTCTTCATCCATTTTGGAGTGGTGTGGACTCGCGTCTGCTATGTAGGCAGATAGGTGGCAAGTAGAGTTGGCTACTAGGGTGCGCATGTTAGTAGATGCCTTTGTTCCTAGTTCTGAGTTGGAACTAGGACCCTTTGTGACTTTTATTGACCTTCGAGTCATTCCTTTGGGTTACTATGGAGTTGTATTGGAGATGGATTGCTAATCATCTCACAATGCTCATGTGGACTATCGTCAGAAGACAGTAGAGTGTTTAGATGACCATGGCAAGAAAGTGGGGATCGTTGGAGTTTAGAGATCGATATCCTTACGTATGATTTCCACTATGCAACTTAAACGGTGTATGCATAGAGGATGTCAGCTTTTTGCAGTAACTCTTGAGGATATGGATGAGGGAGAGAGTCAAGAAATCGCTCTTGATGGTCACCCTATTCTTCAAGAGTTTGCTGATGTGTTTCCATTGGAGATTCCTGGTATGCCTCCAAAGGGAGACATAGATTTTTACATTGACTTGGTTCCTAGTATAGAACCTCTTTTGAGAGCTCCATTTGTGGTAGTATGGTATGTCAGTTGACTAGTTGAAGCATAGATTTTATGAGCTAAAACAGTATGCCAGGATTGACATTGATGAGGCTATGGTCATGCAGCATTTCTTGAACGGTCTTGATGACCGTATTAGTGGAGGGGTTAGAGTTTTTGAGCCAGCTTCAGTGGAGGTAGCCTTGGCAAAAGCTAGATTGGTTGAGTAGAACCTCAGTCGTACGCATGTCGGACAATCAGGATTTCAGATAGGGAGTGTTCCCTTCAGTGGGAATAGAGCTTGTGGGAAATAGTCCTAGTCAGTGGCACCATTCAGGACTCCTTAGGCACCCAATAAGGGTGGACACCAATAGCAGCAGTAGCAACCACAGTCGTAGAAACCGAAATAGTCCCTGGGCCAATAGGGTGGCAGCCTTCATTATAGAAGGAACATGAACTGGCAGAGGAGCAGACAAGGTTTTCTAGGATAGTCTTCTTAGAGTGCATCTCGGACCCTAGCAAGGGAAGCTTTCAGTAGTCCAATGGGCCGACTGGAGGTAGAGGACTAGGTAGAGGAGCATGCTACTCTTGTGGGCAGTTCAGCCATATAGCCACACAGTGTCCTCAACGTTCCCACCAGATGGGAAGCTAGAGGCTAGCTGCATCAGAGCCTATAATAGGGGATGCTGGTAGATCCCATAGAGTGTTTGCAGTGGTTGATGACCACCAGGTTGAACATCAGGGGACAGTTATTGAGGTCGTAGTTGTGTTGTGTGATACCCCTATCTCAGTACTTTTTGACTCTAGTGCTTCAGATTCCTCTATTTCTTCATCCATTTTGAAGTGGTGTGGATTCGCATCTGCTTAATAGGTGGATAGGTGGCAAGTAGAGTTGGCTAGCGGGGTGCACGTGTTCGTGGATGCCTTTGTTCCTTATTGTGAGTTGGATCTAGGACCCTTTGTGACTTCTGTTGACCTTCAAGTCATTCCTTTGGGTTCCTATGGAGTAGTATTGGGTATGGATTGGTTATCATCTCACAATGCTCGTGTGGACTATCGTTAGAAGATAGTAGAGTGTTTAGATGACCATGGTAGGAAAGTGGGGATCATTGGAGTTCAGAGATCAATATCCTTATGTATGATTTTTGCTATGCAACTTAAATGGTGTATGCATAGAGGATGTCAGCTTTTTCCAGTAACTCTTGAGGATATGGATGAGGGAGAGAGTCAAGAAATTGCTCTTGATGGTCACCCTATTATTCGAGTGTTTGTTGATGTGTTTTCGTTGGATATTTTTGGTATGCCTCTGAAGCGAGACATAGATTTTCGCATTGACTTGGTTCCTGCTGCAGAACCTATTTTGAGAGTTCCATTTGCGGCAATATGGTATGTCAGTTGACTAGTTCAAGCATAGATTTTATGAGCTGAAACAAAATGCCGAGATTGGCAATGATGAGGCTATGCTCGTGTAGCATTTCTTGAGAGGTCTTAATGACCGTATTAGTGGAGGGGTTAGAGTTTTCGAGCCAAATTCAATGGAGGTAGCGTTGGTGAAAGCTAGATTGGTTGAGAAGAACCTTAGTCGTGTGCATGATGGACAATCAGGAGTTCAGATAGGGAGTGTTCCCTTCAGTGGGAACAGAGCTTGTGGGAATCAGTCCTAGTCAGTGGCACCGTTTAGGACTCCTCAGGCACTTGCTAAGGGTGGACACCAGTAGCAGCAGTAGCTACTGTAGCCACAGAAACTGAAATAGTCCCAGGGCCAGCAGGGTGGCAACCCTCATTATAGAAGGAACATGAACTGGCAAAGGAGCAGACAGGGTTTTCCAGGATAGTCTTCTTATAGTGCATCTCAGGCCCCTAGTAGGGGAAGCTTTCAATAGTCCAGTGGGCTAACTGGAGGTAGAGGAGTAGATAGAGGAGCATGCTACTCTTGTGGGCAGTTCAGCCATATAGCCGCGCAATGTCCTCCGCATTCCCACCAGTCAGGATGTCAGAGGCCAGCTGCATTAGAGCTTACAATAGGGAATGCTGGTAGATCCCATAGAGTGTTTGCAGTGGTTGATGACCACCAAGCTGAGCATCAGGGGACAGTTATTGAGGTCATAGGTGTGCTGTGTGATACCCCTATCTCAGTACTTTTTGACTCTGGTGCTTCAGATTCCTTTATTTCTTCATCCATTTTGGAGTGGTGTGGACTCATGTCTGCTAAATAGGCAGATAGGTGGCAAGTAGAGTTGGCTACCGAGGTGCGCATGTTCGTAGATGCCTTTGTTCCTAGTTTTGAGTTGGATATAGGACCCTTTGTTACTTTTGTTGACCTTTGAGACATTCCTTTAGGTTCCTATGGAGTAGTATTGGGGATGGTTTGGTTATCATCTCACAAAGCTTGTGTGGACTATCGTTAGAAGACAGTAGAGTTTTTAGATGACCAGGGTAGGAAAGTGGGGATCGTTGGAGTTTAGAGATCGATATCCTTATGTATGATTTCCGCTATGCAACTTAAACGGTGTATGCATAGAGGATGTTAGCTTTTTGTAGTAACTCTTGAGGATATGGATGAGGGAGAGAGTCGAGAAATCACTCTTGATGGTCACCCTATTCTTCAAGAGTTTGCTGATGTGTTTCCATTAGAGATTCCTGGTATCCCTTCAAAGGGAGACATAGATTTTTGCATTGACTTGGTTCCTAGTATAGAACCTCTTTTAAGAGCTCCATTTGTGGTAGTATGGTATGTCAGTTGACCAGTTTGAGCATAGATTTTATGAGCTAAAATAGTATGCCGGGATTGACAATGATGAGGCTATGGTCATGTAGCATTTCTTGAATGGTCTTGATGACCGTATTAGTGGAGGGGTTAGAGTTTTTGAGCCAGCTTCAGTGGAGGTAGGCTTGGCGAAAGCTAGATTGGTTGAGCAGAACCTCAGTCGTGCGCATGTCGGACAATCGGGAGTTCAGATAGGGAGTGTTCCCTTCAGTGGGAACAAAGCTTGTGGGAAATAGTCCTAGTCAGTTGCACCATTCAGGACTCCTTAGGCACCCACTGAGGGTGGACACCAGTAGTAGCACCAACAACCACAACCATAGAAACCGAAACAGTCCCAGGACTAGCAGGGTGGCAACCCTCATTATAGAAGGAATATGAACTGGCAGAGGAGCAGATAGGGTTTTCTAGGACAGTCTTCTTAGAGTGCATCTCAGGCCCCTAGCAGGGGAATCTTTCAGCAGTCCAGTGGGCTGACTAGAGGTCAAGGACCATGTAGAGGAGCATGCAACTCTTGTGGCTAGTTTGGCCATATAGCCACGTAGTGTCCTCAGCATTCCCACTAGACAGGAAGTCAGAGGCCAGCTGCATCAGAGCCTACAATAGGGGATGCTGGTAGATCCCATAGAGTGTTTGCAGCAGTTGATGATCGCCGGGCTAAGCATCAAGGGATGGTTATTAAGGTTGCAGGTGTGTTGTGTGATACCCCTATCTCAGTACTTTTTGACTCCCATGCTTCAGATTCCTTTATTTCTTCGTCCATTTTGGAGTGATGTGGACTCGCGTTTGCTAAGCAGGCAGATAGGTGGCAAGTAGAGTTGGCTATCGGGGTGTGCGTGTTCATAGATGCCTTTGTTCCTAGTTTTGAGTTGGATCTAGGACCCTTTGTGACTTTCATTGACCTTTGAGTCATTCCTTTGGGTTCCTATGGAGTAGTATTGGGGATGGATTGGTTATCATCTCACAATGCTCGTGTGGACTATCATCAAAAGAAAGTAGAGTGTTTAGATGACCATGGCAGGAAAGTGGGGATCGTTGGAATTCAGAGATCGATATACTTACGTATGATTTCTGCTATGCAACTTAAACAATATATGCATAGAGGATGTCAGCTTTTTGCAGTAACTCTTGAGGATATGGATGAGGGAGAGAGTCAAGAAATCACTCTTGATGGTCACCCTATTCTTTGAGAGTTTGCTAATGTGTTTTCATTGGAGATTCTTGGTATGCCTCCAAAGCGAGACATAGATTTTCACATTGACTTGGTTCTTGTTGCAGAACCTATTTTGAGAGCTCCATTTGCAGTAGTATGGTATGTCAGTTGACCAGTTTAAGCATAGATTTTATGAGTTGAAACAGTATGCCAGGATTGGCAACGATGAGGCTATGCTCGTGCAACATCCTTGAGAGGTCTTAATGACCGTATTAGTGGAGGGGTTAGAGTTTTCGAGCCAACTTCAGTGGAGGTAGCCATGGCATAAACTAGATTGGTTGAGCAGAACCTCAGTCATGCGTATGGTGGACAATTGGGAGTTCAGATAGGGAGTGTTCCCTTCAGTGGGAACAAAGCTTGTGGGAATCAGTCCTAGTCAACGCCACTGTTCAGAACTCCTCAGGCACTCGCTAAGGGTGGACACCAGTAGCAGCAGTAGTAATCGTAGCTACAAAAACTGAAATAGTCCCAGGGCTAGCAGGGTGGCAACCCTCATTATAAAAGGAACATGAACTAGCAGAGGAGTAGATAGGGTTTTCCAGGACAGTCTTCTTAGAGTGCATCTCATACCCCTAGTAGGGGAAGCTTTCAGCAGTCCAGTGGGCTGACTGGAGGTAGAGGACTAGGTAGAGGAGAATGCTACTCTTGTGGGTAGTTTGGCCATATAGCCATGCGGTGTCCTAAAAATTCCCACCAGACAGGAAGTCAGAGGCCAACTGCATTAGAGCCTACAATAGGGGATGCTAGTAGATCGCACAGAGTGTTTATAGCGGTTGATGACCGCCAGGCTGAGCATCAGGGGACAGTTATTGAGGTCGTAGGTGTGTTGTGTGATACCCCTATCTCAATAGTTTTTGACTCCAGTGCTTTAGATTCCTTTATTTCTTCATCCATTTTGGAGTGGTGTGGACTCGCGTTTGCTAAGCAGGCAGATAGGTGGCAAGTAGAGTTGGCTACCGAGGTGCACGTGTTTGTGGATTTTCGCTTCCCCAAGTAAAAGGAGGATGGAAGAGGGAGATACTAGAAAGGAGAAAGCATCATCCAACAAGAAAAGGAAAAGCACCCCCAAGTTGGAAACTGAGGACATTGTCAAGTAAAGCAGTGGTATGGAGACGAACGACTCTAATGATGAAGATAGCTGGAAAGAAGAGGAGCTGGGCAACGAGGATGAAAGTGGAGATTTCAAGCCTGGTCAAGATAGGCCTATTCTAAGTGATCACCCTAGTGAGGACAATAGCCATCTGATGGAGGAGATGGCTCCCAAGGATAACAAGGAAACCAATGTTAACTCTAAGAAGGAAACAAACAAAGGCTCTAAGAAGAACTTGATTGAGGAAAGGGATAGCAAGGACAAGGAAAGTGTTGGTGAGGGTCTTACATTGGATAATCTCAAGAAGCACTTGGACACTAGAATGAATTTCGACAGATGGACTTACGAAACCCTAAAAAACCTGGAGAAGAAAGGGATCAATCTAGATAAAAAGATGGAGGATGATGCAGGGACTTTGCGGCGTCATAACTCTTGACTCAGTTGTCCGATTGGGCTGAAATTTTACATGGACATAGATTTTGAGGAGTTGATTGGATTGCCGACAGAAAAAAGTTCAATCAAGCCCTGCATTTTCAACGCCATATTTTTTCATCTAAGGCCTCAAAATTGGCTTTTACTCTTTTTTCATTTTTTTTAGAAAGTTGTTTTTTTAGTTAATTTTGAGCTCGTAATCTTTTTAAGATTAGAAAGTTGTTAATTTGTGTTGTAGGAATGTTTTTTTAGGTTTCTAGAAGATTTCATAATTTTTGGGATAGATTTAAAAATTTTCTTAAATGGCAATTAATATCAAAGAGCTGCAAGAAATTAGCAGCACCCTGGCTAAAGCCCTAGATAAAATCTGATTTCTGGATGGCTTGTTGTCTTTTCGGGGCTTTTGTGGGTTTTCTCCGGTTTTCTGCTGGTTTATTTCCTTTTGTTCTGTTCCTCTCTATTTCTCATGGGTTTGTTGTTTAAGTCTTGCTTGTAAAGGATTTCAGGGCCCCTTCAAAACCTATTTTTTCATTAATCAAAAACTTTAGAAATAAATGTGACATCAGTTTAAATTAAATATTATTTTTCTTTATATATGTAATATAATATAACCATATAATATTATATTCAATGAATATATATTATATTGAGATTATTTTATATTATTATATATATCTATTTAAATTGGATTTAAATTTAGACTTGGTTATAGTCGATTTGGATAAATTTTAATTTAATCATAATCAAATGATTGGGGGGTTTAAATTTTTATTATGGTCTCAATTAACCTTATTAGACATGTGACTTTATCATTTATTTATGTTAAATAGACATGATTACTTGATTCCTAGAAATCTTTATTGCAAGTATTTTATGTTGTCGACTGCTTAAGAGAAAGATTGCTTGGCTAAGATCTTGTGTTAATATTTATTGCAGTCTAGTTTTAAATGTCATTGCAATATTGGTAAGTTGTCATTACATCATTGATGTTTACCCCTTTGGTCGGGTGTCATTGTTTAAACCATGAGGATGTGAACCATTGTGTGTTATGTTTCCTAATGGTCAATCCTGGATTTGTGGCTGTGAGTCCTTCACCTGTGTTTCCTAATTCTAAAATGCTAAAATGCTAAAATGCAAAATACTAAAATACAAAATGATAAAATGCAAAATGCAAAATGTTAAAATGATAAAATGTTAAAAATGCTAAATGCTAAAATTTTTAAAATGCTAAAATGCAAAATGCTAAATTGCTAAAATGATAAATGCTAAATGCTAAAATGCTAGAACGCTGAAATGCTAAAATGCTAAAATGCTAAATGCTAAAATGCTAAAATACAAAAATACAAAAATGAAAAATGTTAAAATGTTAAAATGCTAAAATGCAAAAATGCAAAAATGCAAAATGCTAAAATGCTAAAATGCTAAAATGCTAAATGCTAAAATGCTAAAATGCTAAAATGCAAAATGCTAAAATGCAAAAATGCTAAAATGCAAAATGCTAAAATGCTGAATGCAAAATGCTAAATGCTAAAATGCTAAATGCTAAAATGCTAAAATGCTAAATGCTAAAATGCTACATGCTAAATGCTAAATGCTAAATACTAAAATGCTAAAATGCAAAAATCCAAAAATGCAAAAATGTTAAAATGCAAAAATGCAAAAATGCTAAAATGCAAAATGCTAAAATGTTAAAATACAAAAATGCAAAAATACTAAATGCTAAAATGCTAAAATGCAAAAATGCAAAAATGCAAAATGCTAAAATGCTAAAATGCTAAAATGCTAAAATACTAAAATGCTAAATGCTAAAAAGCTAAAATGCTAAATGCTAAAATGCAAAAATGCTAAAATGCAAAATGATAAAATGCTAAATGCTAAATACTAAATACTAAAATGCTAAAATGCTAAAAAGCCAAAATGCTAAAATGCTAAAATGCAAAATGCTAAAATGCAAAATGTTAAAATGCTAAAATGCTAAAATGCAAAAATGCAAAAATGCTAAAATGCTAAAATGCAAAAAGTGATAAAATGCTAAAATGCAAAAATGCAAAAATGCTAAATGCTAAATGCTAAATGCTAAATGCTAAAATGCAAAAATGCTAAAATGCTAAAATGCAAAATGCTAAACTGATCAATTTCCTTTACCAATCCATCTTTATCATAAAATTTTATCAAATAGAACTAACTCAAAACATCAATTTCTACAACCATATTAACTTTCATGAAATAAGAGCAACATAAATAACTCAATTGGTTACACTTGCCAGGCACAAGACAACCTTTCCAAAGACTATGTCCCATAACATAGCGACAAGCTAACACAATTTACTCCATGATACACATAATAACCATCCACATAACTGAAATGCATAACAGAAAAGGCCACATGTGAGCATGTCTAATGCTCGGTCAAGGATAACATGCACGATTAGCATCTCTATGCCTGATCTCAGAACAACAATATGATCATAAATAAAATCCAATATCTCACTCAAGGGCTGGATGGTGCTAGGCACACCATAGCGGTGCTACCTTCCATACAAGACCCTTTGTGAATATCCCTTGTTGAACAAGGTGGTTAGCCTCCAAGAGATAGTCACCACACATAGGTAGGTAGTGGGTACTAGCTGCGTCACAGCCTCACATACCCCCTATCCTCACGGTTCCCTACAACAACTTCCTCGCACACACTCTACCAATTCCGTATCATACGTCCTTGGAGAGGAATTCACGTTGCAACACAAGACCAGCATACGAAAACAACAAGGATGAACCAGTTTAGCCACCAAAGTACAGATGAATAAAGATACTAAATCATCACTTCCAACAATAAGGTAAGAAAATAATCCGGAATTTCAACACCAAATCAAAGTGCAAAAGATCACAAGATCGTGGCTAAACCTTCACAGTCAAAGTAAAATAAATTGCTGATCCCCAAAGAAATATAAAGAATATCACAACTGCACATAAGAGCACTATATGACTAGCATCTAGCCACCAATGAGGAAGGAAGGAACAACTGACTAGCTATTGCAGTAGCTCATCATGTGGTGCGACATAGTCACACTATCCACATGGCATGGCGATGTGCACCTCGACATCACCCCGCATCATGTCGTCATGTGGCATGGCAATACCCCAAGTGGAGAAAACACACAATGGACGTATCCCGCATGGTAGTGCACCTCGCGGAAAAAGCACGCGCAGGTCACATCCCGCATAGCGACGTATCTAGAAGGATACTCGCCGTAAGTCAGAGGTATACATGACTATGGTCCACCCACATGCCCACCAACACATACTAACTGGCAGCACATGTGAATAAACCTACCTTTCATGAAGACAAGGCAAAGGATCCTCCAAATCATACCATCACTATACACAAGAATCACCATCCAAATGCTCAAATAAGGAAAAGAATAGGCTGGCACACATAAACCTGTAAATAGGTTCCTCAAAGGGAAAGTATTGAGTACACCTTGATACAGTTTAGTAGTACAACTATATCATTCCTCGAAGTAGAGAACCTAAAGTCGCTTCGCGTCGACATTACTCGTACGCCAATCCATACTATTCAAGGAACGGTCGCTTCAAATACTACCCCTTAACATACTGAGTTGCCCACAACCCGAGGTTTGGTACTCAGCAGGGAAACAAATAAGCAACATCACATAAACAGTATGGTTTCCCATACTCATAAGCAACATACCCTCCACGGTTGATTACTTCACCAATCCATGGGCACATAAGATAAGCACTGGTTTCTCACAACACACACAAATACACCAGTACTGGTTTAGTCACATTTACGGGGAGTACTTTTCAGTACGCTAACATCTATACAAGGAAGATTTCAATTATGCTTCTACATAAATGACTGAATCAAATTTACTCTAGATTCAAATACTGAAATTATTAACAATTCACAATTATATAAGGAATTAACATCATTCCTATAGCTTTCTCGAATCTCACTAAGCATTCATAATTAAATTACTAGCTAAGCAAATTCATTTCTAAAATTCTTACGATTAGGCAAAGAGAAGGGAAAAGGAGTTTGATAACCAAACCATTTCCTACAAAAACGCAAGATCAACAGATCATGCTACATTATAAAATTTCCCACTATAAGCCTATCATTTCAATTACACGGTTTTGATTTCGTTGCTGATTTAGAAGGATGACAATCAGCCGAACAAAAACATTTCCAATATTTATGGTTGCAACAGGAGGTTCTAGTTTATAACCAAAACGGAGATCAAGAGAGGCACTCTTATAGATAATGCAAGACCTCATAAGAACACTCACTTAAAATAATACAATTCAGACACATGTCATAGTTGCAACCTATTAGAAAAGATCACATTACGATCAAAGATAAGCAAGAGCTATTACTCCAAATAACACATATTAATGCATGCACATCAAACAAGCCTTTCATTCGCACTTTCTAAACACATTAAGGTAATTACACACACCCAAAAGCGAGTTCAATGGAGCATTTGCTAAAATAAATCTTCAATCAAACTGGTTTAATGAAACACATGAGACAATCTTTCGGAAACACATAAAACAATCTTTCAGAGAACACATTAATACTCTCTTGGAGCTACAATAACATGCTCTTTTATAATACTTCTTCTATAACCAAGCAGTTTCACATAATTCATCTATTCGCATATCAATGCACCTTACTAAGGTAGAATTTTAATCATGCTACTCCTATGACATACACATGGAGAATTCTTTAAACATACCCATACAGTTTTCTCCCATTCACGTAAAATAATTTTTTTTTTTAAACCCATAACCCCTTTAATTATCCACAAACATAAGCGCCATAAGGCTCACACAAGGGTTCAAGAAGTCACACCCTTTTCCTCTCTTGCAAACAAGAAACTCGAACCAAAGATAATTACACATATCTTAATCATTTTAATTTCCAGAAAGAGAGAGAGAAATGGTGATGATCATTTAATTTTCTACAAATTAAGCATTCAATAATTGCCATACAAGTCCTTCAAGTGGGCAACATTAAGCTAGATCATAATCTTCAACAAACACAATTCGCACTTTCAGATTCAAAACAAGCACGGACCAATCCAAATGGATTAGTCTAAAGAGTACAACACTCACTAAGGAAAGGTACATACGACTCTCTTTCCAAATAAGAGTAATCGTAGACCAAGACATCAATAAGCACACAAACACCAACATCAAGAAGGCGAAAACCAGGTGTGAACACACACGTTACACACCAGCTAAGGTCTGCTCAATCACTCACATGCAAAAGGAGGACAAGCAAACGCATAAGGTCGATACACCTCACACAAATAGAGGGCACACGCGACACCAGAGATCCCAATGTTTGCAACATGGGCTCTGATACCAAATGTAATGCCCCGCCAGGAAACCCCGAAGGGATAAAGCCATAACACAAGAATAGAGTGCAAATTTTTTTTTTTTTAAAGTTACAACACATAAGATGCAACAAGACAACAAAGATTCAGATTACATAGCGGAAGACCTTAACAACAATCTCCTAAAGAGTTTCCCAACGAGATTACTTAATTTTCACAATTCCATTAACTCACACGGTTAATCCAATAAGCTGATTATTTTAATAACGAGATAATTCATAATCAAGACAATTTCTTTCAAAAGACGGAAATATAAATCACAAGCAAGGATTCATCATTAAGATCCATTCATGATTCTCATTCAAGCCTTTCATTTAAAATTACAACCCATACATCTAACATTCTAATGCACTAGGATTTCATCATAACAAAAGAGATCTTTCCAAGCATATTTAAATTACTTAACATCAACTGAGTAAGATTCATTACTCTAAGTTACATTCATTCATATACCAACTTATTGCATTAAAATGATGATTTCACACATGCATTACGATAAATCGCATCTCAACCAATTATGCATTCGATCCACATGGCATTCAAGATAGAACTGAATATAAGCATTTAAAGTTAATTTCAATTATCCACTTAACCATTCTAACATAAAATAAACATACATGATAAAGCTGAATAAAAGAAACATGAGAGAATGCACCACATAACACCATAATGATCTCGGAGTTCACCCCTAAAGGGCTACATCTCCGGGTCTGCGCAACTGCAAGACCCCTCTGATAATTAATAAAGTTAAGAGTACAAGAGGTCACACCAAGTACTATCCAGCCATCAAGGCGATACATAAACAATATACAACGACCACATCGGTCCATTAATACATGACGATCCTTACAAAGAACAGGATCCAGCTGAACATAATCCAACCTAATACAAGAGGTCCAAGAGAGCATCCATAAAACTGAACCATCACCACCCAAGGTCTAGCATGAAACCGACACTCACAAGGGCAGCGACAAAGGACGACTCACAAAGGTACTCAAAACAGGACAAGACGACAACACACTAGCGAACGTAGGGACAAGTGTCATCACACAACCTGGTATGGATACCATGGCAAGTCTTCATAGGTCCCGGCCCATACACTGGTAACCCTGGCAACCTAATCTGAACTTCCGGCCCATCCAAGCCTCATGTGGACCCACACATCCTCTCGTGATGACAAGGAAGGTAGTTTGCCATTTCAGGCCTTCTCACAGCATGTCGAATCTATGATAGCACTCGTCTCATGTGTGAGGCACAATTATCTTAATTAAAGATTATATTCTAATCTACTTAGGTTATCACTTATTAGACTCACTTCCGACGGGTTATCCAGCAGCCACTTTGGGCGCGGCCCCCAATCGAAAGCCACTTTCCCATACGACACTAGACTGACTCAAACGAACTCAAACCACGGAATACACATGGTCAGACGAACGGAGTTCAAGAAGAGAGAAACAATCATCTGGTCAAACATGACTCAAAGATGAACACTTACTGACGGTGCTCTAACTAGAGACCCGACCAACAACGGTTAACCACAATCATCATTCGACTCACACACAAGGAGGATATGATCAAACGACACTACCACAATACAACAGTCAACTCGGAATCGAGGACTGAAATAGGAACACCAAATCATCCATACGACAGGGTCCTTTAAACAAAGCAAAACATGCCATTTCATAATTAAAGCGAATACCGTAATTAAACTCACAAGGCAATAATCAGAAAAGAGAATATTCCTCAAATTGATTTAACATTACAAGGCGATCAAGTTTTCTACAAGATCCAAATCAGATTTCAGTTATCTACCTCAACTGGGGATAAGTTGTTCTTGGTTTTCTAACTCCTAAGGTTCAAGCATTGAACAGGCAATTTAAGCCATAATGAGCTTTTAAACCAAATCATATTAATAAAATTCAGACAACCATTAATCAGCTAAACAAGGTATTTAATCTCCAACAAACATCATTAAGTAGAATTTACATCGTATCCCAACGATTTCCAATAACATATTATTCTCTATTATTTTTAAACAATACTACATCAAATAGCCATCTTCCCTAATCAGCTAGAAGGGAAGGTGCAATTTTACTAGAACAAGATCAATCAGAAAATAATCGACAATATCCAATTGCGAAATTACCGTTGTAGAACTTAATTAGGAAGAAGGCGTAAATCACAAAATGAAGTTCGAAACAATCAGCCTATAACGCCATTATAAAGTTAATCCCTACCAACTATCATTTGCCAAGATTAAAGCCTCCTTAATCAAAATTAAGGACTAACTAACACTAAAATTACAATAATATTCACCATATTATAATCCTTTTTTTTTTTTTTTAAATGGGAAAGAAAATACATAAAAAGGAAAACCCATTTTAAAACTATACTTTCTTTTAAACAAGAAAAAAAAACGCATTTAAAAACAACGTTAAAAAAAAAACACATTACGTTTCCAAAAACCACGTTTAAATCAAAACGCATTTAAATGAAACTTGTTCTTATTTTTTTTTTAAAACACATTGAATATACTATGTTTAAAATAATAGCAACGCGTTTGAAAATGCGGCTAGGGCACGCGGCGGCGGTCGCAGGCGGCTAGGCGGTGGCGCCCTGCGGTGCCCGCAGGCCCGCGGCGCCCTGCGGCCACCGCAGTGTGCCGCGGCCAGGGTCGAGCACCGGCGAAGGGGGGCGGAAACACAGAGGACGCACGGGCGATAGGGAGGAAGAGTGGGGAAGGGGAGGGGAGCAGGTGGAGCTCCGCTCCCCGCTCTCCCAAACCCCAATTCCCATAGTCCGCTTAAACAATTAAAAACGCCCGGCCCAAAATGATAAAACGCCCAGCCCAACACAAAGAAAAAAAACAATACGTTTTGAAACCTAGTTCGAACACACGGTCCGGCCAAAAGATAAAAACGCACGGGGGGGGTAAAACAATTAATAATTTTTTTTTTTTAACACAAAAATACACAGTCCGAAAATTACCATACACGCCCAGCAGAGGGATTTGATAAAAATTCCAGTTTTCCAAACACAATGGGGTTTCAAACACTCAACAGTAAGGAGGAAAAATACACATCCCCATTAAAATTTCCAGCCAAATTCATATGAACAATCAAATTGATTTCCAATAACCAGTTTAGAATCCTACCTTAATTCGCAATCCTAGTATGGCTGAGGGAGAGCCCACCTGCCAGATCCAGCATCATTTCTTCCCAAACCTCCAAAATTTCTTCCCAACCAACATCTTCTCCAAATTTTGTCCATCCTCCCCAAATTTCCCCAAATTTGGGTAATATGGAAGAGTTGACCCCAAGAATTCCATTTTGGAATAAAAACTTTTATTTACCAATAATTCACAAAATTTAATCCTTTTCTACTAGCAACAATATAACTTGCTTTATCAATTCAAAATTCGATTTTCTCAATTAATCAAATTTAGCCGTTCAAATTTAATAATCCAACAGAATACAATCAATCTATTGCGATAATAAAAACAAACTTTCTTTTTCGACAACATATATAAATAATGCATTTAATATTCAAAATCAGACATTAATTCAAATTTACTTCCAATTTAAAACAGGCAATTCATTAACAACGAAAGTCATATAACGGAAACTAGATTAATTTAATCCATTAATCCTCAATGCACAAACGCATATTTAATCAAGATAATTACTAAGGACTAATTAATCAATTAACCAAACACACCAGGCACGCAAAAGGAGAAGGTCAACCAAACAGACGACTCGCAAACCCAAACAAAAGAGGGATTACCGACGACGACTGGCGATGCTCACTAGAGCACGACTAAGGTCGACTAAGGTCTTACGACCACCTAATCCGACTCTAAGGATTAAAAAGGGTACACTCAAACCTGTGCATCTAGGTGAAGCCGAACTTCGCATTCAAGCGGCATTGCACCTGAAATTTCCTGCAACCAAAGATCATACATGCATACATATATACAATTTAATGAAATCATTAGTCCGATACTAACATCACGAAATAGGAACACTGAAAATCTGTATACAACTAGTGTGAGAACCACATCAATAGCTATGTGTTAAATCAAACATCTGATTGTAACATCATATTACGATTAACTAATCAAGATTAAACCAAGGTTAGAGATCGATTACGGTAGGGGTACTACAGTTGTACTCTTTAGACTAATCCATTTGGGTTGGTCCATGCTTGTCTTGAATCTGAAAGTGCGAATTATGTTTGTTTAAAGATTATGATCTAGCTTAGTGTTGTCCACTTGAAGGACTAGTATGGAAATTATTGAATGCTTATTTTGTAGAAAATTAAATGATCATCACCATTCTTCTCTCTCTTTCTGGAAATTAAAATGATTAGGATAAGAGTAAATATCTTTGATTCAAGTTTTGTTGTTTGCAAGAGAGAAAAGGGTGTGACTTCTTGAGCCCTTGAGTGATCCTTATGAAGCTTATTTTTTTTAGATTATTAAAGGGCTATGGGTTTTAAAATTTTATTTTGGTGATTGGGAGAAAACTGTATGTGTATGTTTAAAGAATTCTCCATGTGTATTTTGTAGGAGTAGCATGATTAAATTCTACCTTAGTAAGGTGCTATGCGAATAGTTGAATTATGTGGAACTTCTTGGTTTGTAGAAGAAGTATAAAAAGGAGCATGTTATTGTAGCTTCGAGAAAGTATTAATGTGTTCCCTGAAAGATTGGTTATGTGTTTTCCGAAAGATTGTTTTATGTGTTTCATTGAATCAGTTTGATTGAAGATTTATTTTAGCAAATGCTCTATTGAACTCACTTTTGGGTATATGTAATTACATTAATGTGTTTAGAAAGTGCGAATGAAAAGCTTGTTTGATGTACGTGCATTAATATGTTTTATTTGGGTAATAGCTCCTTGCTTATCTTTGATCGTAATGTGATCTTTTCTAATAGGTTGCAAATTATGACATGTGTCTGAATTGTATTATTATAAGTGAGTGTTCTTAAGAGGTCTTGCATTGTCGAAAAGATTGCCTCTCTTGGTCTCTGTTTTGTTTGGAAAACTAGAACCTCCTATTGCAACCATAACTATTGGAAATGTTTTGTGAGACTGATTGTCATCCTTCTAAACGGTAGTGAAGTGAAAACCGTGCAATTAAAATGATAGGCTTATAGTGAGAAATTTAATATTATAGCGTGATCTTGATTGATCTTGTGTATTTGTAGGAAACAGTTTGATTATCAAACTCTCTTTCCCTTCTCTTTGCCTAGTCATAAGATTTTTAGAAATGGTATTGAAGAATGCATTGATTTAAATAGAATGTTTATAAAACATGTGAAAATTGTATGTTTGCTTTTGGCTTCATAGTGATAGATGAAAGTCTTAAGCTTTAGAAATGAATTTGCTTAGCTAGTAATTTAGTTATGAATGCTTAGTGAGATTCGAGAAAGCTATAGGAATGATGTTAATTCCTTATATAATTGGGAATTGTTAATAATTTCAGTACTTGAATCTAGAGTAAAATTGATTCAGTTATTTATATAGAAAGCATAATTGAAATCTTCCTTGAATAGATGTTAGCGTACTGAAAAGTATTCCCCGTAAATGTGACTAAACCAGTACTGGTGTATTTGTGTGTGTTGTAAGAAACCAGTGCTTATTATGTGTGCCCATGGATTGGTGAAGTAATCAACCATGGAGGATATGTTGTTTATGAGTATGGGAGACCATACTGTTTATGTGATGTTGCTTATTTGTTTCCCTGCTGAGTACCAAACCTCGGGTTGTAGGTAACTCAGTATGTTAAGGGGTAGTATTCGAAGTAACTGTTCCTTGAATAGTATGGATTGGCATACGAGTAATGTCGGTGTGAAGCGACTTTAGCTTCTCTACTTCGAGGAATGATATAGTTGTACTACTAAATTGTATCAAGGTGTACTCAATACTTTCCCTTTGATGAATCTATTTATAGGTTTATGTGTGTCAGCCTATTCTCTCCTTTATTTGAGCATATAGATGGCAGTTTTTGAGCATATTGTTGGATTCGATTGGAGCATCTGTTGCCTTGTCTTCATGAGAGGCGTGTTATTGTTCTTACATAAGTTGCCAACTGACTAGTGTTGGTAGACTTGTGGGTAGACCTTAGCCATGTATACCTCTGGCTTACAGTGAGTATCCTGAGAGGGACATCGCTATGCGGAGTGTGACCAGTGCATGCCTTATCTGCGGGGTACACTGCCATGTGGGATACATCCATTGCATGCTTTGTCCGCTTGGAGTATTGCCATGCCGTGCTGAGACATGATGCGGGATGTAGTAGCCATTTTCATGCGGCCTACCGCTAGGTATTGGGTAGAGCCATGCCACGTGACGACGTGATGCGGGGTGATGTCGAGGTGCACGCTGCCATGCCATGTGGATGTGTGACTTGGCCACACCACATGATGAGCTACTAGGATAGCTAGACGATTGTTCCTTCCTTCCTTATTGGTGGCTAGCTATTAGTCACGTAGTGATGTAATGTGCACTTATGAATTTCTTTTATTTATTTCTTTATTTGCTTGTGGGCCAGCAATTTATTTTACTTTGACCTTGACAGTTTAGCCATGATCTTGCAATCTTGATCTTATTTGATTTGATGTTGCAAATCCGGAAATTATTTCCTTGTTTTATTGTTGGAATTGACAATTCTTATCTTTAATCTTGTGTACTTTGGTGGCTAAACCAGTTTATCCTTGTTGTTTTCCTATGCTGGTCTTGTGTTGCAATGTGAATTCCTCTCCAAGAATGTAGGAGACGGACTTGGATGAGTGTATACGAGGAAGTAGACGTAGGGAGCCTTGAGGATGGAGGTATGTGAGGCTGTGATGCAGCTAGTATCCACTACCTACCTATGTGTGGTGACTATCTCTTGGAGGCTAACCACCTTGTTCAACAAGGGATATTCACAAAGGTCTTGTATGGAAGGTAGCACCGCTATGGTGTGCCTAGCACCATCAAGCCTTTGAGTGAGATATTGGATTCTTATGACCATATTGTTGTTCTGAGATCAGGCATAGAGATGTTGATCGTGCATGTTACCGTTGACCGAGCGTTAGACATGCTCACATGTGGCCTTTTCTATTATGCATTCCAGTTATGTGGATGATTATTATGTGTATCATGGAGTAAATTGTGTTAACTTGTCACTATGTTATGGGACATAGTCTTTGGAAAGGTTTTTATATGCCTGGCAAGTGTAATCAATTGAGTTATTTATGTTGCTCTTATTTCATGGAAGTTAATTTGGCTGTAGAAATTGATATTTTGAGCTAGTTCTATGTTATTAAGGTTATGAAAAAGATGGGTTGGTAAAGGAAATTGATCATGATGGCATGTTTTCTTGTCATTTTTGGTCGTTGATTATGGTAATTGTTGTTTACCTCTTTGTAATGCTTTAATTTGGTGTAATGAAAGGGAGAAAATTCTTGTTTCTCCGCTATGATTGTGGATAATTCCTAGGATATTTTAAGGAATGTATGGATTTAGATGTATCTTGCCAATGGATAATGGCATTTGTAAAGGATTTTGCAAGAATATTTTATTTATTTATGGAAAGATTTCTATGTGCAATTTGATCTTTGTTGAATGAGTTTCAGGGCTGATGCGTACGACGTGTTCTTCATCTAGCCTTATGACTTCCAGGACTAAGTCAGAACCTAGGGGGGGAGAATGTAGTACCCTTGCCCTAATCAATCTCTAACCTTGGTTTAATCTTGATTAGTTTATCTTAATATGATGTTACAGTCAAATGCTTGATTTAACGCATAGCTATTGATGTGGTTTTCTCACTAGTTGTATGAAAGTTATTTAGTGTACCTATTTCATGGTATTAATATTGAGCTGATGCTTTCATTAAATTTTATATATGTATGCACGTATGACTCTTGGTTGCAGGAGATTTCAGGTACAATGCCGCACGAGTGCGAGGTTCGTCTTCACCTGGATGTGCAGGTTTGAGTGTACCCTTTTATCCTTAGAGTTGGTTTAGGTGGTCGTAAGACCCTAGTCGACCTTAGTTGTGCTCAAGTGAGCATCGCTAGTCGTCGTCAGTTATCCCTTCTTGTTTGGGTTTGCGAGTCATCTGTTTGGTTGACCTTCTCGATTTGCATGCTTGGTGTGCATGGTTAAATCGATTATTTAGTCCTTAGTAATTATTTTGATTAAATATGTATTTGTGCATTAGAGATTAATGGACTAGATTAATCGGGATTTCGTTACACGAGTTTCAATGATTTTGGATTGCTCGTTTTAAATTGGGAGTAAATTCGATTAAATGACTGATTTTGAATATTAAATGCATTTTGGATATGCTGTTGAAAAGAAAGTTTTGTATTTTATCGCAATAGACTTAATTGTATTCTGTTGGCTTCTGAAATTAGAAAAGTTTAATTGAATTGAATGACAAAATCAATTTTTGGATTGAAAAGAAAGTTATTTTGTTGTTATAATTAGAAAAGGATTAATTTTTGTGAATTATTTTTAAATAAAAATTTTAAATTCTGAAAATAGAATTTTTGGTCAACTCTTCCATATAACCCAAAATTTGGGGAAAATTTTGGAGGATGGACATTTTGGAGAATTTTTGGTTGGAAATTATTTTGGAGATAAAATTTGGGGTTTTGGATGGAGAAGAAAGGTTTTGGTAGCTGGAGATTGGGACTCTTCAGCAGATCTTGCCAGGAACGCGAGATCGGGTAGGATCTAATTCTCCATCTTAGTTATTGTTTAAAATGGAAATGAGGGTTTGAATGCTTTCATGCTATCTTGGTTTTAGATTCTCCATCGAATGCCATGCTTATGAATTGATTTAGTAAATTAATTAGCTTGGCTGGAAGTGTATTTGAGGTGTGGTTAAATCCTCTATTCTCTTGGGCGTTTGAAACCCTTGGGTGTTTGTAAAGAATGAGAAAACCATCAAGAAAATGTGATATCAATCTCAGTTTGTTTAAACCAAATTTATATTGAATCGAAATTCATTATCAAGCCTTGTAGTGGGCGTTTTGTTTTTCAAGTTCGAGCTGTGTTTAAAAAGAGAAAAGAAAACATTTATATATTATTTTTTTTGAACTGTGTGTTTTTAGTTTAAGCGAACTGTGGGTTTGGGTTTGGAGGGCGGGGAGCGGAGCTCCACCCGCTCCTCCTCCCTTCCCCCGCACGTTCCCCACTTGCTCCCCCCGTTTTCCCTGGTTCTCCGCATTGGAGTGTGGCCGTGGCGGTCGCGGCTCACGGCGGTGGCCGCAGGGGCCGCAGGACCTGCGGGCACCGCAGTGGTGCTGCCTGCCAGGGTTGTGTTGAGTGGCGCTGTGGCTAGGGTTAGGGCACGACCCGCCCTCGCCCCTTTGTAAAACGCATTTTTCTGTTTAAAACATAGTTTTTAAATTGGTTTTTTTTAATGTATTTTTTTACCATTAAAAAAAATGCTTATAATATGTTGAATATTATTTTAATGTTTAGTGTTAATTAGTTCTTAATTATGATTAAGGTTGCATTAATCTTGATTATGTTAATTGGATATTAATTAATTTTATAATGGAAGTTATAAGTTAACTATTATTCAATTTCATTTTATGGCTTATGCACCCCTTTTAATTAAGTTCTACAACTGTAATATTGCAATTTAATATTGTCGATTTTATTCTGATTGATCTTGGATTAATAAATCTAGATCTTACCTTCTAGCTGATTAGAGCATTTGGCTGATTAAGGTAGTATTGTTTAAAAACAAAATAGAGAATAATATGTTATTGGAAAATCGTTGAAATACGATGTAATTACTAATTGATGATGTTAATATTATCTTAGAACATATCATTTGAGTAATTGAGAAGTAGTGAAATATTTATCGTTGGGTATTGAATTTAAACGATGTGCTTTTGGAAATGAGTATCTGCAATTGGATTTCCTTTTTATATTAATATTCCGTGATCCGTATAGAGTATCTGGAACTGAGAAATAATACGAAACTGTAGAGGTTGGTTTTAGACCAGTAGGTTAATGATGTTTTATTGGAGATTAAATATCTTATTTATTTGATTAATGGTTGCCTGAGTTTAATTAATATGAATTGGTTTAAAAACTCATTATGGCTTTATATGTCTGTTCGATGCTTTGAACCTTAGAGAGTTAGAAAAGCAAGAACTACTCATCCCTAGTTGAGGGAGATAACTATTATCTGGTATAGATCTTGTAGAACACTCGATCGACTTTTAATGATTAAATCAATTTGAGGAAATATTGTCTTCTCTAATTATTGCCTTTGCGAGTTTAATTTCTGTATTCGCCTTTAATTATGAATTGGCAAGAGTGCTTTGTTTGATAGGTCCCTGTCGTATGGATTGACTTGGGGTACCTGTTTTAGTCCTCGATTCCGAGTTGACTGTTGTATTGTGGTAGTGTCATTTTGATCATATCCTCCTTGTGTGTGAGTCGAATGATGATTGTGGTTGACCGTTGTTGGTTGGGTCTCTAGTTAGAGTACCATCAGTAAGTGATTACCCTTGAGTCGTGTTTGACTAGATTATTGTTTCTCTCTTCTTGAACTCCGTTCGTCTGACGATGTGTATTCCTTGGTTTTGAGTTCGTCCGAGTATAGTCTAGTGTCGTATGGGAAAGTGGCTTTCGATTGGGGGCCGCGCCCAAAGTGGCTGCTGGGTAACCCATTGAAAGTGAGTCTAATAAGTGATAACCTAACAGTAGATTAGAATGTAATCTCTAAGTAAGATAAATGTGCCTCACACATGGGACGAGTGCTATCATAGATTCGACATGCGGTGAGAAGGCCTGAAATGGCAAACCACCATCCTTGTCTTCATGAGAGGATGTGTGGGTCCACATGAGGCTTGGATGGACCGGAAGCTCGGATTAGGTTGCCAGGGTAACCCAGTGTATGGGGCTGGGACCTATGAAGACTTGCCATGGTAACCATACCAGGTTGTGTGATGACACTTGTCCCTACGTTCGCTAGTGTGTTGTCGTTTTGTCCTGTTAGGAGTACCTTTGTGAGTCGTCCTTTTGTCTCTACCTTTGTGAGTGTCAGTTTCATGTTAGACCTTGGGTGGTGATGGCTCAGTTTTATGGATGCTCTCATGGACCTCTTGTTTTAGCTTTGATTATGTTCAGCTGGATCCTGTTCTTTTCAAGGATCGTTTATGTATTAATTGACTGATGCGGTCGTTTGTATATTGTTTATGTATCGCCTTGATGGCTGGATTGTATAGTGTAACCTCTTGTATTCTTAACCTTATTATTTATCAAAGGGGTCTTGCAGTTGAGCAGACCCGGAGATGTAGCCCTTTAGGGGTGAACTCCGAGATCATTATGGTGTTATGTGATGTATTCTCTTATGTTTCCTTTATTCAGCTTTATCATGTATGATTAACTTATGTTAGAATGGTTAAGTGGATAATTGGAATTAACTATAAATGCTTATATTCAGTTCTTTCTTGAATGTCATGTTGATCGAATGCGTAAGTGGTTTAGATGAGATTATCGTAGATGCTAGTATGCAATCATCTTTTGAAATGCAATAAGTTGGAATATGGAAAGAATGTAACTTAGAGTAATGAATTATACTCAATTGTTGTTAAGGAATTTAAATATGCTTGGAAAGATCTCTTATGTTATGATGAAATTCTAGTGTGTTAAGATATTAGATGTATGGTTTGTAATTTTAAATGAAAAGCTTGAATGAAGATTATGAATGGATCTTAATGATGAATCTTCGCTTGTGATTTATATTTCCCTCTTTTGAAAGGAATTATCCTGATTATGAATTTTCTCATTATTAAAATATTCAACTTTTGGATTAATTGTGTGAGTTAAGTGAATTGTGAAATTTAAGTAATCTCGTTGGGAAACTCTTTAGGTGTTAGTTGAAGTCTTCCGCTATGTAATCTGAATCTTTGATATCTTGTTGCATCTTATGTGTTGTAACTTTTAAAAAAAAAAAAAATTGCACTCTATTCTTGTGTTATGGCTTAATCCCTTCGGGGTTTCCTGGCGGGGCATTACAAAAATGCAAAATATAAAATGCAAAAATGCTAAAATGCAAAAATGCTAAAATGCTAAAATGCTAAATACTAAAATGCTAAAATGCAAAATGCTAAAATGCTAAATGCTAAAATGCTAAAACGCAAAAGGCTAAAATGCTAAAATTCAAAATGCTAAAATGCAAAAATGCTAAAATGCAAAAATCTTAAAATGCTAAAATGCTAAAACGCTAAAATGTAAAATGCTAAAATGCTAAATGTTAAATGCTAAAATTCTAAATGCTAAAATGCTAAAATGCTAAAATGCAAAAATGCTAAAATGCAAAATGCTAAAATACAAAAATGCAAAATACTAAAATGCTAAAATGCTAAAATGCCAAAATGCTAAAATGCTAAGATATAAAAATACAAAAATGCCAAATGCTAAAATGCTAAAATGCAAAAATGCAAAATGCTAAAATGCTAAAATACTAAAATACAAAATGCTTAAATGCAAAAATGCAAAATGCTAAAATGCTAAAATGCTAAAATGCTAAATACTAAAATGCTAAAATGCAAAATGCTAAAATGCAAAATGCTAAAATGCTAAATGCTAAAATGCTAAATGCTAAAATGCTAAAATGCAAAAGGCTAAAATGCTAAAATTCAAAATGCTAAAATGCTAAAATGCAAAAATGTTAAAAGGCTAAAATGCTAAAACACTAAAATGTAAAATGCTAAAATGCTAAATGTTAAATGCTAAAACTCTAAATGCTAAAATGATAAAATGATAAAATGCAAAAATGCAAAAATGCTAAAATGCAAAATGCTAAAATACAAAATTGCAAAATGATAAAATGCTAAAATGCTAAAATGCAAAAATGCAAAAATGCAAAATGCTAAAATGCTAAAATGCTAAAATGCTAAAATGCTAAAATGCTAAAATGGTAAAATGCAAAATCCTAAAATGTTAAAATGCTAAAATGCAAAAATACTAAAATGCTAAAATGCTAAAATGCTAAATGCTAAAATGCTAAATGCTAAAATGCTAAAATACTGAAATGCTAAAATGCTAAAATGCTGAAATGCTAAAATGCTAAAATTCTTAAAGCAAAATGCTAAATGCTAAAATGCTAAATGCTAAAATGCTAAAATGCTAAATGCTAAATGCTAAAATGCTAAAATGCTATAATACTAAAATGCAAAATGCTAAAATACAAAAATACAAAAATGCTAAAATGCTAAATGCTAAATGCTAAAATGCTAAAATCCAAAAATGCAAATTGCAAAAATGTTAAAATGCAAAATGCTAAAATCCTTAAATGCTAAAATGTTAAAATACTAAAATACAAAAATGATAAAATGATAAAATGATAAAATGCAAAATGCTAAAATGCTAAAATTCTAAAATGCTAAAATGCTAAAAAGCTAAAATGCTAAAAGCTAAAATGGTAAATGCTAAAATGCTAAAATGCTAAAATGCTAAATACTAAAATGCTAAAATGCAAAATGCTAAAATGCTAAAATGCTAAAATGCTAAAATGCCAAAATGCTAAAATGCTAACATACAAAAATACAAAAATGCAAAATGCTAAAATGCGAAAATGCAAAAATGCAAAATGTTAAAATGCTAAAATACTAAAATACAAAATGCTAAAATGCAAAAATGCAAAATGCTAAAATGCTAAAATGCTAAAGTGCTAAAATGCTAAATACTAAAATGCTAAAATGCAAAATGCTAAAATGCAAAATGCAAAATACTAAAATGCTAAAATGCTAAAATGCAAAATGCTAAAATGGTAAAATGCAAAATCCTAAAATGTTAAAATGCTAAAATGCAAAAATACTAAAATGCTAAAATGCTAAAATGCTAAATGGTAAAATGCTAAAATGCTAAAATGCTAAAATACTAAAATGACAAAATGCTAAAATACAAAAATACAAAAATGCAAAATGCTAAAATGCTAAAATGCAAAAATGCAAAATGCTAAAATGCTAAAATACTAAAATACAAAAAGCTAAAATGCAAAAATGCAAAATACTAAAATGCTAAAATGTTAAAATGCTAAAATTCTAAATGCTAAAATGCTAAAATGCAAAATGGTAAAATGCTAAAATGCTAAAATGCAAAAATACTAAAATGCTAACACACAAAAATACAAAAATGCAAAATACTAAAATGCGAAAATGCAAAAATGCAAAATGTTAAAATGCTAAAATACTAAAATACAAAATGCTAAAATGCAAAAATCCAAAATGCTAAAATGCTAAAATGCTAAAGTGCTAAAATGCTAAATACTAAAATGCTAAAATGCAAAATGCTAAAATGCAAAATGCAAAATACTAAAATGCTAAAATGCTAAAATGCAAAATGCTAAAATGGTAAAATGCAAAATCCTAAAATGTTAAAATGCTAAAATGCAAAAATACTAAAATGCTAAAATGCTAAAATGCTAAATGCTAAAATGCTAAATGCTAAAATGCTAAAATACTGAAATGCTAAAATGCTAAAATGCTGAAATGCTAAAATGCTAAAATTCTGAAAGCAAAATGCTAAATGCTAAAATGCTAAATGCTAAAATGCTAAAATGCTAAATTCTAAATGCGAAAATGCTAAAATGCTAAAATACTAAAATGCAAAATGCTAAAATACAAAAATACAAAAATGCTAAAATGCTAAATGCTAAATGCTAAAATGCTAAAATCCAAAAATGCAAATTGCAAAAATGTTAAAATGCAAAATGCTAAAATGCTTAAATGCTAAAATGTTAAAATACTAAAATGCAAAAATGATAAAATGATAAAATGATAAAATGCAAAATGCTAAAATGCTAAAATTCTAAAATGCTAAAATGCTAAAAAGCTAAAATGCTAAAAGCTAAAATGGTAAATGCTAAAATGCTAAAATGCTAAAATGCTAAATACTAAAATGCTAAAATGCAAAATGCTAAAATGCTAAAATGCTAAAATGCTAAAATGCCAAAATGCTAAAATGCTAACATACAAAAATACAAAAATGCAAAATGCTAAAATGCGAAAATGCAAAAATGCAAAATGTTAAAATGCTAAAATACTAAAATACAAAATGCTAAAATGCAAAAATGCAAAATGCTAAAATGCTAAAATGCTAAAGTGCTAAAATGCTAAATACTAAAATGCTAAAATGCAAAATGCTAAAATGCAAAATGCAAAATACTAAAATGCTAAAATGCTAAAATGCAAAATGCTAAAATGGTAAAATGCAAAATCCTAAAATGTTAAAATGCTAAAATGCAAAAATACTAAAATGCTAAAATGCTAAAATGCTAAATGGTAAAATGCTAAAATGCTAAAATGCTAAAATACTAAAATGACAAAATGCTAAAATACAAAAATACAAAAATGCAAAATGCTAAAATGCTAAAATGCAAAAATGCAAAATGCTAAAATGCTAAAATACTAAAATACAAAAAGCTAAAATGCAAAAATGCAAAATACTAAAATGCTAAAATGCTAAAATGCAAAATGCTAAAATGCTAAAATGCAAAATGGTAAAATGCTAAAATGCTAAAATGCAAAAATACTCAAATGCTAACACACAAAAATACAAAAATGCAAAATACTAAAATGCGAAAATGCAAAAATGCAAAATGTTAAAATGCTAAAATACTAAAATACAAAATGCTAAAATGCAAAAATGCAAAATGCTAAAATGCTAAAATGCTAAAGTGCTAAAATGCTAAATACTAAAATGCTAAAATGCAAAATGCTAAAATGCAAAATGCAAAATACTAAAATGCTAAAATGCTAAAATGCAAAATGCTAAAATGGTAAAATGCAAAATCCTAAAATGTTAAAATGCTAAAATGCAAAAATACTAAAATGCTAAAATGCTAAAATGCTAAATGCTAAAATGCTAAAATGCTAAATGCTAAAATGCTAAAATTCTGAAAGCAAAATGCTAAATGCTAAAATGCTAAATGCTAAAATGCTAAAATGCTAAATGCTAAATGCTAAATGCTAAAATGCTAAAATGCTAAAATACTAAAATGCAAAATGCTAAAATACAAAAATACAAAAATGCTAAAATGCTAAATGCTAAATGCTAAAATGCTAAAATGCTAAAATACTAAAATGCAAAATGCTAAAATACAAAAATACAAAAATGCTAAAATGCTAAATGCTAAATGCTAAAATGCTAAAATCCAAAAATGCAAATTGCAAAAATGTTAAAATGCAAAATGCTAAAATGCTTAAATGCTAAAATGTTAAAATACTAAAATGCAAAAATGATAAAATGATAAAATGATAAAATGCAAAATGCTAAAATGCTAAAATTCTAAAATGCTAAAATGCTAAAAGCTAAAATGGTAAATGCTAAAATGCTAAAATGCTAAAATGCTAAATACTAAAATGCTAAAATGCAAAATGCTAAAATGGTAAAATGCTAAAATGCTAAACTGCCAAAATGCTAAAATGCTAACATACAAAAATATAAAAATGCAAAATGCTAAAATGCGAAAATGCAAAAATGCAAAATGTTAAAATGCTAAAATACTAAAATACAAAATGCTAAAATGCAAAAATGCAAAATGCTAAAATGCTAAAATGCTAAAGTGCTAAAATGCTAAATACTAAAATGCTAAAATGCAAAATGCTAAAATGCAAAATGCAAAATACTAAAATGCTAAAATGCTAAAATGCTAAAATGCAAAATGCTAAAATGGTAAAATGCAAAATCCTAAAATGTTAAAATGCTAAAATGCAAAAATACTAAAATGCTAAAATGCTAAAATGCTAAATGCTAAAATACTAAAATGACAAAATGCTAAAATACAAAAATACAAAAATGCAAAATGCTAAAATGCTAAAATGCAAAAATGCAAAATGCTAAAATGCTAAAATACTAAAATACAAAAAGCTAAAATGCAAAAATGCAAAATACGAAAATGCTAAAATGCTAAAATGCTAAATGCTAAAATGCTAAAATGCAAAATGGTAAAATGCTAAAATACTAAAATGCAAAAATACTAAAATGCTAACACACAAAAATACAAAAATGCAAAATACTAAAATGCGAAAATGCAAAAATGCAAAATGTTAAAATGCTAAAATACTAAAATACAAAATGCTAAAATGCAAAAATGCTAAATGCTAAAATGCTAAAATGCTAAAGTGCTAAAATGCTAAATACTAAAATGCTAAAATGCAAAATGCTAAAATGCAAAATGCAAAATACTAAAATGCTAAAATGCTAAAATGCAAAATGCTAAAATGGTAAAATGCAAAATCCTAAAATGTTAAAATGCTAAAATGCAAAAATACTAAAATGCTAAAATGCTAAAATGATAAATGCTAAATGCTAAAACACTAAATGCTAAAATGCTAAAATGCAAAATGTTAAAATGCTAAAATTCAAAATGCTAAAATGCTAAAATGCAAAAATGCAAAAATGCAAATATGCAAAATGCTAAAATGCTAAAATATTAAAATGCAAAGTGTTAAAATGAAAAAATGCAAAAATGCTAAAATGCAAAATGCTAAAATGCTAAAATGCAAAAATGTTAAATGCAAAAATGCTAAACGCTAAAACACTAAAATGGTAAATGCTAAATGCTAAATACTAAAATGTTAAAATGCAAAATGCTAAAATGCTAAAATGCAAAATCCTAAAATGCAAAAAGCTAAAATACTAAAGTACTAAATGCTAAATGCTAAATGCTAAATACTAAAATGCAAAAATGCAAAAATGCAAAAATGCAAAAATACAAAAATGCAAAAATGCAAAAATGATAAAATGCAAAAATGCTAGAATGAAAAATGCTAAAATGCAAAATGCTAAATGCAAAAATGCTAAATGCTAAAATGCTAAAATGGTAAATGCTAAATGCTAAATACTAAAATGCTAAAATGCAAAATGCAAAAATGCTAAAATGCAAAATGCTAAAATGCAAAAAGCTAAAATGCTAAAATGCTAAATGCTAAATGCTAAATACTAAAATGCAAAAAATGCAAAAATGGAAAAATGCTAAAATGCAAAAATGCAAAAATGCTAAAATGCAAAATTCTAAAATACAAAAATTCTAAAATGCTAACATACAAAAATACAAAAATGTAAAATGCTAAAATGCTAAAATGCAAAAATGCAAAATGTTAAAATACTAAAATACTAAAATACAAAATGCTAAAATGCAAAAATGCAAAATTCTAAAATGCTAAAATGCTAAAAAGCTAAATACTAAAATGCTAAAATGCTAAAATACTAAAATGCTAAAATACTAAAATGCAAAAATGCAAAAATGGAAAAATGCTAAAATGCAAAAATGCAAAAATGCTAAAATGCTAAAATGCTAGAATGCAAAATGCTAAAATAGAAAAATTCTAAAATGCTAACATACAAAAATACAAAAATGTAAAATGCTAAAATGCTAAAATGCAAAAATGCAAAATGTTAAAATGCTAAAATACTAAAATACAAAATGCTAAAATGCAAAATGCAAAATACTAAAATGCTAAAATGCTAAAATGCAAAATGCTAAAATGGTAAAATGCAAAATCCTAAAATGCTAAAATGCTAAAATGCAAAAATACTAAAATGCTAAAATGCTAAATGCTAAATGCTAAAATGCTAAATGCTAAAATGCTAAAATGCAAAATGCTAAAATGCAAAAATGCAAAAATGGAAAAATGCTAAAATACAAAAATGCAAAAATGCTAAAATGCAAAAATGCTAAAATGCAAAATGCTAAAATACAAAAATTCTAAAATGCTAACATACAAAATACAAAAATGTAAAATGCTAAAATGCTAAAATGTAAAAATGCAAAATGCTAAAATGCTAAAATACTAAAATACAGAATGCTAAAATGCAAAAATGCAAACTGCTAAAATGCTAAATTGCTAAAATGCTAAAATGCTAAAGTGCTAAAATGCTAAATGCTAAATGCTAAACTGCTAAATGCTAAAATGCTAAAATGCTAAAATTCAAAATGCTAAAATGCTAAAATGCAAAAATGCAAAAAAGCAAATATGCAAAATACTAAAATGCTAAAATGCAAAATGCTAAAATGCTAAAATGCAAAAATGCTAAATGAAAAAATGCTAAATGCTAAAATGCTAAAATGCTAAATGCTAAATGCTTAATAGTAAAATACTAAAATGCAAAATGCTAAAATGCTAAAATGCTAAATGCAAAATGCTAAAATGCTAAAATGCTAAAATACTAAAATGCTAAAATGCTAAAATGTAAAAATGCTAAATGGTAAATGCTAAAATGCTAAAATGCAAAAATGCTAAATGCAAAATGCTAAAATGCTAAAATACTAAAATGCTAAAATGCAAAATGCAAAATAGTAAAATGCTAAAATGCTAAAATGCAAAATGCTAAAATGGTAAAATGCAAAATCCTAAAATACTAAAATGCTAAAATGCAAAAATACTAAAATGCTAAAATGCTAAATGCTAAATGCTAAAATGCTAAAAGCTAAAATGCTAAAATGCAAAATGCTAAAATGCTAAAATTCAAAATGCTAAAAAGCTAAAATGCAAAAATACAAAAATGCTAAATGCTAAAATGCTAAAATGCAAAATGCAAAAATGCTAAAATGCAAAAATGCTAAAATGGTAAATGCTAAATGCTAAATACTAAAATACTAAAATGCAAAATGCTAAAATGCAAAATGCTAAAATGCAAAAAGCTAAAATACTAAAGTGCTAAAAGCTAAATGCTAACTACTAAAATGCAAAAATGCAAAAATGCAAAAATGCTAAAATGCTAAAATGCAAAAATGCGAAAATGCAAAAATGCTAAAATGCAAAATGCTAAAATGCTAAAATGCAAAAATGCAAAATGCTAAAATGCTAAAATACTAAAATACAGAATGCTAAAATGCAAAAATGCAAACTGCTAAAATGCTAAATTGCTAAAAAGCTAAAATGCTAAATACTAAAATGCTAAAATGCAAAATGCTAAAATGCAAAATGCAAAATACTAAAATGCTAAAATGCTAAAATGCAAAATGCTAAAATGGTAAAATGCAAAATCCTAAACTGGTAAAATGCTAAAATGCAAAAATACTAAAGTGCTAAAATGCTAAATGCTAAATGCTAAAATGCTAAATGCTAAAATGCTAAAATGCTAAAATTCAAAATGCTAAAATGCTAAAATGCAAAAATGCAAAAATGCTAAAATGGTAAAATGCAAAATCCTAAACTGGTAAAATGCTAAAATGCAAAAATACTAAAGTGCTAAAATGCTAAATGCTAAATGCTCAAATGCTAAATGCTAAAATGCTAAAATGCTAAAATTCAAAATGCTAAATGCAAAAATGCTAAATGCTAAAATGCTAAAATGCTAAATGCTCAATGCTAAATAGTAAAATACTAAAATGCAAAATGCTAAAATGCTAAAATGCTAAATGCAAAATGCTAAAATGCTAAAATGCTAAAATACTAAAATGCTAAAATGCTAAAATGTAAAAATGCTAAATGGTAAATGCTAAAATGCTAAAATGCAAAATGCTAAAATCCTAAATGGTAAAATGGTAAAATGCAAAATGCTAAAATGCTAAAATTCTAAAATGCTAAAATGCTCAAATGCTAAATGCTAAATACTAAAATGCTAAATGCTAAAATGCTAAAATGCTAAAATGCTAAATGCTAAATGCAAAATGGTAAAATGCTAAATGCTAAAATGCTAAAATGCAAAATGTTAAAATGTAAAAATGCTAAAAAGCTAAAATGTTAAAATGCTAAAATGCTAAAATGCAAAAATGCAAAATGCTAGAATGCTAAAATGCTAAAATGTAAAATTCTAAAATGCTAAAATGCTAAATGCAAAAATGCTAAATGCTAAAATGCTAAAATAGTAAATGCTAAATGCTAAATAATAAAATGCTAAAATGCAAAATGCTAAAATGCTAAAATGCAAAATGCTAAAATGCAAAAAGCTAAAATACTAAACTGCTAAATGCTAAATGCTAAATACTAAAATGCAAAAATGCAAAAATGCAAAAATACTAAAATGCAAAAATAGTAAAATGCAAAAATGCTAAAACGCCAAATGCTAAATGCAAAAATGCTAAAATTGTAAATGCTAAAATGCTAAATGTTAAATGCTAAATGCTAAAATCCTAAATGCAAAAATGCTAAATGTAAAAATGCTAAATGCTAAAATGGTAAATGCTAAATACTAAATACTAAAATACTAAAATGCAAAATGCTAAAATGCTAAAATGCAAAATGCTAAAATGGAAAAAGCTAAAATGCTAAAATGCTAAATGCTAAATGCTAAATACTAAAATGCAAAAATGCAAAATGCTAAAATGCTAACATACAGAAATATAAAAATGTAAAATGCTAAAATGCTAAAATGCTAAAATGCAAAATGCTAAAATGCTAAAATACTAAAATACAAAATGCTAAAATGCAAAATGCAAAATGCTAAAATGCTAAATTGCTAAAATGCTAAAATGCTAAATACTAAAATGCTAAAAAGCAAAATGCTAAAATACAAAATGCAAAATACTAAAATGCTAAAATGCTAAAATGCAAAATGCTAAAATGGTAAAATGCAAAATCCTAAATTGCTAAAATGCTAAAATGCAAAAATATTAAAATGCTAAAATGCAAAATGCTAAAATGCAAAAATGCAAAAATAAAAATATGCAAAATGCTAAAATGCTAAAATGCAAAATGCTAAAATGCTAAAATGCAAAAATGCTAAATGCAAAAATGCTAAATGCTAAAATGCTAAAATGGTAAATGCTAAATGCTAAATACTAAAATACTAAAATGCAAAATTCTAAAATGCTAACATGCTAAAATGCTAAATGCAAAATGCTAAAATGCTAAAATGCTAAAATACTAAAATGCTAAAATGCTAAAATGCTAAATGTTAAACGCTAAAATGCTAAATGCTAAAATGCTAAAATGCTAAAATACTAAAATGCAAAAATGCAAAAAAGCAAAAAAGCTAAAATGCAAAAATGCAAAAATGCAAAAATGCTAAAATGCAAAATGCTAAATGCAAAAATGCTAAATGCTAAAATGCTAAAATGGTAAATGGTAAATGCTAAATACTAAAATGCTAAAATGCAATATGCTACAATGCTAAAATGCAAAATGCTAAAATGCAAAATGCTAAAATGCTAAATGCTAAATGCCAAATACTAAAATGCAAAAATGCAAAAATGCTAAAATGCTAAAATGCAAAAATGCTAAAATGCAAAAATGCTAAAATGCAAAATGCTAAAATGCAAAAATGCTAAAATGCTAACATACAGAAATACAAAAATGTAAAATGCTAAAACACTAAAATGCAAAAATGCAAAATGCTAAAATGCTAAAATACTAAAATACAAAATGCTAAAATGCTAAATTGCTAAAATGCTAAAATGCTAAATACTAAAATGCTAAAATGCAAAATACTAAAATGCAAAATGCAAAATACTAAAATGCTAAAATGCTAAAATGCAAAATGCTAAAATGCTAAAATGCAAAATCCTAAATTGATAAAATGCTAAAATGAAAAAATACTTAAAATCCTAAAATGCAAAATGCTAAAATGCTAAAATTCAAAATGCTAAAATGCTAAAATGCAAAAATGCAAAAATGCAAATATGCATAATGCTAAAATGCTAAAATGCAAAATGCTAAAATGCTAAAATCCAAAAATGCTAAATGCAAAAATGCTAAATGCTAAAATGCTAAAATGGTAAAAGCTAAATGCTAAATACTAAAATACTAAAATGCAAAATGCTAAAATGCTAAAATGCTAAATGCAAAATGCTAAAATGCTAAAATGCTAAAATGCTAAATGCTAAATGCTAAAATGCTAAATGATAAAATGCTAAAATGCTAAATGCTAAAATGCTAAATTCTAAAATGCTAAAATGGTAAATGCTAAATGCTAAATACTAAAATACTAAAAGGCAAAATGCTAAAATGCTAAAATGCTAAATGCAAAATGCTAAAATGCTAAAATGCTAAAATGCTAAAATGCTAAATGCTAAAATGCTAAAATGCTAAAATGCTAAATGCTAAAATGCTAAATACTAAAATGCTAAAATGCAAAATGCTAAAATGCAAAATGCTAAAATGCTAAAATTCTAAAATGCTAAAATGTTCAAATGCTAAATGCTAAACACTAAAATGCTAAATGCTAAAATGCAAAATGCTAAAATGCTAAAATTCTAAAATGCTAAAATGTTCAAATGCTAAATGCTAAATACTAAAAAGCTAAATGGTAAAATGCTAAATGCTAAAATGCTAAAATGCTAAAATGCTAAATGCTAAATGCTAAAATCCTAAATGCTAAAATGCTAAAATGCTAAATGCTAAAATGCAAAAATGCTAAAAAGCTAAAATGTTAAAATGCTAAAATGCAAAAATGCAAAAATGCAAAATGCTAGAATGCTAAAATGCTAAAATGCTAAAATGTAAAATTCTAAAATGCTAAAATGCTAAATGCAAAAATGCTAAATGCTAAAGTGCTAAAATGGTAAATGCTAAATGCTAAATACTAAAATGCTAAAATGCAAAATGCTAAAATGCTAAAATGCAAAATGCTAAAATGCAAAAAGCTAAAATACTAAAGTGCTAAATGCTAAATGCTAAATACTAAAATGCAAAAATACAAAAATGCAAAAATGCTAAAATACAAAAATACTAAAATGCAAAAATGCTAAAATGTAAAATGCTAAATGCAAAAATGCTAAAATGGTAAATGCTAAAATGCTAAATGCTAAAATGCTAAAATGCTAAAATGTAAATTGCTAAAATGCTAAAATGCTAAAATGTTAAATGCTAAAATGCTAAAATGCTAAAATACTAAAATACTAAAATGCCAAAATGCCAAAATGCTAAAATGCTAAAATGCTAAAATGCTAAAATGAAAAATGCTAAAATGCTAAAATTCTAAATGCTAAATACTAAAATGCTAAAATGCTAAAATGCTAAATACTAAATGCTAAATGCTAAAATGCAAAAATGCAAAAATCCTACAATGCAAAATGCTAAAATGCTAAAATACAAAAATGCAAAACTTTAAAATGTTAAAATGCTAAAATGTTAAAATGCTAAAATGCCAAAATGCTAAAATGCTAAAATACAAAAATACAAAAATGCAAAATGCTAAAATGTTAAAATGCTAAAATGCAAAAATGTTAAAATGCTAAAATGCTAAAACGCTAAAATGTAAAATGCTAAAATGCTAAATGCTAAATGCAAAAATGCTAAAATGTAAAATGCTAAAATACGAAAATGCAAAATGATAAAATGCTAAAATGCTAAAATACAAAAATTCAAAATGCTAAAATGCTAAAATGCTAAAATGTTAAATGCTAAATGCTAAAATGCTAAAATGCTAAAATGCAAAATGCTAAAATGCTAAAATTTAAAAATGCTAAAATGGTACAATGCTAAATGCTAAATGCTAAAATGCTAAATGCTAAAATGCTAAAATGCTAAAATGCTAAAATGCTAAAATTCAAAATACTAAAATGCTAAATACTAAAATGCAAAATGCAAAATGCTAAAATGCTAAAATGCTAAAATACAAAATGCTAAAATGCTAAAATGCTAAAATGCTAAAATGCTAAAATTTTAAAATGCTAAAATACAAAACTACAAAAATGCAAAATGCTAAAATGCTAAAATGCTAAATACTAAAATGCTAAAATGCAAATAGCTAAAATGCTAAATGCTAAAATGCTAAAATGGAAATGGCTAAAATGCTAAAATTTAAAATACTAAAATGCTAAAATGCAAAAATGCTAAAATGCAAAAATGTTAAAATGCTAAAATGCTAAAACGCTAAAATGTAAAATGCTAAAATACTAAAATGCTAAATGTTAAATGCTAAAATTCTAAATGCTAAAATGCTAAAATGCAAAAATGCAAAAATGCTAAAATGCAAAATGCTAAAATACAAAAATGCAAAATGATAAAATGCTAAAATGCTAAAATGCAAAAATGCAAAATGCTAAAATGCTAAAATGCTCAATGTTAAATGCTAAATGCTAAAATGCTAAAATGCTAAAATGCTAAAATGTAAAATGCTAAAATGCTAAAATCCTAAAATGCTAAAATGCTAAAATGTGAAATGCGAAAATGCTAAAATGCTAAAATGCTAAATGCTAAAATGCTAAAATGCTAAATTCTAAAATGCTAAAATGCTGAAATGCTAAAATGCTAAAATGCTGAAATGCTAAAATGCTAAAATGCTGAATGGAAAATGCTAAATGCTAAAATGCTAAAAGCTAAAATGCTAAAATGCTAAATGCTAAAATGCTAAAATGCTAAATGCTAAATGCTAAATGCTAAATACTAAAATGCTAAAATGCAAAAATTCAAAAATGCAAAAATGCAAAAATGCAAAAATGCAAAAATGCAAAAATGCAAAGTGCTAAAATGTTAAAATACAAAAATGTAAAAATACAAAATGCTAAAATGCTAAAATGCTAAAATGCTAAAATGCAAAAATGCAAAATGCTAAAATGCTAAAATGCCAAAATGCTAAAATGCTAAAATGCTAAAATGCTAAAATGCTAAAATACTAAATTGCTAAAATGCTAAATGCTAAAATGCTAAAATGCTAAAATACTAAAATGCCAAAATACTAAAATGCTAAAATACAAAAATACAAAAATGCAAAATGCTAAAATGCTAAATGCTAAAATTCTAAAATGCTAAATGCTAAAATGCTAAAATATAAAAATGCAAAATGCTAAAATGCTAAAACTCTAAAATGCAAAATGATAAAATGCTAAAGTACTAAAATACAAAAATACAAAAATGAAAAATGCTAAAATGCTAAATGCTAAAATGCTAAAATGCTAAATGCTAAAATGCTAAAATGCTAAAATGCTAAAATACAAAAATGCAAAATGCTAAAATGCTAAAATGCTAAAATGCTAAAATGCAAAATGCAAAATACTAAAATGCTAAAATGCTAAAATGCAAAATGCTAAAATGCTAAAATGCAAAAATGCTAAATGCAAAAATGCTAAATGCTAAAATACTAAAATGGTAAATGCTAAATGCTAAATACTAAAATGCTAAAATGCAAAATGCTAAAATGCTAAAATGCTAAATGCTAAACTGCTAAAATGCTAAAATGCTAAAATGCTAAAATGCCTGTAGTACCCCTACCCTAATCAATTTCTAATCTCGATTTAATCTCGGTTAGTTTATCTTAATATAATGTTATAATCAGATGTTTGATTTAACGCATAGCTGTTGATGTGGTTTTCACACTAGTTGTATGCAAGTTGTTTAGTGTACCTATTTCGTGGTATTCATATCGAGCTAACGCTTTCATTAAGTTTATATATGTATGCATGTATGACTCTTGGTTGCAGGAGATTTCAAGTACAACACTGCATGAGTGCGAGGTTCGTCTTCACCTGGATTTGCAGGTTTGAGAATACCTTTTTAATCCTTAGAGATGGATTAGGTGGTCGTAAGACCCTAGTTGACCTTAGTTGTGCTCAAGTGAGCATCGATAATCGTCGTCGGTATCCCTTTTTGTTTGGGTTTGTGAGTTGTCTGTTTGGTTGAACTTCTCGATTTGCGTGCTTGGAATTTTGGTCAACTCTTCCTTATAACCTAAATTTTTGGGAAATTTTGGAGGATGGATGTTTTTAGAAAAATGTTGGTGGAAAAATATTTTTGGGATGAAATTGGGGGTTTTGGGAGGAAGGAAGTTCTTCAGGATCGGGCAGGATTGGGCTCTCCTTTAGCTATTCTAGGAATGCATATGAAGGAAGGATTTACCTTAACTGTTCTTCCTTGTTGCTATGGAAATGGTCTGTTGGGTGAATGAAATTGCTTATTGTCAAAATCCAATCTTTTTAAATTGTTATCAGATTTAAATTTGGATTTGTGGGTTTAGATCCATGCTTTTAGGTTGTGTTCTTCAAGAAGATTCATGGTTGTATCATTGTGTTAAAATGGTTCTTTTGGCCCAATACGAGTCTTTGTTGAAAAATTGGGTTGGGGTTGGGAAACCTTATCATTCTGGAAATTATATTGTAAGTCTCTGTATGAGACTGTATTTTTTATTATTATGGGGTTTTGTTGTTTTGAAAAGAAGTGTTTAAACCCATATCTCTAATTATAGGAAAATGGATTTCTTGTATGTTAAATCGAAATATAAAATTTTGAACCATTTCATTGTTATTCCATTTTTTATTAAAAAAATGAACTATGTTTTAAAAAAAATATATATATATTTTTATCGACCTGTGCGTTTGTTTTGAAATAGATTTCGGATGGGGTTCGAAGGGCAGGGAGCGAAGCTCCACCTGCCTCCTCCGCACCGCGGGACCTGCGAGAACCACAGTGGCGCCGCCCGCACAAGTCTCTCCTGTGGCTAGGGTTTGGGCGCCCAGCCATCATGTAATGCCCCACCAAGAAACCCCGAAGGGATTAAGCCATAACACAAGAATAGAGAGCAAATTTTTTTTTTTTAAAAGTTACAACACATAATATGCAACAAGATATCAAAGATTCAGATTACATAGCGGAAGACTTCAACTAACACCTAAAGAGTTTCCCAATGAGATTACTTAAATTTCACAATTCACTTAACTCACACAATTAATTCACAAGCTGAATATCTTAATAACGAGATAATTCATAATCAGGATAATTCCTTTCAAAAGAGGGAAATAAAAATCACAAGTGAAGATTCATCATTAAGATCCATTCATAATCTTCATTCAGGCTTTTCATTTAAAATTACAAACCAAACATCTAACATTCTAATACACTAGGATTTCATCATAACATAAGAGATCTTTCCAATCATATTTAAATTCCTTAACAACAACTGAGTATAATTCATTACTCTAAGTTACATTCTTTCATATTCCAACTTATTGCATTTCAAAAGACGATTGCATACTAGCATCTACGATAAAGCTCATCTAAATCACTTACGCATTCGATCAACATGACATTCAAGAAAGAACTGCATATAAGCATTTAAAGTTAATTCCATTTATCCACTTAACCATTCTAACATAAGCTAATCATACATGATAAAGCTGAATAAAGGAAACATAAGAGAATACATCACATAACACCATAATGATCTCGGAGTTCACCCCTAAAGGGCCACATCTCCGGGTCTACTCAACTGCAAGACCCCTCTGATAAATAAAAAGGTTAAGAATACAAGAGGTTACACCATACAATCCAGCCATCAAGGTGATACATAAACAATATACAAACGACCGCATCGGTCAAATTAATACATAAACGATCCTTGGAAAAGAACAGGATCCAGCTGAACATAATCAAAGCTAAAACAAGAGTCCAGGAGAGCATCCACAAAACTGAGCCATCACCACCCAAGGTCTAACATGAAACCGACACTCACAAGGGCAGAGACAAAAAGGATGACTCACAAAGGTACTCCTAACAGAACAAAATGACAACACACTAGCGAACGTAGGGACAAGTGTCATCACACAACCTGGTATAAATACCATGGCAAGTCTTCATAGGTTCCGGCCCCATACACTGGGTCACCCTGGTAACCTAATTCGAGCTTCTGGCCCGTCCAAGCCTCATGTGGACCCACACATCCTCTCATGAAGACAAGGAAGGTAGTTTGCCATTTCAGGCCTTCTCACAGCATGTCGAATCTATGATAGCACTCGTCCCATGTGTGAGGCACATTATCTTATTTAGAGATTACATTCTAATCTACTTAGGTTATCACTTATTAGACTCACTTTCGACGGGTTACCCAGCAGCCACTTTGGCACGGCCCCCAATCGAAAGCCACTTTCCCATACGACACTAGACTATACTCGGACGAACTCAAACCAAGGAATACACATGGTCAGACGAATGGAGTTCAAGAAGAGAGAAATAATCATCTGGTCAAACACGACTCAAGGGTAATCACTTACTGATGGTACTCTAACTAGAGACCTGACAACTAAGGTTAACCACGAATCATCATTCGACTCACATACAAGGAGGATATCATCAAAACGACACTACCACAATACAACAGTCAACTCGAAATCGAGGACTAGAATAGGTACCACAAGTCAAGCCATACGACAGGGTCCTACTAAACAAAGCAAAACATGCCATTTCATAATTAAAGGTGAATACAGAAATTAAACTCGCAAGGCAATAATCAGAAAAGACAATATTTCCTCAAATTGATTTAAACATTAAAATCGATCAAGTTTTCTACATGATCTAAAAATAGGTTACAGTTATCTACCTCATCAAGGGATAAGTTGCTCTTGGTTTTCTAACTCTTGAAGGTTCAAAGCATCAAACAGACATATAAAGCCATAAGAGTTTTTAAACCAAATTTATAATAATAAAACTCAGACAACCATTAATCTATTAAATAAGATATTTAATCTCCGACAAAACATCATAGACATACTGGTTAACAATCAATCTCTACAGATTCATAATTTCCAAACCCAGATGTACCATACGAAGCACGGAAATATAAATATAAAAAGGAAGTCTAAAAGGAGAAAATCAGTATCAAAAGCATATCGTTAAATTTCTAATGCCCAACGATAAATATTTCACTACTTTTCAATTACTCAAATGATATGTTCTAAGATAATATTAACAACATCAATAAGTAATTACCTCGTATATATCCAATTAACATAACAAGATTAATGCCACCTTTAATCGTAATTAAGAACTAATAAACACTAATCATTAAAATAATATTCAACATATGATAAGCATTTTTTTGAATGAAAAAAAAAAACACATTAAAAAAAAAGACGTTTTATAAACTATGTTTTAAACAACACAAAATGCATTTTAAAAGCCCCAAGCGAGGGCAGGCTATGCCCTAGCCGCAGCGTCGGGGAACCACCCGTGGGCAGCGTTCACGGTGGTGCCCGCAGGTGCCATGGCGCCCTGCGGCCACTGCGGCCACCGCCGTGGGCCGCAGCCACGAGCGTCTGTGAGCACGAGCCACGAGAACACGTGGAAACAGGGAGCAAGGGGGGGACGAGCGGGGGAAGGGGAGGGGATAGGGTGGAGCTCCGCTCCCCGCTCTCCCAAACCCCAATTCCCACAGTCCGCTAAAACAAATAAAACGCACGGAGCGATAAAAATTCCGTTTAAAATAATATTTTTGTTTTTAAAATTTGCTGTTAATAAGACTTCACACACAGCAAGGAACACACACAGTCTCACCGAGACAAATAGATATTTATTTTTTATTATAATTCCTTCATAAGCAATTGTAAAAACAAGATACACCCAGATCAGGAAAGGGGAAGATTTCTCCAAAATCAATCAGCATAATGGCCAAACAGGATTGTTCTTCCCAAATTTACCATCTAATCTGCCAAACCCCCAAATATATTTCAATTTTATTTATTTAAAAATCATTCTAGCCAACCAGCAATTGAAAACACAAAATGAAATCTAGGAGGGATAATTCAAGATCTTATTCCAATCTACTCTTTTAATCAATCAGACCGATTTCTCAATAACAAATCCAATTCTTTCAACCAGAAATTCTTTTGACAACAAGAAAATGATTCAGAATCCTACCTTCATTCGCAATCCTGGAAGAGATTACTGAAGAGCCCACCCTGTAAGCTCAAGAATTCCTCCTCCTTCCAGAATCCCCAAATTTCATTCCCAAAATCCTTCTCCCACCAAAATTTCTCCAAAATGTCCACCCTTTTCAATTTTCCCCAAATTTGGGTTATATGGAAGAGTTGACCCCAAAAAATTCCATTTTTTGGAATTAAAATTCTTATTTACCAATAATTCACAAAATTTAATTCTTATCTAGCTAGCAACAAATTAACTTGCTATTCAAATCAAAAAAATCGATTTCCTCATTAATTAAATTTAACCTTTCTAATTTTCAGAATCCAACAGAATGCAATTACGTCTATTGCGATAAACTACAAAACTTTCTTTTCAACAGCATATATAAATAATGCATTTAATAATTCAAAAACAGTCATTAATCGAATTTACTCCCAATTAAAAATGAGCAACCCAATATCAACGAAAATCGTATAAAGAAAACCCGATTAATTAATCCATTAATCTTCAATGCACAAACGCATATATTTAATAAAGAAAATTACAAGGACTAATTAATCAATTTATCCAAACACACCAAGCACGCAAATCGAGAAAGCCAACCAACAGACGACTCGCAAACCCAAACAAGAAGGGGATTACCGACGACGACTGGCGATGCTCACTGGAGCACGACTATGGTCAACTAGGGTCTTACGACCACCTAATCCAACTCTAAGGATTAAAAGAGGTACACTCAAACCTACAATCCAGGTGAAGAAGAACCTCGCACTCATGCGGCGTTGTACCTGAAATTTCCTGCAACCAAAGAACATACATGCATACATATATAATAACTTAATGAAAGCGTTAGCTCAATATTGATACCACGAAATAGGTACACTAACAACTTGCATACAACTAGTGTGAAAACCACATCAATAGCTATGCGTTAAATCAAACATCTGACTATAATCGTTATATTAAGATAACTAATCAAGATTAAACCAATTTTAGAGATCGATTACGGTAGGGGTACTACATTCTCCCCCCCTAGGTCTCGACTTACTCCTAGAAGTCGTAAGGCTAGATGGAGAACATGTCGTACGCATCAGCCCTGAAACTCATTCAACAAAAGTCAAATTGCACATAGAAATATTTCTATAAATAAATGAAATATAATTGCAAAATCCTTCACGAACGCCATTATCCATAGGCCAGATACATCTAAAACCATACATTCCTTAAAATATTCTAGGAATTATCCACAATCATAGCAGAGAAACAAGAAATTTCTTCCTTTCATAACACCAAATTAAAGCATTACAAGGAGGTAAGCAACAATCACTATAATCATCGACCAAAAATGACAAGAAAACATGCCATAATGATCAATTTCCTTTACCAATCCATCTTTATCATAAGATTTAATAACATAGAACTAGCTCAAAATATCAATTTCTATAGCCAAATTAACTTTCATGAAATAAGAGCAACAAAATAACTCAATTGTTTAGACATGTCAGGCATAAGAAAACCTTCCAAAGACTATGTCCCATAACATAGTGACAAGTTAACACAATTTACTCCATGATACAAATAATAACCATCCACATAACTATAATGCATAATAGAAAAGGCCACATGTGAGCATGTCTAATGCTCGGTCAAACATAACATGCACGATCAGCATCTCTATGCTTGATCCCATAACCACAATATGATCATAAGAATCCAATATCTCACTCAAGGGCTCGATGGTGCTAGGCACACCATAGCGGTGCTACCTTCCATACAAGACCTCTGTGAATATTCCTTGTTGTGCAAGGTGGTTAGCCTCCAAGAGATAGTCACCACACATAGGTAGGTAGTGGATACTAGCTGCATCACAGCCTCACATACCCCCATCCTCAAGGTTCCCTGCGTCTACTTCCTCGTATACACTCATCCAAGCCCGTCTCCTACGTTCTTGGAGAGGAATTCACATTGCAACACAAGACCAGCATACGAAAACAACAAGGATAAACCTGTTTAGCCACCAAAGTATAGATGAATAAAGATAATAAATCCTCAATTCCAACAGTAAGGCAAGAAAATAATCCGGAATCTCAACACCAAATCAAAGTGCAAAAGATCACAAGATCGCGGCTAAACCTTCACAGTCAAAGTAGAATCAATTGCTGGCCCACAAAGAAATAAATAAATAATTAAAAGAAAGTCACAATTGCACATTACATCACTACGTGACTAACAACTAGCCACCAACGAGGAAGGAAGGAACAATCGTCTAGCTATCCTAGTAGCTCATCATGTAGTGTGGCCAAGTCACACAACCACATGGCATGGCAGTGTGCACCTCGACATCACCCCGCATCACGTCGTCACGTGGCATGGCTCTACCCAATACCTAGCAGTAGGCCGCATGGAAATGTCTACTACATCCCGCATCATGTCTCAGCACGGCATGGCAATACTCCAAGCGGACAAAGCACGCAATGGACGTATCCCGCATGGCGGTGTACCCCGCAGATAAGGCACGCGCTGGTCACACTCCGCATAGCGATGTTCCTTTCAGGATACTCGCCGTAAGCCAGAGGTATACATGGCTAAAGTCTACCCACAAGTCTACCAACACTAGATAGTTGGCAACTTATGTAAGAACAATAACACGCCTCTCATGAAGACAAGGCAATAGATGCTCCAATAGAATCCAACAATATGCTCAAAAACTGCATTCTATATGCTCAAATAAAGGATAGGAATAAGGCTGGCACTCATGAACCTCGTAAATAGGTTCATCACAAGGGAAAGTATTGAGTACACCTTTGATACAGTTTAGTAGTACAACTATATCATTCCTCGAAGTAGAGAAGCTAAAGTCGCTTCGCGTCGAAATTACTCGCACGCCAATCCATACTATTCAAGGAACGGTCGCTTCGAATACTACCCCTTAACATACCGAGTTACCCACAACACAAGGTTTGGTACTCAGTAGGGAAACAAATAATCAACATCACAAAAACAGTATGGTCTCCCATACTCATAAGCACATATCCTCCAGGGTTGATTACTTCACCAACCCATGGACACATATAATAAGCACTGGTTTCTTACAATACACACAATTACACCAGCACTGGTTTAGTCACATTTACGGGGAATACTTTTCAGTACGCTAACATCTATACAAGGAAGATTTCAATTATGCTTCTATATAAATAACTGAATCAAGTTTACTCTAGATGCAAGTACTGAAATTATAAACAATTCACAATTTTATAAGGAAATAACATCATTCCTATATCTTTCTCGAATCTCACTAAGCATTCATAATTAAATTACTAGCTAAGCAAATTCTTTTCTAAAGCTTAAGACATTCATCTATCACTATGAAGCCAAAAAGCAAACACACAATTCCACATGTTTTAAAAACATTCTATTTAAATCAATGCATTCTTTAATAGCATTTCTAAAATTCTTATGATTAGGCAAGGAGAAGGGAAAAAGAGTTTGATAACCAAACTATTTCCTACAAACAACGCAAGATCAAACAAGATCACGCTATAGTTTAAAATTTCTCACTATAAGCCTATCATTATAATTGCATGGTTTTCATTTCGCTACCGTTTAAGAAGGATGACAATCAGCCTAACAAAACATTTCCAATAGTTATGGTTGCAACAAGAGGTTCTAGTTTTCCAAACAAAACAGAGATCAAGGGAAGCAATCCTTTCGATAATGCAAGACCTCATAAGAACACTCACTTATAATAATACAATTCAGACACATGTCATAATTTGCATCCTATTAGAGAAGATCACCTTACGATCAAAAAAAGCAAGGAGCTATCACCCAAATAACACATATTAATGCACGCACATCAAACAAGCTTTCCGTTCGCACTTTCTAAACATATTAAGGTAATTCCACATACCCAAAAGTGAGTTCAATGGAGCATTTGCTAAAATAAATCTTCAATCAAACTGGTTAATGAAACACATAAGACAATCTTTCAGAAGACACATTATTACTCTCTCGAAGCTACAATAATCATGCTCTTTTTAACACTTCTACAAACCAAGCAGTTTCACATAATTCAACTATTCACATAGCAATGCACCTTACTAAGGTAGAATTTAATCATGCTACTCCTACAAAATACACATGGAGAATTCTTTAAACGTACTCATACAGTTTTCTCCCATTCACCCAAAATAAATTTTAAACCCATAGCCCTTTTAATAATCTAAAAACATAAGCGACATAAGGCTTGCACAAGGGTTCAAGAAGTCACACCCTTTGCTCTCTTGCAAACAAGAAACTCAAATCAAAGATAATTACACATATCCTAATCATTTTAATTTCCAGAAAGAAAGAGAGAGGAATGGTGATGATCATTTAATTTCTACAAAATATACATTCAATAATTGCCATATTAGTCCTTCAAGCGAACAACACTAAGCTAGATCATAATCTTTAAATAAACATAAATTGCACTTTCAGATTCAAGACAAGCACGGACCAATCCAAATGGGTTAGTCTAAAGAGTACAACATTCAATAAGGGAAGGTACATACGACTCTCTTTCAAAATAAGAGTAATCGTAGACCAAGACATCAATAGCAACAATGCACATATAAGCACTCAAACACCAACATCAAGAAGGCGAAGCAAGGTGTGAACACACACGTTACACAAGCTAAGGTCTGCTCAATCACTCACATGCAAAAGGAGGACAAGCATACACATAAGGTCGATACGCCTCAAACAAATAGAGGACACACGCGACACCAGAGATCCCAATGTTTGCAACATGCGCTCTGATACCAAATGTAATACCCGCCAGGAAACCCCGAAGGGATTAAGCCATAACACAAGAATAGAGAGCAAATTTTTTTTTTTTTTAAAGTTACAACACATAATATGCAACAAGATATCAAAGATTCAGATTACATAGCGGAAGACTTCAACTAACACCTAAAGAGTTTCCCAACGAGATTACTTAAATTTCACAATTCACTTAACTCACAATTAATTCACAAGCTGAATATCTTAATAACGAGATAATTCATAATCAGGATAATTCCTTTGAAAAGAGGGAAATAAAAATCACAAGTGAAGATTCATCATTAAGATCCATTCATAATCTTCATTCAGGCTTTTCATTTAAAATTACAAACCAAACATCTAACATTCTAATACACTAGGATTTCATCATAACATAAGAGATCTTTCCAATCATATTTAAATTCCTTAACAACAACTGAGTATAATTCATTACTCTAAGTTACATTCTTTCATATTCCAACTTATTGCATTTCAAAAGATGATTGCATACTAGCATCTACTTTAAAGCTCATCTAAATCACTTACGCATTCGATCAACATGACATTCAAGAAAGAACTGCATATAAGCATTTAAAGTTAATTCCATTTATCCACTTAACCATTCTAACATAAGCTAATCATACATGATAAAGCTGAATAAAGGAAACATAAGAGAATACATCACATAACACCATAATGATCTCGGAGTTCACCCCTAAAGGGCTACATCTCCGGGTCTGCTCAACTGCAAGACCCCTCTGATAAATAATAAGGTTAAGAATACAAGAGGTTACACCATACAATCCAGCCATCAAGGCGATACATAAACAATATACAAACGACCGCATCGGTCAAATTAATACATAAACAATCCTTGGAAAAGAACAGGATCCAGCTGAACATAATCAAAGCTAAAACAAGAGTCTAGGAGAGCATCCACAAAACTGAGCCATCACCACCCAAGGTCTAACATGAAACCGACACTCACAAGGGCAGAGACAAAAAGGACGACTCACAAAGGTACTCCTAACAGAACAAAATGACAACACACTAGCGAACATAGGGACAAGTGTCATCACACAACCTGGTATGGATACCATGGCAAGTCTTCATAGGTTCCGGCCCCATACACTGGGTCACCCTGGCAACCTAATCCGAGCTTCCGGCCCATCCAAGCCTCATGTGGACCCACACATCCTCTCATGAAGACAAGGAAGGTAGTTTGCCATTTAAGGCCTTCTCATAGCATGTCGAATCTATGATAGCACTCGTCCCATGTGTGAGGCACATTATCTTATTTAGAGATTACATTCTAATCTACTTAGGTTATCACTTATTAGACTCACTTTCGATGGGTTACCCGGAAGCCACTTTGGGCGCGGCCCCCAATCGAAAGCCACTTTCCCATACGACACTAGACTATACTCGGACGAACTCAAACCAAGGAATACACATGGTCAAACGAACGGAGTTCAAGAAGAGAGAAACAATCATCTGGTCAAACACAACTCAAGGGTAATCACTTACTGACGGTACTCTAACTAGAGACCTGACAACTAAGGTTAACCACGAATCATCATTCGACTCACACACAAGGAGGATATGATCAAAACGACACTAACACAATACAACAGTCAACTCGAAATCGAGGACTGGAACAGGTACCCCAAGTCAAGCCATACGACAGGGTCCTACTAAACAAAGCAAAACATGCCATTTCATAATTAAAGGCGAATACAGAAATTAAACTCGCAAGGCAATAATCAGAAAAGACAATATTTCCTCAAATTGATTTAAACATTAAAATCGATCAAGTTTTCTACATGATCTAAAAACAGGTTACAGTTATCTACCTCATCAAGGGATAAGTTGCTCTTGGTTTTCTAACTCTTGAAGGTTCAAAGCATCGAACAGACATATAAAGCCATAAGAGTTTTTAAACCAAATTTATAATAATAAAACTCAGACAACCATTAATCTATTAAATAAGATATTTAATCTCCGACAAAACATCATAGACATACTGGTTAACAATCAATCTCTACAGATTCATATTTTCCAAACCCAGATGTACCATACGAAGCACGGAAATATAAATATAAAAAGGAAGTCTAAAAGGAGAAAATCAGTATCAAAAGCATATCGTTAAATTTCTAATGCCCAACGATAAATATTTCACTACTTTTCAATTACTCAAATGATATGTTCTAAGATAATATTAACAACATCAATAAGTAATTACCTCGTATATATCCAATTAACATAACAAGATTAATGCCACCTTTAATCATAATTAAGAACTAATAAACACTAATCATTAAAATAATATTCAACATATGATAAGCATTTTTTTTCGAATGGGAAAAACATACATTAAAAGAAAAAACCCATTTTACAATATTCAACATATGTTAAGCATTTTTTTGAATGAAAAAAAAAAACACATTAAAAAAAAAGACGTTTTATAAACTATGTTTTAAACAACACAAAATGCATTTTAAAAGCCCCAGGCGAGGGCAGGCTGTGCCCTAGCCGCAGCATCGGGGAACCACCCGTGGGCGGCGCTCACTGTGGTGCCCGCAGGTGCCACGGCGCCCTGCGGCCACCGCGGCCCCTGCGGCCACCGCCGTGGGCCGCAGCCACGAGCGTCTGCGAGCACGAGCCACAGGAACGCATGGAAACAGGGAGCAAGGGGGGGGGGACGAGCGGGGGAAGGGGAGGGGGGCGGGTGGAGCTCCGCTCCCCGCTCTCCCAAACCCCAATTCCCACAGTCCGCTAAAACAAATAAAACGCACGGAGCGATAAAAATTTCGTTTAAAATAATATTTTTGTTTTTAAAATTTGCTGTTAATAAGACTTCACACATAGCAAGGAACACACACAGTCTCACAGAGACAAATAGATATTTATTTTTTATTATAATTCCTTCATAAGCAATTGTAAAAACAAGATACACCCAGATCAGGAAAGGGGAAGATTTCTCCAAAATCAATCAGCATAATGGCCAAACAGGATTGTTCTTCTAAAATTTACCATCTAATCTACCAAACCCCCAAATATATTTCAATTTTATTTATTTAAAAATCATTCTAGCCAACCAGCAATTGAAAACACAAAATGAAATCTAGGAGGGATAATTCAAGATCTTATTCCAATCTACTCTTTTAATCAATCAGACCGATTTCTCAATAACAAATCCAATTCTTTCAACCAGAAATTCTTTTGACAACAAGAAAATGATTCAGAATCCTACCTTCATTCGCAATCCTGGAAGAGATTACTGAAGAGCCCACCCTGTAAGCTCAAGAATTCCTCCTCCTTCCAGAATCCCCAAATTTCATTCCCAAAATCCTTCTCCCACCAAAATTTCTCCAAAATGTCCATCCTTTTCAATTTTCCCCAAATTTGGGTTATATGGAAGAGTTGACCCAAAAAAATTCCATTTTTTGGAATTAAAATTCTTATTTACCAATAATTCATAAAATTTAATTCTTATCTAGCTAGCAACAAATTAACTTGCTATTCAAATCAAAAAAATCGATTTCCTCATTAATTAAATTTAACCTTTCTAATTTTCAGAATCCAACAGAATGCAATTACATCTATTGCGATAAACTACAAAACTTTCTTTTCAACAGCATATATAAATAATGCATTTAATAATTCAAAAACAGTCATTAATCGAATTTACTCCCAATTAAAAACGAGCAACCCAATATCAACGAAAATCGCATAACAAAAACCTGATTAATTAATCCATTAATCTTCAATGCACAAACGCATATATTTAATAAAGAAAATTACAAGGACTAATTAATCAATTTATCCAAACACACCAAGCACGCAAATCGAGAAAGCCAACCAACAGACGACTCGCAAACCCAAACAAGAAGGGGATTACCGGCGACGACTGGCGATGCTCACTGGAGCACGACTATGGTCAACTAGGGTCTTACGACCACCTAATCCAACTCTAAGGATTAAAAGAGGTACACTCAAACCTGCAATCCAGGTGAAGAAGAACCTCGCACTCATGCGGCGTTGTACCTGAAATTTCCTGCAACCAAAGAACATACATGCATACATATATAATAACTTAATGAAAGCGTTAGCTCAATATTGATACCACGAAATAGGTACACTAACAACTTGCATACAACTAGTGTGAAAACCACATCAATAGCTATGCGTTAAATCAAACATCTGACTATAATCATTATATTAAGATAACTAATCAAGATTAAACCAATGTTAGAGATCGATTACGGTAGGGGTACTACATTCTCCCCCCTTAGGTCCCGACTTACTCCTGGAAGTCGTAAGGCTAGATGGAGAACATGTCGTACGCATCAGCCTTGAAACTCATTCAACAAAAGTCAAATTGCACATAGAAATCTTTCTATAAATAAATGAAATATAATTGCAAAATCCTTCATGAACGCCATTATCCATAGGCCAGATACATCTAAAACCATACATTCCTTAAAATATTCTAGGAATTATCCACAATCATAGCAGAGAAACAAGAAATTTCTTCCTTTCATAACACCAAATTAAAGCATTACAAGGAGGTAAGCAACAATCACCATAATCATCGACCAAAAATGACAAGAAAACATGCCATAATGATCAATTTCCTTTACCAATCCATCTTTATCATAAGATTTAATAACATAGAACTAGCTCAAAATATCAATTTCTACAGCCAAATTAACTTTCATGAAATAAGAGCAACAAAATAACTCAATTGTTTACACTTTTCAGGCATAAGAAAACCTTCCAAAGACTATGTCCCATAACATAGTGACAAGTTAACACAATTTACTCCATGATACAAATAATAACCATCCACATAACTGGAATGCATAACAGAAAAGGCCACATGTGAGCATGTCTAATGCTCAGTCAAAGATAACATGCACGATCAGCATCTCTATGCTTGATCCCATAACCACAATATGATCATAAGAATCCAATATCTCACTCAAGGGCTCGATGGTGCTAGGCACACCATAGCGGTGCTACCTTCCATACAAGACCTCTGTGAATATCCCTTGTTGTGCAAGGTGGTTAGCCTCCAAGAGATAGTTACCACACATAGGTAGGTAGTGGATACTAGCTGCATCACAGCCTCACATACCCCCATCCTCAAGGTTCCCTGCGTCTACTTCCTCGTATACACTCATCCAAGCCCATCTCCTACGTTCTTGGAGAGGAATTCACATTGCAACACAAGACCAGCATACGAAAATAACAAGGATAAACCAGTTTAGCCACCAAAGTATAGATGAATAAAGATAATAAATCCTCAATTCCAACAGTAAGGCAAGAAAATAATCCGGAATCTCAACACCAAATCAAAGTGCAAAAGATCACAAGATCGCGGCTAAACCTTCACAGTCAAAGTAGAATCAATTGCTGGCCCACAAAGAAATAAATAAATAATTAAAAGAAAGTCACAATTGCACATTACATCACTACGTGACTAACAGCTAGCCACCAACGAGGAAGGAAGGAACAATCATCTAGCTATCCTAGTAGCTCATCATGTAGTGTGGCCAAGTCACACAACCACATGGCATGGCAGTGTGCACCTCGACATCACCCCGCATCACGTCGTCACGTGGCATGGCTCTACCCAATACCTAGCAGTAGGCCGCATGGAAATGTCTACTACATCCCGCATCGTGTCTCAGCACAGCATGGCAATACTCCAAGCGGACAAAGCATGCAATGGACGTATCCCGCATGGCAGTGTACCCCGCGGATAAGGCATGCGCTGGTCACACTTCGCATAGTGATGTTCCTTTCAGGATACTCGCCGTAAGCCAGAGGTATACATGGCTAAAGTCTACCCACAAGTCTACCAACACTAGACAGTTGGCAACTTATGTAAGAACAATAACACGCCTCTCATGAAGACAAGGCAATAGATGCTCCAATAGAATCCAACAATATGCTCAAAAACTGCCATCTATATGCTCAAATAAAGGATAGGAATAAGGCTGGCACTAATGAAAATCATAAATAGGTTCATCACAAGGGAAAGTATTGAGTACACCTTTGATACAGTTTAGTAGTACAACTATATCATTCCTCGAAGTAGAGAAGCTAAAGTCGCTTCGCGTCGACATTACTCGCACGCCAATCCATACTATTCAAAGAACGGTCACTTCGAATACTACCCCTTAACATACCGAGTTACCCACAACACAAGGTTTGGTACTCAGTAGGGAAACAAATAATCAACATCACAAAAACAGTATGGTCTCCCATACTCATAAGCACATATCCTCCAGGGTTGATTACTTCACCAACCCATGGGCACATATAATAAGCACTGGTTTCTTACAATACACACAATTACACCAGCACTGGTTTAGTCACATTTACGGGGAATACTTTTTAGTATGCTAACATCTATACAAGGAAGATTTCAATTATGCTTCTATATAAATAACTGAATCAAGTTTACTCTAGATGCAAGTACTGAAATTATAAACAATTCACAATTTAATAAGGAAATAACATCATTCCTATATCTTTCTCGAATCTCACTAAGCATTCATAATTAAATTACTAGCTAAGCAAATTCTTTTCTAAAGCTTAAGACTTTCATCTATCACTATGAAGCCAAAAAGCAAACACACAATTCCACATGTTTTAAAAACATTCTATTTAAATCAATGCATTCTTTAATAGCATTTCTAAAATTCTTATGATTAGGCAAGGAGAAGGGAAAAAGAGTTTGATAACCAAACTATTTCCTACAAACAACGCAAGATCAAACAAGATCACGCTATAGTTTAAAATTTCTCACTATAAGCCTATCATTATAATTGCACGGTTTTCATTTCGCTACCATTTAAGAAGGATGACAATCAGCCTAACAAAACATTTCCAATAGTTATGGTTGCAACAAGAGGTTCTAGTTTTCCAAACAAAACAGAGATCAAGGGAAGCAATCCTTTCGATAATGCAAGACCTCATAAGAACACTCACTTATAATAATACAATTCAGACACATGTCATAATTTGCATCCTATTAGAGAAGATCACCTTACGATCAAAAATAAGCAAGGAGCTATCACCCAAATAACACATATTAATGCATGCACATCAAACAAGCTTTCCGTTCGCACTTTCTAAACATATTAAGGTAATTCCACATACCCAAAAGCGAGTTCAATGGAGCATTTGCTAAAATAAATCTTCAATCAAACTGGTTAATGAAACACATAAGACAATCTTTCAGAAGACACATTATTACTCTCTCGAAGCTACAATAATCATGCTCTTTTTAACACTTCTACAAACCAAGCAGTTTCACATAATTCAACTATTCACATAGCAATGCACCTTACTAAGGTAGAATTTAATCATGCTACTCCTACAAAATACACATGGAGAATTCTTTAAACGTACTCATACAGTTTTCTCCCATTCACCCAAAATAAATTTTAAACCCATAGCCCTTTTAATAATCTAAAAACATAAGCGACATAAGGCTCACACAAGGGTTCAAGAAGTCACACCCTTTGCTCTCTTGCAAACAAGAAACTCAAATCAAAGATAATTACACATATCCTAATCATTTTAATTTCCAGAAAGAAAGAGAGAGGAATGGTGATGATCATTTAATTTCTACAAAATATACATTCAATAATTGCCATATTAGTCCTTCAAGCGAACAACACCAAGCTAGATCATAATCTTTAAACAAACATAAATTGCACTTTCAGGTTCAAGACAAGCACGGACCAATCCAAATGGGTTAGTCTAAAGAGTACAACATTCAATAAGGGAAGGTACATACGACTCTCTTTCAAAATAAGAGTAATCGTAGACCAAGACATCAATAGCAACAATGCACATCTAAGCACTCAAACACCAACATCAAGAAGGCGAAGCAAGGTGTGAACACACACGTTACACACAAGCTAAGGTCTGCTCAATCACTCACATGCAAAAGGAGGACAAGCATACACATAAGGTCGATACGCCTCACACAAATAGAGGGCACACGGGATACCAGAGATCCCAATGTTTGCAACATGCGCTCTAATACCAAATGTAATGCCCCGCCAGGAAACCCCGAAGGGATTAAGCCATAACACAAGAATAGAGAGCAAATTTTTTTTTTTTTTAAAGTTACAACACATAATATGCAACAAGATATCAAAGATTCAGATTACATAGCGGAAGACTTCAACTAACACCTAAAGAGTTTCCCAACGAGATTACTTAAACTTCACAATTCACTTAACTCACACAATTAATTCACAAGCTGAATATCTTAATAACGAGATAATTCATAATCAGGATAATTCCTTTCAAAAGAGGGAAATAAAAATCACAAGTGAAGATTCATCATTAAGATCCATTCATAATCTTCATTCAGGCTTTTCATTTAAAATTACAAACCAAACATCTAACATTCTAATACACTAGGATTTCATCATAACATAAGAGATCTTTCCAATCATATTTAAATTCCTTAACAAGAACTGAGTATAATTCATTACTCTAAGTTACATTCTTCCATATTCCAATTCATTGCATTAAAGAGATGATTACATAAAAGCATCTACGATGATTCTCATCTAAACTACTTATGCATTCGATCGACATGACATTCAAGAAGGAACTGAATAAAAGCATTTAAAGTTAATTCCATTTATTCACTTAACCATTCTAACATAAGCTAATCATACATGATAAAGCTGAATAAAGGAAACATAAGAGAATACATCACATAACACCATAATGATCTCGGAGTTCACCCCTAAAGGGCTACATCTCCGGGTCTGCTCAACTGCAAGACCCCTCTGATAAATAATAAGGTTAAGAATACAAGAGGTTACACCATACAATCCAGCCATCAAGGCGATACATAAACAATATACAAACGACCGCATCGGTCAAATTAATACATAAACGATCCTTGGAAAAGAACAGGATCCAGTTGAACATAATCAAAGCTAAAACAAGAGTCCAGGAGAGCATCCACAAAACTGAGCCATCACCACCCAAGGTCTAACATGAAACCGACACTCACAAGGGAAGAGACAAAAAGGATGACTCACAAAGGTACTCCTAACATAACAAAATGACAACACACTAGCGAACGTAGGGACAAGTGTCATCACACAACCTGGTATGGATACCATGGCAAGTCTTCATAGGTTCCGGCCCCATACACTGGGTCACCCTGGCAACCTAATCTAAGCTTCCGGCCCATCCAAGCCTCATGTGGACCCACACATCCTCTCGTGAAGACAAGGAAGGTATTTTTCTATTTCAGGCCTTCTCACAGCATGTCGAATCTATGATAGCACTCGTCCCATGTGTGAGGCACATTATCTTATTTAGAGATTACATTCTAATCTACTTAGGTTATCACTTATTAGACTCACTTTCGATGGGTTACCCAGCAGCCACTTTGGGCGCGGCCCCCAATCGAAAGCCACTTTCCCATACGACACTAGACTATACTCGGACGAACTCAAACCAAGGAATACACATGGTCAAACGAACGGAGTTCAAGAAGAGAGAAACAATCATCTGGTCAAACACGACTCAAGGGTAATCACTTACTGACGGTACTCTAACTAGAGACCTGACAACTAAGGTTAACCACGAATCATCATTCGACTCACACACAAGGAGGATATGATCAAAACGACACTACCACAATACAACAGTCAACTCGAAATCGAGGACTGGAACAGGTACCCCAAGTCAAGCCATACGACAGGGTCCTACTAAACAAAGCAAAACATGCCATTTCATAATTAAAGGCGAATACAGAAATTAAACTCGCAAGGCAATAATCAGAAAAGACAATATTTCCTCAAATTGATTTAAACATTAAAATCGATCAAGTTTTCTACATGATCTAAAAACAGGTTACAGTTATCTACCTCATCAAGGGATAAGTTGCTCTTGGTTTTCTAACTCTTGAAGGTTCAAAGCATCGAACAGACATATAAAGCCATAAGAGTTTTTAAACCAAATTTATAATAATAAAACTCAGACAACCATTAATCTATTAAATAAGATATTTAATCTCCGACAAAACATCATAGACATACTGGTTAACAATCAATCTCTACAGATTCATAATTTCCAAACCCAGATGTACCGTACGAAGCACGGAAATATAAATATAAAAAGGAAGTCTAAAAGGAGAAAATCAGTATCAAAAGCATATCGTTAAATTTCTAATGCCCAACGATAAATATTTCACTACTTTTCAATTACTCAAATGATATGTTCTAAGATAATATTAACAACATCAATAAGTAATTACCTCGTATATATCCAATTAACATAACAAGATTAATGCCACCTTTAATCGTAATTAAGAACTAATAAACACTAATCATTAAAATAATATTCAACATATGATAAGCATTTTTTTTTGAATGGGAAAAACATACATTAAAAGAAAAAACCCATTTTATAATATTCAACATATGATAAGCATTTTTTTGAATGAAAAAAAAAAACACATTAAAAAAAAAGACGTTTTATAAACTATGTTTTAAACAACACAAAATGCATTTTAAAAGCCCCAGACGAGGGCGGGCTGTGCCCTAGCCGCAGTGCCGGGGAACCACCCGTGGGCGGCGCTCACGGTGGTGCCCGCAGGTGCCACGGCGCCCTGCGGCCACCGCGGCCCCTGCAGCCACCGCTGTGGGCCGCAGCCACGAGCGTCTGCGAGCACGAGCCACGGGAACGCGCGGAAATAGGGAGCAAGGGGGGACGAGCGGGGGAAGGGGAGGGGAGCGGGTGGAGCTCCGCTCCCCACTCTCCCAAACCCCAATTCCCACAGTCCGCTAAAACAAATAAAATGCACGGAGCGATAAAAATTCCGTTTAAAATAATATTTTTGTTTTTAAAATTTGCTATTAATAAGACTTCACACACAGCAAGGAACACACACAGTCTCACAGAGACAAATAGATATTCATTTTTGATTATAATTCCTTCATAAGCAATTGTAAAAACAAGATACACCCAGATCAGGAAAGGGGAAGATTTCTCCAAAATCAATCAGCATAATGGCCAAACAGGATTGTTCTTCCCAAATTTACCATCTAATTTGCCAAACCCCCAAATATATTTCAATTTTATTTATTTAAAAATCATTCTAGCCAACCAGCAATTGAAAACACAGAATGAAATCTAGGAGGGATAATTCAAGATCTTATTCCAATCTACTCTTTTAATCAATCAGACCGATTTCTCAATAACAAATCCAATTCTTTCAACTAGAAATTCTTTTGACAACAAGAAAATGATTCAGAATCCTACCTTCATTCGCAATCCTGGAAGAGATTACTGAAGAGCCCACCCTGTAAGCTCAAGAATTCCTCCTCCTTCCAGAATCCCCAAATTTCATTCCCAAAATCCTTCTCCCACCAAAATTTCTCCAAAATGTCCATCCTTTTCAATTTTCTCCAAATTTGGGTTATATGGAAGAGTTGACCCAAAAAAATTCCATTTTTTGGAATTAAAATTCTTATTTACCAATAATTCACAAAATTTAATTCTTATCTAGCTAGCAACAAATTAACTTGCTATTCAAATCAAAAAAATCGATTTCCTCATTAATTAAATTTAACCTTTCTAATTTTCAGAATCCAACAGAATGCAATTACGTCTATTGCGATAAACTACAAAACTTTCTTTTCAACAGCATATATAAATAATGCATTTAATAATTCGAAAACAGTCATTAATCGAATTTACTCCCAATTAAAAACGAGCAACCCAATATCAACAAAAATTGCATAACGAAAACCCGATTAATTAATCCATTAATCTTCAATGCACAAACGCATATATTTAATAAAGAAAATTACAAGGACTAATTAATCAATTTATCCAAACACACCAAGCACGCAAATCGAGAAAGCCAACCAACAGATGACTCGCAAACCCAAATAAGAAGGGGATTACCGACGATGACTGGCGATGCTCACTGGAGCACGACTAAGTTCAACTAGGGTCTTACGACCACCTAATCCAACTCTAAGGATTAAAAGAGGTACACTCAAACCTGCAATCCAGGTGAAGAAGAACCTCGCACTCATGCGGTGTTGTACTTGAAATTTCCTACAACCAAAGAACATACATGCATACATATATAATAACTTAATGAAAGCGTTAGCTCAATATTGATACCACGAAATAGGTACACTAACAACTTGCATACAACTAGTGTGAAAACCACATCAATAGCTATGCGTTAAATCAAACATCTGACTATAATCATTATATTAAGATAACTAATCAAGATTAAACCAATGTTAGAGATCGATTACGGTAGGGGTACTACACATCGATTGGGAGGTGGGCCCCACCTTCGCCCCTTTTTATAATGTTGTTTTTAAATTAGTTTTTTTTTTTTAAATGTTTCTTTTTAAATGTATTTTTTTATTATTCAAAAAAAAAATGCATATAATATTTTAATATTATTTGAATGTTAAGTTTTAATTAGATTTTTAATTATGATTATGGTGGCATAATCATAATTAATGATAATTTGATATTAATTAATTTTATAATGGAATTTATAGGTTAATTATTATTCAATTTCATTTCATGACTTATGCACTTTTTCTAATTAAGTTCTAAAATTGTTAATTTCGTCATTGAATATTAATTGGTTATACTTTGGACTAATCTTTGATTAATAAATTTATATCTTACCTTCTAGCCGATTAGGGTAGTTGGCTAATTGAGGTAGTATTGTTTAAAAATAATATAGAATAATATGTTATTGGAAAATTGTTGAAATATGATGTAATTACTAATTGATGATGTGAAATATTATTCAAGAATGTATCATTTGAGTAATTGAGGAGTAAGTGAAATATTTTATCGTTGGATATTTGAATTTAAACGATGTGCTTTTGGAAATTTAATTAAGTACCATTTGGGAAAAATTGTTAGTTACTGATATTCTCATGTAGTAAAATGAATGGATAATTTATATTTTTCCCTTTGTTTGAGAAATAGTCAATGGTACTATTGTAGATTGTGGTATTGTACTCACCTGGTAACAGTGATTTCCTGTCAATGTTATTTTGAAAACTTAGATCAATCAGAGAATTGGATCAACGATTATGCTTAAATCGATTGGAGAAAATATTGTCTTTTCTGATTATTGCCTTTGCAAGTTTAATTTCTGTATTCACTTTTGCTTATGTAATGGCAAGTTTTGCTTGGTTTGGTAGGACCTTGTCGTATGGCATGATTTGGGGTACCTATTTCAGTCCTCAATTCTGAGTTGACTATTGTATTGTGGTGTTGTCGTAGTTGGTCATATCCCTTGTGTGGGTGTCGAATGTTGAATTGTGGTTGACCATTGTTGGTCGGGTCTCTAGTTAGAGTACCGTCAGTAAGTGTATATCTTTTGAGTCATGTTTGACCAAATGGTTGTCCTCTCCTTCTTGAACTCCATTCATTTGACCATGCCTATTCCTTGGTTTTGAGTTCGTCTGAGTATAGTCTAGTGTCGTATGGGAAAGTGGCTTTCGATTGGGGGCCACGCCCAAAGTGGCTGCTGGGTAACCCGTCAAAAGTGAGTCTAATAAGTGATAACCTATTAGTAGATTAGAATGTAATCTCTAAGTAAGATATTGTGCCTCACAGATGGGACGAGTGCTAACATAGACTTGACATGCTATGAGAAGGCCTGAAATGGCAAACCATCATCCTGGTCTTCACGAGAGGATGTGTGGGTCCACATGAGGCTTGGATGGGCCGAAAGCTCAGATTAGGTTGCCAGGGTAACCTAGTGTATGGGGCCGGGACCTATGAAGACTTGCCATGGTAACCATACCAGGTTGTGTGATGACACTTGTCCCTACGTTCGCTAGAGTGTTGTCATTTTGTCCTATTTTGAGTACCTTTGTGGGTCATCCTTTTGTCTCTGCCCTTGTGAGTATCAGTTTCATGTTAGACCCTGGGTGGTGATGGCTCAGTCTTGTGGATGCTCTTCTGGACCTTTGTATTAGCTTGATTATGTTTAGCTGGATCCTTTCCTTTTCAGGGATCATTTATGTATTTATTGACCGATGCGATCGTTTGTATATTGTTTATGTTTCGCCTTGATGGCCGGATTGTAATGGTGTAACCTCTTGTATTCTTAACTTTATTAATTATCAGAGGGGTCTTGCAGTTCAGCAGATCCGGAGATGTAGCCCTTTAGGGGTGAACTTCGAGATCATTATGGTGTTATGTGATATATTCTCTTATGTTTCCCTTATTCATCTTTATCATGTATGAATAGCTTATGTTAGAATGGATAAGTGGATGAATGGAATTAACTTTAAATGTTTATATGCAATTCTTTCTTGAATGTCATTTTGATCGAATGCATAAGTGGTTTAGATGAGATTTATCATAGATGCATGTATGTAATTGTCTTTTAAAATGCAATAAATTGGAGTATGAAAGAATGTAACTTAGAGTAATGAAATATATTCAGTTGTTGTTAAGGGAATTAAGTATGCTTGAAAAGATCTCTTATGTTTATGATGGAATTCTAGTGTGTTAGGAGATTAGATGGATGGCTTGTAATTTTAAATGAAGAGCTTGAATGAAGATTATGAATAGATCTTAATGGATGAATCTTTTCTTGTGATTTATATTTCCATCTTTTGAAAGAAATTATCCTGATTAAGAATTATCTCGTTATTAAGATAATCAGCTTATTGGATTAATTGTGTGAGTTAAGTGAATTGTGATATTTAAGTAATCTCGTTGGGAAACTCTTTAGGTGTTAGTTGATGTCTTCCGCTATGTAATCTGAATCTTTGATATCTTGTGGTATCTTAATGTGGTGTAACTTTAAAAAAAAAAAATTATTGCACTCTATTCATGTATTTTGGCTTATCCCTTCGAGGTTTCCTAGCGGGGCATTACAATACCAAAATGCTAAAATGCTAAAATGCTAAAATGCTAAAATGCAAAATGCTAAAATGCTAAAACGCTAAAATGCTAAATGCTAAAATGCTAAAATGCTAAAATACTAAAATGCCAAAATGCTAAAATGCTAAAATACAAAAATACAAAAATGCAAAATGCTAAAATGCTAAATGCTAAAATACTAAAATGCTAAATGCTAAAATGCTAAAATGCCAAAATGCTAAAATGCTAAAATACAAAAATACAAAAATGCAAAATGCTAAAATGCTAAAATGCAAAAATGCAAAATGCTAAAATGCTAAAATGCTAAAATGCTAAATACTAAAATGCTAAAATGCAAAATGCTAAAATGCTAAAATGCTAAAATGCTAAATGCTAAATGCTAAAATGCTAAAATGCTAAAATGCAAAAATGCAAAATGTTAAAATGCTAAAATGCTAAAATGCTAAAATGCTAAAATGCAAAATACTAAAATGCTAAATGCTAAAATGCCAAAATGCTAAAATGCTAAAATACTAAAATACAAAATGCTAAAATGCAAAAAATGCAAAATGCTAAAATGCAAAAATGCAAAAATGCAAAATGCTAAAATGCTAAAATAGTAAAATACAAAATGCTAAAATGCAAAAAATGCAAAATGCTAAAATGCAAAAATGCAAAATGCTAAAATGCTAAAATACTAAAATAGAAAATGTTCAAATGCAAAAATGCAAAATGCTAAAATGCTAAAATGCTAAAATGCTAAATACTAAAATGCTAAAATGCAAAATGCTAAAATGCTAAAATGCTAAAATGCTAAAATGCTAAATGTTAAAATGCTAAAATGCTAAAATGCAAAAATGCAAAATGTTAAAATGCTAAAATGCTAAAATGCAAAATGCTAAAATGCTAAAATGCTAAAATGATAAAATGTTAAATACTAAATGCTAAAATGCTAAATGCTAAAATGCTAAAATTCAAAATGCTAAAATGCTAAAATTCAAAATGCTAAAATGCTAAAATGCAAAAATGCAAAAATGCAAAAATGTAAAATGCTCAAATGCTAAAATATTAAAATGCAAAGTGCTAAAATGCAAAAATGCTAGAATGCTAAAATGCAAAATGCTAAAATGCTAAAATGCAAAAATGCTAAATGCAAACATGCTAAATGCTAAAATGCTAAAATGGTAAATGCTAAATGCTAAATACTAAAATGCTAAAATGCTAAAATGCTAAGTGCTAAAATGCTAAAATGCAAAAATGCTAAAATGCTAAATGCTAAAATGCAAAAATGCTAAAATGCTAAAATACTAAAATGACAAAATGCTAAAATACAAAAATACAAAAATGCAAAATGCTAAAATGCTAAAATGCAAAAATGCAAAATGCTAAAATGCTAAAATACTAAAATACAAAAAGCTAAAATGCAAAAATGCAAAATACTAAAATGCTAAAATGCTAAAATGCTAAAATACTAAATGCTAAAATGCTAAAATGCAAAATGCTAAAATGCTAAAATGCTAAAATGCAAAAATACTAAAATGCTAACACACAAAAATACAAAAATGCAAAATGCTAAAATGCTAAAATGCAAAAATTGCAAAATGCTAAAATGCTAAAATACTAAAATACAAAATGCTAAAATGCAAAAATGCAAAATGCTAAAATGCTAAAATGCCAAAATGCAACAATGCTAAATACTAAAATGCTAAAATGCAAAATGCTAAAATGCAAAATGCTAAAATGCAAAATACTAAAATGCTAAAATGCTAAAATGCAAAATGCTAAAATGGTAAAATGTAAAATGCTAAAATGCTAAAATGCTAAAATGTAAAAATACTAAAATGCTAAAATGCTAAATGCTAAATGCTAAAATGCTAAATGCTAAAATGCTAAAATGCAAAATGCTAAAATGCTAAAATTCAAAATGCTAAAATGCTAAAATGCAAAAATACAAAAATGCAAATATGCAAAATGCTAAAATGCTAAAATATTAAAATGCAAAGTGTTAAAATGCAAAAATGCTAAAATGCTAAAATGCAAAATGCTACAATGCTAAAATGCAAAAATGCTAAAATGCTAAAATGTAAAATGCTAAAATGCAAAGTGCTAAAATGCAAAAATGCTAAAATGCTAAAATGCAAAATGCTAAAAAGCTAAAATGCAAAAATGCTAAATGCAAAAATGCTAGATGCTAAAATGGTAAAATGCTAAATGCTAAATGCTAAATATTAAAATGCTAAAATGCTAGAATGCTAAGTGCTAAAATGCTAAAATGCAAAAATGCTAAAATGCTAAATGTTAAAATGCTAAAATGCTAAAATACTAAAATGACAAAATGCTAAAATGCTAAAATACAAAAATGCAAAATGCTAAAATGCTAAAATGAAAAAATGCAAAATGCTAAAATGCTAAAATACTAAAATACAAAATGCAAAAATGCAAAAATGCAAAATACTAAAATGCTAAAATGCTAAAATGCTAAATACTAAAATGGTAAAATGCAAAATGGTAAAATGCTAAAATGCTAAAATGCAAAAATGCAAAAATGCTAACATACAAAAATACAAAAATGCAAAATGCTAAAATGCTAAAATTCAAAAATGCAAAATGCTAAAATGCTAAAATACTAAAATAAAAAATGCTAAAATGCAAAAATGCAAAATACTAAAATGCTAAAATGCTAAAATGCTACAATGCTAAATACTAAAATGCTAAAATGCAAAATGCTAAAATACAAAATGCAAAATACTAAAATGCTAAAATGCTAAAATGCAAAATGCTAAAATGCTAAAATGCAAAATGCTAAAATGCTAAAATGCTAAAATGCTAAAATGCTAAAATACTAAAATGCTAAAATGCTAAATGCTAAATGCTAAAATGCTAAATGCTAAAATGCTAAAATGCAAAATGGTAAAATGCTAAAATTCAAAATGCTAAAATGCTAAAATGCAAAAATGCAAAAATGCAAATATGCAAAATGCTAAAATGCTAAAATATTAAAATGCAAAGTGTTAAAATGCAAAAATGCTAAAATGCTAAAATGCTAAAATGTTAAATACTAAATGCTAAAATGCTAAAAGCTAAAATGCTAAAATGCAAAATGCTAAAATGCTAAAATTCAAAATGCTAAAATGCTAAAATGCAAAAATGCAAAAATGTAAAATGCTCAAATGCTAAAATATTAAAATGCAAAGTGATAAAATGCAAAAATGCTAGAATGCTAAAATGCTAGAATGCTAAAATGCAAAATGCTAAAATGCTAAAATGCAAAAATGCTAAATGCAAAAATGCTAAATGCTAAAATGCTAAAATGGTAAATGGTAAATGCTAAATACTAAAATGCTAAAATGCTAAAATGCTAAGTGCTAAAATGTTAAAATGCAAAAATGCTAAAATGCTAAATCCTAAAATGCTAAAATGCTAAAATACTAAAATGAAAAAATGCTAAAATGCTAAAATACAAAAATACAAAAATGCAAAATGCTAAAATGCTAAAATACAAAAATGCAAAATGCTAAAATGCTAAAATACTAAAATACTAAAATACAAAAAGCTAAAATGCAAAAATGCAAAATACTAAAATGCTAAAACGCTAAAATGCTAAATACTAAAATGCTAAAATGCAAAATGCTAAAATGCTAAAATGCTAAAATGCAAAAATGCTAAAATGCTATAACACAAAAATACAAAAATACAAAAATGCAAAATGCTAAAATGCTAAAATGCAAAAATGCAAAATGCTAAAATGCTAAAATACTAAAATACAAAATGCTAAAATGCAAAAATGCAAAATGCTAAAATGCTAAAATGCTAAAATGCAACAATGCTAAATACTAAAATGCTAAAATGCAAAATGCTAAAATGCAAAATGCAAAATACTAAAATGCTAAAATGCTAAAATGCAAAATGCTAAAATGGTAAAATGCAAAATGCTAAAATGCTAAAATGCTAAAATGCTAAAATGCAAAAATACTAAAATGCTAAAATGCTAAATGCTAAATGCTAAAATGCTAAAATGCAAAATGCTAAAATGCTAAAATTCAAAATGCTAAAATGCTAAAATGCAAAAATACAAAAATGCAAATATGCAAAATGCTAAAATGCTAAAATATTAAAATGCAAAGTGTTAAAATGCAAAAATGCAAAAATGCTAAAATGCAAAATGCTAAAATGCAAAAATGCTAAAATGCTAAAATGTAAAATGCTAAAATGCAAAGTGCTAAAATGCAAAAATGCTAAAATGCTAAAATGCAAAATGCTAAAATGCAAAAATGCTAAATGCAAAAATGCTAAATGCTAAAATGGTAAAATGGTAAATGCTAAATGCTAAATACTAAAATGCTAAAATGCTAGAATGCTAAGTGCTAAAATGCTAAAATGCAAAAATGCTAAAATGCTAAATGTTAAAATGCTAAAATGTTAAAATACTAAAATGACAAAATGCTAAAATGCTAAAATGAAAAAATGCAAAATGCAAAAATGCTAAAATACTAAAATACAAAATGCTAAAATGCAAAAATGCAAAATATTAAAATGCTAAAATGCTAAAATGCTAAAATGCTAAATACTAAAATGCTAAAATGCAAAATGGTAAAATGGTAAAATGCTAAAATGCAAAAATGCTAAAATGCTAACATACAAAAATACAAAAATGCAAAATGCTAAAATGCTAAAATTCAAAAATGCAAAATGCTAAAATGCTAAAATACTAAAATACAAAATGCTAAAATGCAAAAATGCAAAATACTAAAATGCTAAAATGCTAAAATGCTACAATGCTAAATACTAAAATGCTAAAATGCAAAATGCTAAAATGCAAAATGCAAAATACTAAAATGCTAAAATGCTAAAATGCAAAATGCTAAAATGGTAAAATGCAAAATGCTAAAATGCTAAAATGCTAAAATGCAAAAATACTAAAATGCTAAAATGCTAAATGCTAAAATGCTAAAATGCAAAATGCTGAAATGCTAAAATTCAAAATGCTAAAATGCTAAAATGCTAAAATGCAAAAATGCAAAAATGCAAATATGCAAAATGCTAAAATGCTAAAATATTAAAATGCAAAGTGTTAAAATACAAAAATGCTAAAATGCTAAAATGCAAAATGCTAAAATGCTAAAATGCAAAAATGCTAAATGCAAAAATGCTAAATGCTAAAATGCTAAAATGGTAAATGGTAAATGCTAAATACTAAAATGCTAAAATGAAAAATGCTAAAATGCTAAAATGTAAAATGCTAAAATGCAAAAAGCTAAAATACAAAATGCTAAAATGCTAAAATGCTAAAATGCTAAATGCTAAAATGCTAAAATGCTAAAATGCTAAAATACTAAAATGCCAAAATGCTAAAATGCTAAAATACAAAAATGCAAAATGCTAAAATGCTAAATGCTAAAATGCTAAAATGCTAAATGCTAAAATGCTAAAATGCAAAAATGCAAAAATGCTAAAATAAAAAAATACAAAAATGCAAAATGCTAAAATGCTAAAATGCAAAAATGCAAAAATGCAAAATGCTAAAATGCTAAAATGCTAAAATGCTAAAATGCTAAATACAAAAATGCTAAAATGCAAAATGCTAAAATGCTAAAATGCTAAAATGCTAAAATGCTAAAATGCTAAATGCTAAAATGCTAAAATGCTAAAATGCAAAATGCTAAAATGCAAAATGCAAAAATGCTAAAATGCTAAAATACAAAGTGCTAAATGCTAAAATGCAAAAAATGTTAGAATGCTAAAATGCTAAAATACTAAAATGAAAAATGCTAAAATGTTAAAATACAAAATGCTAAAATGCTAAAATTCTAAAATGATAAATGCTAAATGCTAAAATACTAAAATGATTAAATGCTAAAATGCTAAATGCTAAATGCTAAATGCTAAAATTCTAAAATGCTAAAATGCTAAATGCTAAATGCTAAAATGTTAAAGTGCAAAAATGCAAAAATGCTAAATGCTAAAATGCTAAAATGGTAAAATTCAAAATCCTAAAATGATAAAATGATAAAATACAAAATACTAAATGCTAAAATGCAAAAAATGTTAGAATGCTAAAATGCTAAAATACTACAATGCAAAATGCTAAAATGCTAAAATGCTAAAATACAAAATGCTAAAATGATAAAATTCTAAAATGCTAAATGCTAAATGCTAAAATACTAAAATACTAAAATGCTAATGTAATGCCCCGCCAGGAAACCCCGAAGGGATTAAGCCACAACACAAGAATAGAGTGCAAATTTTTTTTTTTTTAAAAGTTACAACACATAAGATGCAACAAGACATCAAAGATTCAGATTACATAGCGGAAGACATCAACTAACACCTAAAGAGTTTCCCAACGAGATTACTTAAATTTCACAATTCACTTAACTCACACCATTAATCCAAAAGCTGAATATTTAAATAACGAGAAAATTCATAATCAGGATAATTTCTTTCAAAAGATGGAAATATAAATCACAACAAGGATTCATCCATTAAGATGCATTCATAATCCTCATTCAAGCTTTTCATTAAAAATACAAACCATACATCTAACATTCTAATACACTAGGATTTCATCATAACATAAGAGACCTTTCCAAGCATATTTAAATTCCTTAACAACAACTGAGTATAATTCATTACTCTAAGTTACATTCTTCCATATTCCAATTCATTGCATTAAAGAGATGATTACATAAAAGCATCTACGATGATTCTCATCTAAACTACTTATGCATTCGATCGACATGACATTCAAGAAGGAACTGAATAAAAGCATTTAAAGTTAATTCCATTTATCCACTTAACCATTCTAACATAAGCTAATCATACATGATAAAGCTGAATAAAGGAACATAAGAGAATACATCACATGACACCATAATGATCTCGGAGTTCACCCCTAAAGGGCTACATCTCCGGGTCTGCGCAACTGCAAGACCCCTCTGATAAATAATAAAGTTAAGAATACAAGAGGTTGCACCATTACAATCCAGCCATCAAGGTGATACATAAACAATATACAAACGACCACATCCGTCCATCAATACATAAACGATCCTTGAAAAGAACAGGATCCAGCTGAACATAATCAAAGCTAAAACAAAGGTCCAGAAGAACATCCATAACATTGAGCCATCACCACCCAAGGTCTAACATGAAATTGACACTCACAAGGGCAGAGACAAAAGGACGACTCACAAAGGTACTCCTAACAGGACAAAACGACAACACACTAGCGAACGTAGGGACAAGTGTCATCACACAACCTGGTATGGATACCATGGCAAGTCTTCATAGGTCCCGACCCCATACACTGGGTCACCCTGGCAACCTAATCCGAGCTTCCGGCCCATCCAAGCCTCATGTGGACCCACACATCCTCTCGTGAAGACAAGGAAGATGGTTTTCCATTTCAGGCCTTCTCACAGCATGTCGAATCTATGATAGCACTCATCTCATGTGTGAGGCACATTATCTTATTTAGAGATTACATTCTAATCTATTTAGGTTATCACTTATTAGACTCACTTTCGACGGCCACTTCCCCATACGACACTAGACTAAACTAAAACGAACTCAAAACCAAGGAATACACATGGTCAGACGAACGGTGTTCAAGAAGGGAGAGACAATCATCTGGTCGAACATGACTCAAGGATGATCACTTACTGACGGTACTCTAACTAGAGAACCGTCCAACAGCGGTCAACCACAATCATCATTCGACTCACACACAAGGAGGACATGATAAAAACGACACTACCACGATACAACAGTCAACTCAAAAACGAGGACTGGAACAGGTACCCCAAGTCAAGCCATACGACAGGGCCCTACTAAACAAGCAAAACATGCCATTTCATAATTAAAGGCGAATACAGAAATTAAACTCGCAAGGCAATAATCAGAAAAGACAATAATTCCTCAAATTGATTTAAACATTAAAATCGATCAAGTTTCTACAAGATCTAAATCAGATTACAGTTATCTACCTCATCAAGGGATAAGTTGATCTTGGTTTTCTAACTCTTAAGGTTCAAAGCATCGAACAGGCAAATTAAGCCATAATGAGTTTTTAAACCAAATTATATTAATAAAATTCAGACAACCATTAATCAATTAAACAAGGTATTTAATCTCCAATCCAAACGTCATTAACATACTGGTCTAAAATCAATCTCTACAGATTCATAATTTCAATTCCAGATGCATAATACGGATCACGGAATATAAAAATAAAGGAAATTCAGTTGTAGATACTCATTTCCAAACGCACATGATATAAAATTATTAATCCAAGATTGGACCCAAGTATAGCCAATTAACATTTGATGATGAAATTATCAATATTAGAACTTAATTAGACAAAGTGCACAAATCATGAAATGAAATTGAATGATTAATTCTCCTATAAATTCTACTATATACTTAATCAAAATCAAGTTATCCTTTATCATGATATGCCCTTTAATCATAATTAAGCATCTAATTAAACTTAACATTAAACACAACTCTCTTAAAAATGATATAAAAATCATATGTATTTTTTTTTTAATACCAAACAAAACACATTAAAACAACCCCTTTTTTTTTTAAACCATGTTAAAACAACAAAACGCATTAAAAAAATGCATTGAAAAAATGCATGGAAAAAAAACACATTGACAACACAGCGAGGGCGGCCGTGCCCTAACCCTAGCCGTAGGGCAAGGGTGTGGGCGGCGCTCGCGGTGGTGCCCGCAGGTGTCGCGGTGCCCTGCGGCCACCGCGGCCCCTGCGGCCACCGCCGTGAACCACAGGCACACAGCCACACACACACTCCAATGGAGAACCAGCACGCAGGGAGAAAGGGAAGCAAGGGGCGAGCGGGGGGAGAGGGGAGGAGGAGCGGGTGGAGCTCCGCTCCCCGCCCTCCAAACCCCAACCCAAACATTATCGTTTTATTAAAATACAACTCGCCCAGCTCGCTTAAAACAATAAACGCACAGTTCAATGATAAAATTAAATGTTTTCATTTTCCATTTAAACACAGTCCGAACTAAAATGAACGCACAGTTCAATAAACAACATATAAATTTTCTTTTAACACAGTTCGAGCTTGTAAAACAAAACGCCCACTACCATGCTTGATAATGAATTCCGATACAATACAAATTCGGTTTCAACAAACTGAGATTGATATCACATTACCATTTCAAACAAAACTAAAATTGAGAGATAATTCCTACCTGATCTCGCGTTCCAGGCAAGATCTATTGAGAGTCCAAATCTCCAGCTACCAAATCCTTCCTTCTCCATCCAAAATCCTCCAGTTCATCTCCAAAATCTTTCCCAACCAAAATCTCCTCCAAAAAATGTCCCTCCTCCATTTTTCCCCAAATTTCGGTTATATGGAAGAGTTCACCCAAAAATTCCATTTTTGGAATAAAAACTTTTATTTACAAATAATTCCCAAATTTAATACTTTTCTAATTATTTCAGAAAAATGACTTTCTTTTCAAATTAAAATCGATTCCTCAATTAACTGAAATTTAACCTTTCAAATTTAATAATCCAACATAATGCAATTAAATCTATTGCGATAAAATATAAAAATTTCTTTTCAATAGCATAACCAAAATGCATTAAATATTCGAAAACAGACATTTAATCGAATTCACTCCCAATTCAAAACAAGCAATCCAATAACAATGAAAGTCGCATAACGGAAACCAGATTAATTTAGCCCATTAATCTTCACTACACAAATGCATATATAATCAAAATAATTACTAAGGAATAAATAATCGATTAACCAAACACACCAGGCATGCAAATCGAGAAAGCCAACCAACAGACGACTCGCAAACCCAAACAAGAAGGGGATTACCGACGACGACTGGCGATGCTCACTGGAGCACGACTAAGGTCGACTAGGGTCTTACGACCACCTAATCCAACTCTAAGGATTAACAGAGGTACATTCAAACCTGCAATTCCAGGTGAAGACGAACCTCGCATTCAAGCGGCGTTGTACCTGAAATATCCTGCAACCAAAGAACATACATGCATACATATATAGAAACTTAATGAAAGTGTTAGTCTGATACTAATATCATGAAATAGGAACACTGAATAACTTGCATACAACTAGTGAGAAAATCACATCAATAGCTATGCGTAAAATCAACATCTGACTATAACATAATATTAAGATAATCTAACTAAGATTAAACCAAGATTAGAGATCGATTACAGTAGGGGTACTACAGCTAAAATGCTAAAATGCAAAATGCTAAATGCTAAATGCTAAAATTCTAAAATGCTAAAATGTTAAATACTAAATGCTAAAATGTTAAAGTGCAAAAATGCAAAAATGCTAAATGCCAAAATACTAAAATGCTAAAATTCAAAATCCTAAAATGATAAAATGATAAAATACTAAAATGATAAAATGCTAAAATGCTAAAATGCAAAACTCTAAAATGCAAAAATGTTACAATGCTAAAATGCTAAAATACTAAAATGCAAAATGCTAAAATGCTAAAATGCTAAAATGCTAAAATGCAAAAATGCTAAAATGCAAAAATGCAAAAATGCTAAATGCTAAAATGTTAAATGTTAAATGCTAAAATGCAAAAATGCAAAAATACAAAAATGCTAAAATGCAAAATGCTAAAATGCTAAAATGCAAAATGCAAAATGCTAAAATGCAAAAATGCTAGAATGCTAAAATGCTAAAATACTAAAATACAAAATCCTAAAATGTTAAAATTTTAAAATGCAAAATGCTAAAATGCTAAAATTCTAAAATGCTAAAATGCTAAATGCTAAATGCTAAAATGCTAAAATGAAAAAATGTAAAAATGCTAAATGCTAAAATGCTAAAATACCAAAACTCAAAATCCTCAAATGTTAAAATGATAAAATGCTAAAATGCTAAAATGCTAAAATGCTAAAATGCAAAATGCTAAAATGCTAAATGCTAAATGCAAAAATGTAAAAATGATAAAATGCTAAAATGAAAAATGCTAAAATGAAAAAATGAAAAAATGCAAAAATGCAAAATGCTAAAATGCAAAAATACAAAATGCTAAAATACAAAATGCTAAAATGCTAAAATGAAAAATCCTAAAATGCTAAAATGCTAAATGCTAAATGCTAAAATGCAAAAATGCAAAAATACAAAAATGCTAAAATGCAAAATGCTAAAATGAAAAAATGCTAGAATGCTAAAATGCTAAAATACTATAATGCTAAAATGCTAAAATGCTAAAATGCTAAAATGCTAAAATGCAAAATGCTAAAATGCAAAATGCTAAAATACAAAAATGCAAAATGTTAAAATGCTAAAATGCTAATATTCTAAAATAGAAAATGCTAAAATAATAAAATTCTAAATGCTAAATGCTAAATTGCAAAAATGATAAAATGCTAAATTGCTAAAATGTTAAAATGCAAAAATGCTAAATGCTAAAATGCTAGAATGCTAAAATGCGAAATGCTAAAATGCAAAAATGCAAAATGTTAAAATGCTAAAATGCTAATATGCTAAAATGCAAAATGCTAAAATGCAAAATGCTAAATGCTAAATGCTAAAATGCAAAAAAGCTAAAATGCTCAATGCTAAATTGCTAAAATGTTAAAATGCAAAAATGCTGAATGATAAAATACTAAAACGCTAAAATGCATAATGCTAAAATGCTAAAATTCTAAAATTCTAAAATGCTAAAATATAAAATGCTAAAATGCAAAAATTGTAAAATGCAAAAATGCAAAATTCTAAAATGCTAAAATGGTAAAATTCTAAATGCTAAAATGCTAAAATGCTAAAATGCAAAATGCAAAAATGCTAAAATGCAAAATGCTAAAATGCTAAAATGCAAAAAGGCTAAATGCTAAAATGCAAAAATGCAAAAATACTAAAATGCTAAAATGCAAAATGCTCGAATGCTAAAATGCTAAAATGCAAAAAATACTAAAATGCTAAAATGCAAAAATGATAAAATGCTAAATTGCTAAAATGTTAAAATGGAAAAATGCTAAATGCTAAAATGCTAAAATGCTAAAATGCAAAATGCTAAAATGATAAAATGATAAAATGATAAAATGATAAAATGCTAAATTGCTAAAATGTTAAAATGCAAAAATGCTAAAATGCTAAAATGCAAAATGCTAAAATTCTAAAATTCTAAAATGCTAAAATGCTAAAATACTAAAATGCTAAAATACAAAAATGCAAAATTCCAAAATGCTAAAATGGTAAAATGCTAAATGCTAAAATGCTAAAGTGCTAAAATACAAAATGCAAAAATGCTAAAATGCAAAATGCTAAAATGCTAAAATGCTAAAATGCTAAAATGCAAAATTTTAAAACGCTAAAATGCTAAATGCTAAATATTAAATGCTAAATGCTAAAATGTTAAAATGCAAAATTGCAAAAATGCTAAATGCTAAATGTTAAAATGCTAAAATGCAAAATGCTAAAATGCTAAAATGCTAAAATGCAAAAATGCAAAATGCTAAAATTCTAAAATTTAAAATGCTAAAATGCTAAAATGCAAAATGCTAAAATGCTAAAAGTCTAAATGCTAAATGCTAAAATGCAAAATGCTAAAATGCTAAAATCCTAAAATGTTAAAAATGGAAAAATGCTAAAATACTAAAATTTTAAAATGCTAAAATGTTATAAAGCTAAAATGCTAATGCTAAAATACAAAATACTAACATGCTAAAATGCTAAATGCTAAATTGCTAAAATGTTAAAATGGAAAATGCTAAAATGCTAAATGCTAAATGCTAAAATGCTCAAATGCAAAAATGCAAAAATGCTAAAATGCAAAACGCTAAAGTGCTATAATGCAAAAATGCAAAAATGCAAAATGCTAAAATGCTAAAATACTAAAATTCAAAATGCTAAAATGCTAAAATGCTAAAATGCAAAATGCTAAAATACTAAAATTTTAAAATGCAAAATGGTAATATGCTAAAATGCTAAATGCTAAATGCTAAATGCTAAAATGCTAAAATGCTAAAATGCTAAAATACTAAAATGCTAAAATGCTAAATGCTAAATGCTAAAATGCTAAAATGCTAAAATGCAAAAATGCTAAAATGCAAGAAGCTAAAATGCAAAATGCTAAAATGATAAAAAGCTAAATGCTAAATGCTAAAATGCTAAAATGCAAAATGCTAAAATGCAAAATGCTAAAATGCGAAAATGCAAAATGTTAAAATGCTAAAATGCAAAAATGCAAAATGCTAAAATGCTAAACATCGAAAATGCAGAATGCAAAAATGCAAAAATGCTAAATGCTAAAATGCTAAAATGCTAAAATGCTAAAATGCTAAAACACTAAAATGCTAAATTGCTAAAATGTTAAAATGCAAAAATGCTAAATGCTAAAATGTTAAAATGCTAAAATGCAAAATGCTAAAATGCTAAAATGCTAAAATGCTAAAAGCTAAATGCTAAAATGCTAAAATGCAAAAATGCAAAAATGCTAAAATGAAAAATGCTAAAATGCTAAAATGCTAAAATGCTAAAATAATAAAATGCTAAAATGCTAAAATACTAAAATACAAAATGCTAAAATGCTAAAATTCTAAAATGTAAATTGCTAAAATGCTAAAATGCTAAATACTAAATGCTAAAATGCTAAAATGCACAATGCTAAAATGCTAAAATGCCAAAATGCAAGATGCTAAAATGCTAAATTTCTAAATGCTAAAATGCTAAAATGCAAAATGCAAAAATGCTAAAATGCAAAATGCTAAAATGCTAAAATGCTAAAATCCAAAATGCTAAAATTCTAAAACGTTAAAATGCTAAAATGCAAACTTCTAAAATGCTAAAATCCTAAAATGCTAAAATGATAAATGATAAATGATAAAATACAAAAATGCAAAAATGTAAAAATGCTAAATGCTAAAAATGCTAAATGACAAAACGCTAAAATGCTAAATGCTAAAATGCTAAAATGCTAGAATGCTAAATGCTAAAATGCTAAAATGTAAAATGTTAAAATGCTAAAATGCTAATATGCTAAAATGCAAAATGCTAAAATGGTAAAATGCTAAATGCTAAATACTAAAATGCAAAAATGCTAAAATGGTAAAATGCAAAATGCTAAAATGCTAAAATGCTAAACTGCTAATTGCTAAAATGCTAAAATGCAAAATGCTAAAACGCTAAAATGCAAACAACTAAAATGCTAAAATCCTAAAATACTAAAATGCTAAATGATAAATTATAAAATGCTAAAATGCAAAAATATAAAAATGCGAAATGCTAAAAATGCTAAATGAGAAAATGATAAAATGATAAAATGCTAAATGCTAAAATGATAAAATGCTAAAATGCTAAATGCTAAAATGCTAAAATGCAAAATGTTAAAATGCTAAAATGCTAATATGCTAAAATGCTAAATGCTAAAATGCTAAAATGCTAAATGCTAAATGCTAAAATGCAAAAATACTAAAATCCTACAATGCAAAATGCAAAAATGCTAAAATGCTAAAATGCTAAAATGCTAAAATGCTAAATGCTAAAATGCTAAAATGCAAAATGCTAAAACGCTAAAATGCAAACTTCTAAAATGCTAAAATCCTAAAATGCTAAAATGTTAAATGATAAATGATAAAATGCTAAAATATAAAAATCTAAAAATGCTAAATGCTAAAAATGCTAAATGACAAAATGCTAAAATGCTAAAATGCAAAATGCTAAAATGCAAAATGCTAAAATGCAAAATGCTAAAATGCAAAAATGCTAAAATGCTAAAATGCTAAATTTCTAAATCCTAAATGCTAAAATGCTAAAATGCTAAATTTCTAAATCCTAAATGCTAAAATGCTAAAATGCAAAAATGTTAAAATGCAAAATGCTAAAATTCTAAAATGTTAAATGCTTAATGCTAAATGGTAAAATGTTAAAATGCAAAAATGCTAAAATGGAAAATGCTAAAATGTTAAAATGCAAAATACTAAAATGCTAAAATGCAATATGCAAAAATGCTAAAATGCTAAAATGCTAAATGCTAAAATGCTAAAATCCAAAATGCTAAAACGCTAAAATGCAAACTGCTAAAATGCTAAAATCATAAAATGCTAAAATGCTAAATGATAAATGATAGAATGCTAAAATGCAAAAATGTAAAAATGCTAAATGCTAAAAATGATAAATGACAAAATGACAAAATGCTAAAATGCAAAATGCTAAAATGCAAAATGTTAAAATGCTAAAATACAAAATGCTGAAATGCTAAAATGCTAAAATGCTAAAATGCAAAATGCTAAAATGCTAAAATGCTAAATTTCTAAATCCTAAATGCTAAAATGCTAAAATGCAAAAATGCTAAAATGCAAAATGCTAAAATTCTAAAATGTTAATTGCTTAATGCTAAATGCTAAAATGTTAAAATACAAAAATCCTAAAATGGAAAATGCTAAAATGTTAAAATGCAAAATACTAAAGTGCTAAAATACAAAATGCAAAAATGCAAAAATGCTAAAATGCAAAATGCTAAAATAATAAAATGCAAAAATGCATAATGCTAAAATGCTAAATGCTAAAATGCTAAAATGCTAAAATGCAAAATGCTAAAATACAAAAATTTAAAATGCTAAAATGCTAAAATGCTAAAAAGAAAAAATGCAAAAATGCTAAAATACAAAAATGCTAAAATGCTAAAATGCAAAAATGCAAAATTCTAAAATGCTAAAATGGTAAAATCCTAAATTCTAAAATGCTAAAATGCTAAAATGCAAAATACAAAAATGCTAAAATGCAAAATGCTAAAATGCTAAAATGCTAAAATGCAAAATTCTAAAATGCTAAAATGCTAAAATGCTAAATGCTAAAATTCTAAAATCCTAAAATGTTAATATGCAAAATGCTAAAATGCTAAAATGCAAACTACTAAAATGCTAAAATCCTAAAATGCTAAAATGATAAATGATAAATGATAAAATGCTAAAATGGAAAAAAGTAAAAATGCTAAATGCTAAAAATACTAAATTACAAAATGCTAAAATGCTAAAATACAAAATGCTAAAATACTAAAATGCTAAAATGCAAAATGCTAAAATGCAAAATGCTAAAATGTTAAAATGCTAAATGCTAAAATGCTAAAATACAAAATGCTAAAATGCTAAAATGCTAAAATGCTAAAATGCAAAAATGCTAAAATGCTAAAATGCTAAATTGCTAAATGCTAAATGCTAAAATGCTAAAATGCAAAAATGCTAAAATGCAAAATGCTAAAATTCTAAAATGTTAAATGCTTACTGCTATATGGTAAAATGCAAAAATGCAAAAATGCTAAAAGGCAAAATGCTAAAATGTTAAAATGCAAAATACTAAAATGCTAAAATGCAAAATGCAAAAATGCTAAAATGCCAAAATGCAAAATGCTAAAATACTAAAATGCAAAAATGCAAAATGCTAAAATGCTAAATGCTAAAATGCTAAAATGCTAAAATACAAAATGCTAAAATGCAAATATGCAAAATGCTAAAATGCTAAAATTCTAAAATGCAAAAATGCAAAAATGGTAAAATGCTAAAATGCTAAAACAAAGTGCAAAAGACACATAATAGACACAAGACACAAGATGACAAACCTACTAGTTGAAGAGACCTGGATACTCAGATATCTCAATAACTAATCAGGACACAAAGATGAATGCCATCACATAAACATAAGTGATCACATAAAAGAGCAAATCTGACATCATCCATGAACCATCAATAGAAAAACTATGGGTTCATGAGAGGAAGAAGATAAAGAACATGAATACACACTTTGTTGATCCATGAGAAGAAAGGCGAACAGGAGAGAAACCATCGACATCTCACCCCTAAAACTAGGTGATCAATGGAGAGATAGAAATGGAAATCTAGCCCCCAGAGCCTATCTGGGTGATCCATGTAAGGGAGGAGAGTGGGAACACAGTTAGTTCTACTCAACCTCAAGCGCATGTATGTACAAGTGAGGTTCAAACCACCTCGTAGGAGTCTATACCTAAGTACGCTACAACCTGTATAAAATGTATAGTATATGTGTCAAGAAAGGTGTGATATCTCACTCTAAGAGTCTATGCTTTGGTTTCAAGAATAATCACCCTACATAAGAGAAAAGTGACATCATCTCACTCTAAGAGTCTGTTCCCTTGTTCCAAGAATGACCCACTGTACAAGAGAAAAGTGATGACATCTTCCTCTAAGAGGCTTCCCTCTAGTTCTAAGAATGTCTCACTATACAAGAAAAGTGATAACACCTTTCTCTAAGAGGCCGCCCTCTAGTTCCAAGAATGTCCACTATACAATGCATAGGAGAAGTATAGTAGAAAGGAGTAGTGTGGGAGCCCCCCCTTAAGATGTCAACATAGACTAATGTTGATATCTTAAGGAGGTAAGAACAATGACATCCACCTACATCATAATGAAGATATCTATTATGCAACAATGTCATAAATCCAAGCAAGAGAGGGAATACTCTTCAAGCATGGCTAAGATAGTTGAAAATAGATATATTGTTGTAATTGTAAAGGTGATCCTTGAAGGAGAAGATATGTTTGTTCAAAAGACATCTACCCCCAAGAGGAGTTGTCTTAGATAGATATAACATCTTCTAGAATGAAGTGTAGAAGAGAACAAGTATGCAATCATTCATCCTATTGCTAGGTGAAAGGGATTCTTGATGAAGGCTAACTCACATTTATCCCCAAGAGGGATGGGTGAATTTATCATAGATGTACATTACCAAGTGGAAAAGAGATTTTAATCAAGGAGTCACACTTCTTGTATAAGAGAGAATCCTTGAACAAACAACCAATAATTTCACACAAGGAATGACATTAAGTAATAAATATCACACCATCCACAGAATAGGGAAAGGTGGATCCTTAGAGAAAGAGAGAGTGATAAAGATCATTGCCCCCCAAGTATAGGACAATGAGAAGACTTATGCAACTTCTAGAGAGATATTACTCATAAAAGACGTACCATTTCAAGAAAGGAATACATCCTAACCAAGGAACAAACATGTGCTCGCATGAAGGATAACTCTATTCAATAAAGGACATCAAGTTAGGAATAGCACAATAGAAGAGGTAATTTTAAAAGAGAGAGATATAAGAAGAAGAATGTTCAAAAAGTCCTGTAAGAAGAGATTGTTCATAATAGACGTACCATTTCAAGCAAGGAGAAGATCGCACTCACAGATTAGAAATGCGCTCGCATGAAGGATTACTCCATCATAGAAGGACATCAAGTTATGAATAACACAATATAAGAGGTAACTGTCAAAGAGAGAAAAATAAGAAGAAGGTTCACAAATGTTCTCTAAATATAGATTATTCATAATAGACATACTGTTCCAAGCAAGGAGAAGATCCCACTCATGGAATAGACATACACTCACATGAACGAATACTTCATGCTAGAAAGGACATCAAGTTTATGAATAATTTACTCCATAAAGAGAATATTGAAACCTTAGAACGAGGAAAATAAATATTCTTGCCCCCCAAGCATAAAGGCAAGAAAAAATAGACTGTTACATTGCTCACTAGGTATGATTGAACCTAAAACTGTACCACCACGAATGAAAAGGAGCCCCCAATAGGTAGGCTAACTATGTCACATAGTGAGGAACAACGTAATAGAAAATTGATTTTTATTTTAAATGATCATGACGAATATACCATTCATTATCAGATGTCATCTTTAACATAGCTGAAACAATGAAATGTTATATTTGTGTTTTCAAAGCTTGACACTCATTAGTAGAATGGCCATGGGTTTGATGATATTTACAAAAAGAAGAAATTTGAGAATGTTGTTTATGTTATCATCTTCGTTTAGGACAAAGAGGAGATATTAATTTGGAATTGACAAGATTGGTCAGCACACTTTCTTATTGTAACTCAAAATTTGAATGAGAAGGTGTGGATTTAAAAGACAATGGAGAAGAAGATGTGGACAAAGGAAAGCATAATTTCTTATGAATTTGTCACTCACATTCAAGCATTTTCCATTGCATCCATGTGTATGTTCAAAAGAAGGTTTACTCTTAGGGGGAATTGGATTGAATTTTAAAGAGGCCTAATCAATTTCAAAATTTGTGTTAGGAGAAAAAATTGGAATATGAAATTAAGGCATCTTAGATTGTCTAGAAAAGGTAGGAGTGAAATATAAGGAACCCCAATCATCCTCTAAGAGTTCTTCTTTAAGAACTTATTTGGTAGGAGATGGTGTATTTGAGTGAATTGAACAGAAGATTGTAGGAACTAGGAAAGCATATGATGCTTCACTTATGTTCTCATCAACTACCTCATTAGTATGTATAAGGCACAACATGATAATTGGGAAGAATATTTGGTTTCCTAGTAACATAAATGGAATTGATTTGATTTTTGTCAGGCTCTTTATTTTTTGGAGAGAGAGCATTATGATGAGAAATAATATATTCCTCTTGTTCTAAGGTAATTTTATGTTCAAGATACTCATTAGAAAAAAGACTATCATATGTAATTAATGCTTCATCTTTAGAGGGAAGGCCATGAAAAGAAGGTATGGTATCACTAGGATAAGTAGTCATAATATCATCCTCTTGCACCAAATAGTCCTTATGAGGGAGGTACTTTGTAGGAAAAGAAGGAACACAATTCTCCAAAGATTCATATTTAGGAGGGAGATCTGTAAAAGAAGTGTCCATACTCCCTTTTTGCACCAACATGCCCTTATTAATGAGATTAATGTTGGGAGAGGGTAAATCATAACTATGAATGAAAGGGAGAACTAAATTATCATCATATGGATGAAAGGGAACATCATCAATATCTCTAATGTAGCTTGAAATTAAATTAGCAAAATAAGATAAGAAATCCATATTCATTGATGATCAAATAAGAATAATGTTCACCCCATACACGCATAGAAAATTTACTAAAAGAGGGAAAATGGAATTTGAATGGCAAATTTGAAACTTGAATTTTGAAATTTGAATTTGAGTTTGTGTTTGAACTTAGAGGGTGCTAAAATTGATAAAGTAAGCCAATTTTCTAGATTTAAGCTCAGAAAAACACAGTCAATTTCGTCTCCTAAAATTTTGGGGAAAAAGCCAAGGACCATGGCAAAAGTGTACATGGTTCGACAAAATTTTTTTAAATTTTCAAGGATGATAGGTATTATGATATTATTGTGGAATCCAAAAAAATAGTTTATTTGGAGATGTCTAGATTGGTCAAATTTGCAGTCAAAGGTCGAAAATAGAAAGATCTTAAAAATTAGGGTTTTATGATATAACCACTGAACTTTTAGAATAAAGAGACAGATTTGAATTGTAATTTTGAAATAGAAATCAGATCTAGAACAAGTAATTAAAATTTTACACTTCACAAACTTAATTTTCTCAAAATGAAAAATTAGGGTTTTTATGCAATTAACCTCTAAAATTTGCAAATAGATCAAACTTGGAAATGAAAATTTGAAAACTAAATTGAAATTAATTAGATTTAATAATGAGAAATCATAATTAATGTGTAAGACATCGGGTTCACCAAAATGTAAAGTGGAAAATTGGATTCTAGTGACTCCCCACCTAGGAGAGAGAAAGGAAGCCACTAGGATGATTTTCACTTGGAGGAAGTTTAAATTCAAAAGAGGGGCTTGAATCCACTAGCTCCAAATACAATGGAAACCAGGATGTGAATTCCAAGTTGATTGCAAGGGTTGAAGTGTGATTTACCCTCTTTTATAAATGAGAAAGCTAACTGGTTGACTATGTGGAAAAGAGAGAGAAAATGAGTCAAATGAGGAGATACTAGATCAGGATCGCATTGTAACATTGGATCTGATCTAATTAAAATGATTCGGATCTGCCCTACAAATTTGGATAAAATTCATCAGGACCATGGCGGGATTGTACATGGTCTACAACAAAATCGGTGAAACAAAAAGGATTCTTCGATTTCTGCAAATGAAGCCTAAATCTGCAATTATAGTCGCACACCTGCAACCTACACACAAAAAAGAGGGGAAGAATGGTTGTGGATAGTGGTTTGCCTCTGTGAAACCCTGTATGAGGAATGAACCTTGAAAGAAAGTAATTGCAAATGCTTGAATGTAAACAATAGAAATGTATGCCTTGTAGAGCTGCAACTTGTTGATGATTATTGCTTTGCTTCTTGAATGTAATCACAAGTACTGCATGGAATAGCATGTAACATGACAAAATGCTAACATATATGCTTGCAAATGAATGTTGAAAGATTTCTCTAATGGATGAATGAAGAAGAATTCAATGCATGAAAGTTTGATGATGTATCTCTTCACCTATGCTTGCTTATCTAATTCATGCTTGAATTTTTCTTCTCATTCATGCTTATGCAAATGAGAAAACCAACTCCCTTTTATACATGCCTCTGAAGATTAATTCATCTCATAAAAAGCCGACATCAGGGAGATTTAGGATCCTGAAGTGCAAATGGGGCCTAGGGGACCTATCTTGGGGTGACCCTAAGAGGGTGGGATGAGGATGCCATGCCCCTATCTTGCCTTATCTTGGGGTTCATGCAGGGTCCTGCGGCTACCTCTGGGCTCAAACAAGAAGGGGGCAAGGGGTAAAAATGCAGGAAAGGGGTCTCGACTAGGAATGAGGATGTCATCGCCAAGGTGAGGACCTCAAATATGGTTAAAATTTCAAGAGGCATAATTTTATTACACTAAATACACACACACACACATATATATAGACAGATAGATGGGTGGATGGATGGGTGGATGGATGGATTGATAAAAAGTGATATATAGACAGGTAGAGATAGATAAATAGGGGTGGAGTGAGATTAAGAGATAAAAAATAGAGGTAGAGGGAATATGGAAGAAAAAATATGCAAAGATAGAGATATAGTAGCAAAGAAATATAGATATAAGGTCTAGGAAGATGGAGAGGGGGAGAAGAGGAGAGATATGCATAGATAAAGAGAGATACATGCATGTATATAGGTAAATAATATGAAGATAGAAAAAGAGAGGAAGAAGTTGTCAAAGAGATATAGAGATAGAGATGTAAATGGAGAGATAAAGATAAAGAGATAGGGATATAGATATGAAGAAATACAATGAAAGATGTAGATAGATAGAGAGAATCTCGAGAAAGGAAACAATATAAAGACATACAAATAGTGAGATAGAGTAATAGAGAGACAAATATATAAGGAAATATAAAGAGAGGAGAGAATAAGGCAGCCAAACAAAAGAAAGTAGAGCTAGAGATGTAAGGAGATATAGAGGGAGGTAGAGAGATAGAGAAAGGGAGGGAGAAACAGGAAGTGTGTGTGAGTGAATGAGAGATAGATATAGAGATAGAGATAGGAAGGGAGAAATATGAAGTGTGTGTGAGAGAGTGAGATAGATATAAGTATTACATCTTAACTCTAATATTCATAAATATGATAAATAGTATTTTTCTTTCATTAAATAATTATTTCTTAAGTAGTTTTTAAATATTATAAAATAGATATTTTCTAAACATATTTTTTTAAACTATTATCAATTTCTTTATTTGAGATGTCAAACTAGTACAATAAATAAACATTCCACAATTCATTATATAAAAACTATAAAATAATTATATTTTTTATAAAAAAAAATTTGTTTAACTAGCATTTTATAATAGTCTAATTTAAAACTTTACATGGTCATCCTTGATTGTATCCCTTAAGTGGTGTCTAATGAGATAAATGAGTCTCTAATCATACCCATCACTTTGTATGAGTTGGAGGAGATTGTCTTTCAAATTAAAAAAAGTGAAATCCTCTTGTGTCGATAGCCTTCTAATTGAGTTTTATCAAGAATTTTTGGATATTGTTGGAGGTATTTTTGAAATCTCATAGAAACAATAAAATGTTGAAGGCAATGAATGCTACCTTCCCTGTCCTTATCCCATAAACAGAAGGACCAAATTCTTTGGAACGATATAGGTCTATAGCCCTATGTAGTGTGGTTTGCAAACTTGTTACTAAGCTAATTATCAAGAGACTAAAGGCATGCCTTTGTATCCTTATTTCAAAAGAACAAGAAGGTTTTGTAGCTGGAAAATAGATTTTGGATGGAGTTATTATTGCAACAGAGGCTATTCAATCGATGGCTACCTCCAGATAGAAAGATATTTTTATCAAGCTTGACATGGCCAAATATTATGATAGGGTTAATTGGACCTTCCTAACTAAGGTTTTGTGATCCTTCAAATTTGGTGGCGAATAGATCAAATGGGTTGTGAGTTGTGGCACATCTTCCTCTTTCTCTATTCTCAGCAATAGTGAACTATTTGAACTATTCTAAGCTTTGCGAGGTCTTCACCAACGTGATCCTCCTTTCCCTTATCTTTTCATCTCGATGGCTAAAGGGCTAGGAATATTTATAAAATCTTAGGTGAGGCTAATATTTTTCTAGGGCAAAACTAGGGTGATAGAGCATTTTCCCATGTACACTTACATTTTGTATATCAAACAACTTTTATGGGCTTCTCTAAAGTTAACAAGGTAGTTAACTTTTGAAAATCCTTAGACATATATTTAGCTGCCTCTGGGAATAGAATTAATGAAGATACATCATCAAATTTATTTATTTATTTTAACACTCCTAAGCCTGTCCATGCCATGATTGCAAGAATTCTCATGTTCTTGATTAGAACTCTTCCTTTTTTTTATGTTGGCATTCCTATTATTGTAGGCTCTTTTCCTAATATATTTTGGTAGGATATTTTAGGTAAGCTATGTAAGAGGATTTATAATTTGACTAATAGTGGTTTTCTTCTAGTGGGAGGGTAACTCTTCTAAAGTTAGTGATTTAGGCTCTCCCATTATATGGGTGTTTGTGTAGGGTGATCCATCTAGCTTCATTCATGAGTTTGACACCCTCTCTCATCATATTTTAAGGAAAAGTAATCTACTCTCAAATAATTAGAGTTTCATTAAGTGGGATTTGATTTGTAGACTAAAGCAAGGAGTTTAGTCTTGTGAAAGACTGGTCTTTATGGACAGGCTTTGGCTACTAAACTTTATTGGAGGTGGTGTTCTCACAAATATTTGGATTGGGGAAGCATCCTTACTTTAAAGTATCTACATGGAGTGGTGAGCAATGATGCATTCTTGAAGGGAAATGATATATGATTTGGAATACTCTCAAAGAGGAGCTAAATTAATCGAGGATTATTTTAAATCTGCGATAAAGGCTTAGATGCTCTATTCTAGTTTCACTCCTATTGAATTAGATTATGTCTCATAATTACACTTTACTTAAGTTGACTTAGGGTAATGCATTTCATAATAGCTTCGATATGAGACACTTAGGGAAGTGTGCACATAGGGAAGTTGCTTGTAGGAAAAATTCCTCCTTTTATGGTCTTATCTTGTTACATTCCACCTCTGGTGGGTAATCCACCTCTTGTGGAATACTTTACTATTTATCCTACCTACCCTCACCTACCCTTATTTCTTATTGGCCTACATGTCCATATGACCTTGCCTTTATGAGAAGGCTAATCTTCATTGTAGTGATTAATCTAGTTGATAGTATTTTGCATCTTGATTAGAATACAGTTTGTTCTTATCAATAGTTTTTCTCTCTTATGTGCTATTAATTTGGATTCTATATATTGGGTTGATAAAGGAAAATTCTTACATGGTATCAAAGACATTGGGGCTTAATTGAGTAGTCTTTTTGGAGAGATCTTGAAGCATTCCTTTTATGAATCTGAGGAGCAATGTAAGTTGGGGGCATCCTACATCAATTTTGACCGAACCATTAAGTTCAAGAGGTCATTTCTATGAATTTTGACAATAAATTCGCCTATTTTTGGTGAAAGTGAATTTTAGGCCTTTGGACGAAAACATTTGCCATATTGTACCATGGCCATGTGCTGGAGGACAGTGCCTACACCAGACATTTGTCCATGTGTTGATCATACCTTCTACCAACTCCACTAACATGCATCTTTCTATCCATCATTTCATTTTTCTGCCGACCCTAGTCGATGCTCGCTCTAGGTTCACGAACCCTCAATCTTGCTCTCGATTGTTTCTTGTCACAACTCCCACCACCTGCCTCTTTGGTGTTTTAGAGCCTCTACCTTATCTCATCCACTAGCGAAAATTCTATCAGCTTCCATGCAACAATCTTTAGTATGCCACATGCGATTGATAGTGCAACAAAGCTGCCGCACAACAATAATTCATTTGACCATGCAGGAAACTACTCTAGTTCTAATAATGCCACATGGCAACATTTGACTCATTAATAATGCTCAATCAGGACACACTCGACTGCCACCATAATGACACATGTAAACATTTGGTCCATCTGTACCTACCACGTAATTAAATGAAAAGAACAATCACTTGCCACATAGTCATACCAACAACCACCTCACCTCGATACATCATCTGTCAAGTCAGCATCCCTATAGAATAATTGGCATGCAATGTTAGATTTTCTAATATGCCACGTGGAATTCCACTCAATATTTTTTGGCCATACAGTCACCAATTTTAGGTTGGTGAAATTCTGATATCAGCACTGCATCAACATATTTTTTGAAATTTTTTTAACCCCTCTCAAATTAGGCTTTTGATTTTGTAGTCCATCTTCAAAGGCTCGTATCTTCGTCATTTTTAGGTTTCTTTAAGTGCAATTTTTTTTATTTGGGCTAATGTTTTGTGCTTTTCACACACTAGTGTTGTTAGTTTTTTACTTTTGTAGATAGATGTTTATAGATTTTTTAGTTTTTCACACTTGTACCTATCCAATCCTCAATTTTTCAACTTCTCAATCTCCATTCATGCTCATACATCTTTTTTAGTTGTTTTTTTTTAAGTGGATAATTTTTTGTCTGGTTTCATATGGTGGTATAAGATTTTCACCATTTTGAGTAGAAACTTTACTTTAATTGTTTGGTTTTTTTGTCCTATTTGGTACTTTAATTTGGTTGGAACTCATTTTATATCTCTTGCATTATTGGTTTGAGTCTTGTATCTATAGCCTAAGGTTGTTATATTTTGAAATCAGAAGCACACTTTTCCCTTGTTTGCAAGTGGTCCATTGTACACACACTAAGTATAAAGTGTCAAATCATTATTTTGGGGGGTGGGGAGAGGGGTTCTCTGATTAAGTGAATTTGGGAGAGTTTCTTGTGTGATTATGCCTATCTCTATCTTGTGCTCTTTTACTTTGTTGCTATTTGGGTTATCTTAAATTTTGACTTTTAACTGCATAATTATGCATCATGGAAAATTAAACTATGGAGTAGGTTAATGAAAAAAAGGAATCATTCATTACATAAATGGAACAATCACACCACCAACCGATCCTAAATATGATCCTAATTCTCAATTGTAATGGCTCACTAAAAATTATTTGGCTCCTAGAACATTGAGAAAGTATGTATCTAAAGATGGCCTTATTTTTCACATTAAGAAATGTACTACAATCAAGGATGCCTAGGCTAACTATGAGAAATTATATGGTCAAGTTAATGTGATTAGGGGCTACAAGCTTGACAATGAACTCACATTGTTGGATCCCAAGGATTTTGATACAATCCAAGATTATGTCATGAAAGAAAATGAGCTAAGAGAAAAGCTTAAGTATTGTGGCATTGACAAGAAGGATGCTCAATTGGTCTACAACTTGTTGGACAAACTTCCATTAGAGTATGTAGCCTTTGTTTCTAGCTTTCACACCCATCGGTTGACTCAAGGTGCCTCATACACTCCACCACCATTTGATGCATTCATGGAGATGTTGATACGTGAGAAATAAAAGTCAAAAAAGATGTGGAATCTCAAGTCTCCAAAGTCCCAAACTTTAATGGCTAATAAAGGGAATCAAAGCAATCAAGAAAGACGCAAGAACCAAAAGCAGTCTAAGCCAAAGCCGCACCAAGATAGAGCATAATCATTTTCTCTTCAATATGGTGATTTTACATCCTCACCTAAGGGTAAATCATATAACAAGAATCCTTTTTGTGCATATTGCAAGAAGTAGGGATATAATGAACAACATTGTTACAACAAGGATATTGATGAATTGAAACATGTTCTTGAGAATAATAGAATCAATTTTCCTTCTAGAATGTCTACTTCTTCTTCCTCCAAAGGAAATGAATTTGATAAAGGAAATGATCAAACTTTTGGGACAAGAAAAGGACAAGCTCTTTGTGCTACTACAAGTCATTATTTAGGGAGATGGCTTCTTGATTTGGGAGCTTCTCATCATATGGCATCTTCATAGTCTATGTTCTCTTCATTTGAGCCTTGCAACATGCCACCAATTTTGATCAATCATACATATATGAATGTGGTTGGGAAAGGATATATTTCTATTGGGGATAAATCCTTCAATTATGTAAGCCAAAGCCACACCAAGATAGAGCATAATCATTTTATCTACAATATGTTCATTTTACATCCTCACCTAAGGGTAAATCATATAAGGAGAATATTTTTTGTGCATATTGCAAGAAGTAGGGATATAATGAACACCATTGTTACAAGAAGGATATTGATGAATTGAAACATGTTCTTGAAAAGAATAGAATCAATTTTCCTTCTAGAATGTCTACTTCTTCTTCTTTGAAAGGAAATGAATTTGATAAAGGAAAGGATCAAACTTTTGGGACAAGAAAAGGAAATGCTCTTTGTGCTACTACAAGTCATTATTTAGGGAGATGGCTTCTTGATTTGGGAGCTTCTCATCATATGGCATCTTCATAGTCTATGTTTTCTTCATTTGAGCCTTTCAACATGCCACCAATTTTGATAAATCATAGATATATGAATGTGGTTGGGAAAGGATCTATTCCTATTGGGGATAAATCCTTCAATTATGTGTTGTGTGTACCTCATTTGACAAAAAATCTTCTTTCCATCCATCAAATCACTCATGGGGTAAGAAGGAAGACTATGGAGTTCACACCAGATTTAGTTATCATTAGAGAGTAGAGAGTAGAGCTATCATTGCAACTAGGATGGTTGATCATGCATATTAGTTATACACTTTTTCAGATTTTGTTCCTAATTATGAGGTTGATTCTTCACATGATGATCACTCTTATTGTGTGGATTCTAATATCAAAAAGAACTTTGGTTACTTGAACTTGGGTGTTTTCACATGTTATCTAGTTATTGATCCTTCAATTTCATCTCCTCCTATTTATTTCACATCTGCTACTACACCTGATGGTGTAGACAATCCTATAGTTCAGGCTTCTTATAATTCAATGTAGTAGGATATACCTTGTCTTCTAGATATAATTCCTTGGGATGACTATTTGACAAACATTGCAATATTTTTTGTGGAGTCCTACATTGCAGCAGATCTGGGAGACATCATTGATGATATTCATCTTCTATTTGATGGAGATGATCCTTCTTCAATTTTTGTGAGGGAACAGTCTAACCCTCTTGTTCATTCTCTACATGATCACTCTCAAAATTGACATGATTGTGGATACTTATGTAAAACATTTTGAGGAGGTTTCTTTATCTTTAGTGGTGCAGCTTGAGTCTTTGGATAATATTCTACATTCATATTCACTAGATCTTGGATTGTTCTTTTCAACAATATAGACTATTAAACCTTATTTGGAGGGGGAAACTTTTAGCATCAACATGGGGATAGTTGAGAAGTTTTTAGAGACTCCATACATTGTGAGTTTTTTTCCTACATCTTGCCTTCATGATTGGGGAGACTTCATGTACGCACCTTTGGTTTTGTTTCTTCCTAAGAGGAGTAACATTGTTCAATAATTGTGGAGTAGTTTCCTCATTCAGTTTTGAGCTTCTACCATTGCTGCACATTTTATATTGAGGGGGGCCTACTTGATCTCACTTCTCTCTTATGGGGGGGACTTTCTATGTTCTCATTCTTCTTTGAGAGTTCTTTCTATTTCATCTCTTTTGGGGAATCATTTTTTCCCACATAGTTTTCTCCTGTTTTGCTTTTGTGGAATATTGCATTGTTTTGATTGCATTTGCATTTGTACATGTGTATCTAGCATGTGCTCATAGCTAGGACCCATCTTCCATTGTTATCTTGAGCCTACATTCCCCTAAGTTGCACTTAAGAGGGGGTGTTCATGTAAATTATGTCTCATAATTACACTTTACTTGAGTTGACTTAGGGTAAAGAATTTAATAATAGTTTAGGTATGAGACACTTAGGGAAGTCTACCCATATAGGTGTTCCTTGTAGGTGAAATTTCACCTTTATTGGTCTTATATTGTTGTTACATTCCACCTTCGGTGTGTGATCCCCCTCTTTTAAAAGACTTTGTTATTTCTCATACCTACCCTCACCTACCCTTGTTTCTCATTAGCCCACATGTCATCATTGTGTAGTCACACATCCATATGGCCTTGCCTTTATAACCAGGCTCATCTTCATTGTATTGGTTAACCCATTTAATATTATTTTGCATCTTGATGAGAATACAATATGTTCTTATCAGTATTTTTCTCTCTCGGGTGCTATTGATTTGGCCTCTAGATCTTGGGTTGATAAAACAAAATTCTTACAACTCTTTAAATTGGTTCCGTTCTATCATATCATTGTATTCAGATGTATGATATTTATGCAACATCTTTCTAGAGCTGGGTTAGACTTGGGTGAATGATTATTAAATATCTTATTCTCTTGGCCACTTGTATAGATAAAAATGACCTCATTATTGGCCTTAGAGGGGATTTGATGAGGATAGGAAAGAGCCTAGAAATATTTTTGTAGGAAGAGTGTATAGTTCCTTAGATGAGAGAGATACTCTTTCTTAGGGTTCTAGCCCAAAAGGTAAATTTTCTATGGCCTTGATATATCATGAGTTGGTTAAGAAAAGTCAAGGTAATGTTGGGGCTCCTTGGTGAAAATAGGTGTGGAGTAAATTCTCACATGGGATTATTCGAGAAAGTGAGGATTTTAGGGTCCTTCTATGTGGTCCCTTTGTAATCATAGTGAGGAGAATTCATTTCATATCTTTTTATCTTGTCCCTTCTCTAGGGAAATTTATCATTTTTTGTGGGGAGTGTGGAGCAAGGCTTGTCTCCATGATGACTCTCTAATTGAGTTCTATGGTTTAGTAGGGAATACCCTAACTAATGCTCCCTTTCTTCATATTTCTTGGAATATAGGCTCTTCCTTTATTCTTTGGCATATTTGGTTGGAAAGGAATAGAAGATTTTTTCAAGAGAAAAGAATGCTTAGTCATCAAGTATGGAAGTAGATAGTTAGTGGATTGTGGGAGACCTTATTAGCAAAATGTGATTTGTATGCCCAAGTTGACCCTAGTATTTTGGCATCATCTAGAGGCTGGGTCTAGAGGGATATAAGAGGATGCTTCCCTCTATTAGGGGGTTTGCCGGGTCGAGAGAAAGGTTAGCAAGGATGGATCTTTCTCACCCCCACCTAATGTTGTTTTGAAGATAAATAGTGATTGTTCTTCTAGATGTAATATTGGGCATGCTACGATTGGGAGAGTTGGTAGAGACAAAATTATTTTCGCTACTTCTTAATAATTTTTTTAGAATTTTTTATTTATTTTTTACTTTAAGATAAACTCTGAACTAACCGTATTAAATATTAAATAGCATGATTAATACTATAATTTTATTAAACGTTACTTAGTTGTGACCTCTAACATTTAGATTAAGAAATTTGAGAGACTCAAATATCTGGCTGAATTATTAGTGCTTTGCAAGACACTGTCAACCTATTGACAATATGGCACATTGAAAGGACTAGTCAGAAAAAAGAATTGAATTAGAGGGTAGAGTCTATCAAGTGTGTTGAAATATAGCACTACACCACTAAATCATGAAAGAGACAGTGGTACCAAATTTTTGCACATGCTAAATTTGGTGGCCTAATGAGGCCTTGCTTTCATTCATATTGAAAAGTGTTAAGCAAATCAGCAAATATCAGATACAAGAAAAGTAAAATACATGTGGGTTAAAATGCGGCTCCCATGACGATTGAGCCCAACATGCTGATGGAGATGGGTGTTAGAAAGATAAATAGATCACAGAGATATTCATGCTCCATTGCATTTTCAAGAATGGCGTGGCTTATCAAACCTTCAAACAAATTCATTTGGCAAGTGTATTGCCACATGCCATGTGTCGCTGATGGAAGGTAAAACAAACTTCAAAACAAATGCAATTGACCATTGTAAGGCATTTTTTCCTTGGGCACAAAGTTGGGTTTACAAAAGAAATGAACTTTCAAGGGAAAGAATTTATCCCACATTGGCACTGTAGAGGGAGTTTATTGCATTTAAATATAAGAACACATGTAATTATAGTGTCAAAGCTTACGGGCTTTTGACAATGAGCAGCTCGGTGTTGGTGGGTCCCCCACATGCGTGCACATCTCAAGGCACCCAAATTTTGTAGCAGAAGGGAAAATTAACCAGCGAGTAGATCAAAGGTGATCAAGAAAGATTCGACGGTGGTCGCTATGTCGCGATAAAAAGATGCCTGTCGAATACTCCTCGCGACTTGGTGACAAAGCACATGCCGAAAACAGGTAGTTAAAGGGCATGTAGATCAAGAAAGATCGAAAGATGGAGTAAAATTTTGGGGTTATCCATGACTATCATTGTACCATGGTATAGAAAGTGCCTGAAATGAATACCTTATCGATTGGCAAGGTGGTAGACAGGTGGCACCCAGATGGTGGCCAGCTAGATACATAGACAAAATAGAGAGTGACCTATCGTTCAGACCATGGCATCGATGGATCTCTAAAAGGATTCACTAAATGCATTGGTTCCATCGACATAAGGTACATCGAAGAAATCAAAACTAGTCTCGCTGATAAAATAAAAGGGTAGCGATGAAACTAAGGTATTGGTGAGACATGTGAGCAGTTCACCAAGGGAGGAAGTTTGGCTGAAACAATAATATTGAACAAACCAAGGTGGGTCCAAGTCCAGTGGCAGGTCCAAGTGGCGAGATAGGCGGATCTCATGAGTGAACTAGTGGCTGACACCGGGTGTGCCACCATGACATAAGAGGGAGCCACTTAGAGAGGCTAAAGGTCAAGCTCAGAGAGGAAAGCTCAATAGTGATCAAGAAAGAGTTGATGGCTATTGCTATGTCATGATAGGAAGATGATCAATGAATACTCACCGCGACTTGGTAATAAGATGAGCCTAGGAAGAGGTGGGTCTGGTCTAAATTGTTGAGGTATTTAGGTGGAGCCCAGGTGGTGGCCATGGGAAAGTCAAATCATAACACATGGCAAGGGTCTATAGATGAGTGACTCAAAAGTGGGCACATTTTGAAGGTTAAAGTAGTTAAAAAGTGAACAGGTTCCTGAAGATCTAGCGGTTGTCACTATACAGCAATGAAAAGGTGCCTAAATGATAATCTTCGTGACATAGCGACAAGTCATTAGCAGTCCCAATGGTTTAATGTTAATCTGTCATGTGCTGGCAATTAATGCAGGTAGTTATTAAGCTTGAGAGCAAGTTTGCATGAGTTTTTCTCATGATCTTAAGGTGATAAGGCTCTATTTTGAACACCACATGGGTTAACCTTCTAACTAAGAGTTTGAACTAAATTACCCACTTTTTTGAATGATTTTGAGCCTATTTTGGTGGCTTTTATTTCTACTTGAGGATCAGCTTCCAGAAAAGATATTTTTAGTAGGAGTTCATCTTGAGTCATTCTGAAGTCATCTTTCCTCTACCTTTTGGAAGGTTTTTGTATAAAGTGAAAATTTTTTATCTTTCTTCATGAAGTTCTTGATCATTCTCTTGTTGGTTTTAGTAGAGAATATATTCTTGTAGCTCTTGTGCACTTTTATGACAAAACACTAAATAAAATTATCAACTTATGCCTTATATCTTTGAAGTTCATTTTCTTATTCATGATTGACAAATTTTATTGTGTTATTGTCTAGATAACCTTCAAATTTTCTATCTCATTTGTAAGTCACAGGTTGTGCATTGTGATAAATTGGTTCATTTGGTTCATTATGAAAGCTTTCTTTCCTTTTAGTTTCTTGAAGTTTAAATCCTTTGCATGAAATATTTAGGTGTTTTTAGGAGTGTATTTCTGTCATTTTGGGATATCTTATTGATGCTTCACCTTATTTTAGCATTCCCAAAGTCATTCTATTTTCATTATTAGTTTTTCCAATCCCTTTTCTTGGTAAGGAGCTTAGAGTTATTCACAGGGAACCAACCCTTCATCTAGAGGTTAATTCTCACTATAGGCAACCCACAGGCCTGAGAATTATTCCATGTGTCACCAAGTTGCTTGAGCTTTCAGCTTGTGCATTATGGGTACAATTTGAGTGACAACAGTTTTTGGCACACCTGGTGGGAACCTGAACTAATCCTTAATTTAGGAGCATACTTATTTCCTACTGTTGTTTTGAGTATTGAACAATAGTTTTCAACCTTTCAAAGGTTTTTAGCACAAATACTTGGTGACTCTATCATCTTGTTTCAAGATCAGATATTATCATAATTCAAAATATGTACCATTAGTACCAACACTAATTTAGATGACTCAAAATCCACCAAGGAATCAATCATTTGTGTCATTTGATAAGGGTACTCTCTTGATTTTGACACAATATGACGATATACCTTCGGTTGCATGGAAGAATTTAACTTATTTCACTTGTGAAGACCAAATAGTGACAATAGATCACATCAGAGAGATTGCATCACAAACATTCCATCACTATGTGCATTTCACCATATCACATAGGAGAATGCTACCATCAGATTGCTTTCCATGTCATTTAAGGGAAAGGCACTGCACTAGTTCAAACAGCTACCTGTAGCTTCTATCAGAACCTGGGATCAATTAGGAGTTTCCTTGAATGAACACTTTAAGGAAGGGTCAAACATTTTGTTATTAATAAAACAACTATCTACAATAAAGAGAGCACAACATGAGCTCATGTCTGATTTCAATGATAGATTCCAAAGAATATGGAGCAGGATTCCAGTATCGGTAAGACCCACCAATGACCATGCTTTCTTATATTATTTGAGATCTCTTAATAGTGATATATATGTTATGATTCAATCTATGGGAGGTTTTACCTTGCCAGATGCTTTTAATATAGCTATTAGAGTGGAGAATAGTTTAATTCTAGCTAGAATGCTAGCTCCTAGAGCACTTATGCCAATTCTTCTAGAGATACAGCCAAATATGCTATTACCAGTCCCAATTATAGCTACTATTTCAACCTTAGAGCATCAAGAAACACCTTAGGATTTTTCTTTATCAACCCCTTCTTAGGAAATCCAACAGTTAAAAGATATGTTACAAACTTATAGAGGGAAGTCAGTCCTTTACCTACTTGAGATTCATAATCACTGCACTTACCCCAAAGAAATCCAAGGTCAAAGTCATCAAGGGCATCACAATTTCATGGTTTCTAAATATTTAGTGTGGGATACATATGAGAAAAAAGGTCCACAAGTTGAGGAAAATATTTCTATTTGTGTATACATAAATTGGCAAGAAGATGATGAAGATCTACCACAAGGAGAAAATATCATGGTTTCTAGACAACAGGCTGATAACATCGAAGAGGATGAGCTGGCTTATAAAATTCATCTTTGTGAGTGGGAGATGGAGGATGGAAGAAGACAATATGAAGAGCATCTTGTGAGGGTAATGGCAACAAAGAATCAACAAATCAAGACCTTGTTGGTTCAATTTTAGAAAGACCGGATTCTTTCAATTCCTAGTTTCAAGCAAGCACCTCTAGCCATGGTATCTTCGCCTATGACAGAAAAGGTAACACATGTAGATAATATTCAATATGAAAAGGTAGATATATTGTTTGACATAGAAATGATTATAAATCTAGAACACCGAACCCAAGAGAAAGGAATGATTCTTGTCGATCTATTTGTTGAGCTTCCTTTATTTGTTGATGATGATCAAGATACATGTGAGCTAACCTCTACAGAAGAAGATAAGACTAGAATAATTCATCAAGGATAGCTAGGCGTTACACACAAGCCTACACTATCAAGAGGCTATCCTATTAGGTACTTATCTGGAGAAAAGGATAGCAGAACATTGCAAACTATGATTGGAATCAAACATGAAGGTTCAAAGACCAAAGATCCTCATCATGAACTTATAAAAGGGGTTTGCATCCCAATCATCTCTTCATTTATAAAAGAAATGAGAAAGACCAACTGAAGGAGGTAGGAACTCTATTTTTCATCTTTTAAGAAGTTATACAACTTTGTCTAAGGTATATCTTTACCCTGATTTTTCTTGTAGCTACCCAAACTCATGCACTACATAGCATATTGTCAAGAAAGGGTAGTTACTTTTCAGAACCAGTTAATGGTTTTGTTTGATCCAATTCTATTCTTGGTTATCTTAGGGTAGATAGATTTTTTTTTATTTTAGTTGTTTTCAATAAGTGTATTTGTTGCACATGTTTCAATTTATTTTTAGTCTAGTTTGTTACAAATAAGTAGTGATTGCACAACTTGCAGACATTTTTGTGAGCCTTTTTTTCTTTTTTTTTTTTTTTTTTTTGTTCCATATCTTCAGCTAAGCTACAAGAGGTGAAGAGGCATGACTCTGTGCTCAATGGATGCCACAAAGGCTACTAGTCTATAATGTTTAACAGTTAAACACTCTACAGAGGTCGCCAAAAATGTTACCAAATTTTTGCACATGCTAAATTTGGTGGCCTAATTCGGCCTTGCTTTCATTTATATTGAAAACTGACAAGGAAATCCGCAAATATTAGATAAACGAAAATTAAAATACAACATATGGGTTAAAATAAGGCTCCCATGAGGGTTGAGCCCAACATGCTAATGGAGATGGGTGTTACAAAGATAAATAGATCACAAAGATATTCATGCTCCATTGCACTTTCACGAATGTCATGGCTTATCAAACCTTCAGGAAAATTCATTTTGCAAGTGTACTGCCAAATCCCCTATGTGGCTGATGGAAGGTAAAAGAAACTTCAAAACAAATGCAATTGGCCTGTGTAAGGCATTTTTTACCTAGGTACCAAGTTGGGTTTACAAAAGAAAGGAACTTTCAAGGGAAAGCATTTATCCCACATTGGCAATGCATAAGAAGTTTATTGCATTTAAATATAAGAACACATATAACTATAGTGTCAAACCTTACAAGCTTTTGACAAGGAGGTGCTAAGTGTTGGTTAGTCTCTTGAGTGTGTGTGCATCTCAAGGCACACAAATTTTGTAGTAGAAGGTCAAATTAACCAGTGAGTAGATCAAGGAAGATCAAAGGTGATCAAGAAAGATCTAATGGTAGCCACTATGTTGCGATAAAAAGATGCCCACCGAATACTCCCCACGACTTGGTGAAAAAGCACATGTCGAAAAGAGGTAGTTAAAGGGCATGCAGATCAAGAAAGATCAAATGGTGGAGTGAAATTATATGGCTATCCATGACTATCATTGTACAACAGTATAGAAAGTGCCTATAATGAATACCCTAGCGACTGGCGAGGTGGTAGACAGGTGGCACCCAGATAGTGCCCAGCTAGATGCACAGACAAACCAAAGAGTGACCTATCAATCAGACCTTGGAATTGATGGATCTCTACAAGGATTCATCGAAAGCATCATTTCCATCAACATAAGGTACATCAAAGAAATCAGAACCAGTCCCATCAATAAAATAAAAGGGTATCGATGAAACTAAGGTATCGATGATACATGTGAGCAGTTCGCCGAGGGAGGAAGTTTGGCCGAAAGAATCATATCAAATGAACCAAAGAGGACCCAATTCTAGTGGTAGGTCCAAGTGGTGAGACAGGCGAATGTCATGAGTGAACCAGTGGCTGACATCGGGCATGCCACCATGGCATAAGAGAGAGTCGCTCAAAGAGGTTAAAGGTCGAGCTCATAGAGAAAAGATCAACGGTGATCAAGAAAGATCTGATGGCTGTCACTATGTCACAATGGGAAGATGATCGACAAATACTCACCACAACTTGGCAACAAGATGAGCCCAAGAAGAGGTCGGTCTGGTCTAAAGTCTTGAGGTGTTTAGGTGGAGCCCTGGTGGTGGCCACGAATAAGTCAGATTGTAACACGTGGCAAGTTACTACAAACGAGTGACTCAAAAGTAGGCCCATTTTGAAGGTTAAAGTAGTTAAAAAGTGAACAAGTTCCTAAAGATCTAGTGGCTATCACTCTACCACAATGAATATATGTGTGAATGTTAATCCTCATGACATAGCGACAAGCCATCACCAATCCTAGTGGTTGAATGTTAATCTATCATGTGTTGGTTGTTAATGCAGGTAGTTATTAAGCTTGAGAGTAAGTTTGCATGAGTTTTTCTCATGTTCTTGAGGTGATAAGGCTTGATTTTGATCGCCACATGGGTCAACCTTTAGTTGACTAAGAGTTTGAACTAAATTACCCACTTTTTTGCATGATTTTGAGCCTATTTTGATGGATTTTATTTCTACTCGAGGATCAATTTTCAGAAAAGATATTTTTAGTGGGAGTTCATCTTGAGTCATTCTCAAGTCATCTTTCCTCTACCTTTTGGAAGGTTTTTGTATAAAGTAAAAAAAATTATCTTTCTTTGCGAAGTTCTTGATCATTCTCTTGTTGGTTTTAGTAGAGAATATATTCTTGTAGCTCCTATGCAGTTTTATGAAAGAATACTAAACAAAATTATCAACTTATGCCTTATATCTTTGACCTTCATTTTATTATTCTTGATTGAGAGTTTGTTTATTATGTTATTGTCTAGATAACCTTTAATTTTTTTGTCTCATTTTAAGTCACAGGTTGTGCATTGTGAAAAATTGGTTCATTTGGTTGATTGTGAAAGCTTTCTTTCCTTTCAATTTCTTGAATTTTAAATCCTTTGCATGATATATCTATGTGCTATGAACTAGAAGTCTATTTGTGTAGATTGGTATTTTTAGGAGTGTATTTCAATAATTTTGAGATATCTTGTTGATGCTTCACCTTAGTTTAGCATTTGCAAATTCATTCTATTTTCATTTTGAGTTTTTCATATCCCTTTTCTTGGTAAAGAGCTTAGAGTTATTCACAAGGAACCAACCCTTCATCTGGAGGTTAGTTCTCACTATAGGCAACCCATATTCCTGAGAATTATCCCATGTGTCACCAATTTTCTTGAGCTTTCAACTTGTGCATTACAAGTGCATTTTGAGTGACAAGAGACAGAAAACCCTATGTAACTTTATTTTCATTTTTATTTATGTCCCATATGGGGGCCGATCATACCTCCTTTTCTTGTTGTCATGTGTGATATTGGAGTGTATGTCTGACTTGTTGAAGGATTTATTTACTTATACTACAAGTGGGCCTTCTCAAAATTTATTGATAATTTCCCTTTCACTTAAAGTCTTCATACTGCTTAGGTAGTGCCGATTTAACAACTTCACTTCATTGTACAACACTCCCAGTCAATTAAGTTGGTGAATTAACCTCTTATCAAATGTGACTCTGCTTGCTGCTATCAAGTTTGAAATCGTCAGGATTATTCCATTGTGTACATTCGAAGACTTAATGGGAATAGCCATTACTTCTTCCATCCATCCACCCACCTAGGTAGCTTTCATACAACTTTTTAAGATTTAGTAAATAGATTGAAAATATCATAGATACTCATTTTTTTAAGATTTACTAAATAACTATATTTATTTTTATTAAATAAAATATCTACTTCTTTTCATATTTTGTTTTTAAACATTTCAAATAAAATAATAAAATATATATTTTTTACTTATTAATTGTGACGTTTGACATTAAAATTAAAAAATTTCATAGAGACTCAAATATTTGACCAAATTATTAGTGCTTTCCACATTGAAAGGATAGTAAAAAATCAAAATTGAGTAATGGGCTCATGTGACCCTTCCCTTCCTACCAAATTCAATGACCAAAATCAAAAGTAATTGTTGAAATCAAAGACTAGTCATCAGTGTTGAGGGATGCAAATTATTTTCTATCACAATAGCATACATCTAAATATGTTCCTAGACTCTAAGGTTTGATTATTGTCTTAAGATATGGTCAACTTGTTGACAATATGACAAATTAAAAGGACTAGTCAAAAAGAAGAGTTTTTTTTATTGAAAACAATATGACAAAAAATATTGGTAGCATTAATGTTGTCGAGTTAAAAGAAGATTAGCAATAACAATCATATATAGAACAAGGTTTTCAAGTGTACAACAACTAAAACTATTTGTGCGACATAAAACTAACAAAGTTTCCAAACATACCCCTGTTGTAAAATAGGGGCAGAGTCCATTGAGCATGTTGAAAAGTAACCCTATACCATTAATTTGTGAATGAAACAAAAAATAATGTGTAAATATTCTTACTTTTATTTATGTCCTCTATGGGAGCTGATTGGACCTCATTTTCCTTTTTCCATGTATGAGATTCGAGTCTATGAATTACTTATGGAAGGATTTATTTATTTATTATGTAGTGCCTATCTAGCATGATGGATGTATTGTGCCTCTAAATGGAACATTGTACCAAAAATAAAGAAAACTAAGTAAAATTTTGTATTCTTGTATGATAATATACGGACCACAAAATAGTTGTATTCTTGTGGAATTGAGATAGATCTACATATTTGAATAAGAGAACTAAATACTTATTCTACATAGTGAACATAGCTAGACTATCCTTTTATACTAGAATGATTTATATATATCTACCATTAAAGTTTTTCATAGATTTATTACTACTAGAGCTACTAATGGTTATGTATCATATTTAGTTTTGCAATTTGATGCACTCTCACTGGTATCATTTAATGATTAATGTATATTGTGTAAAATGCATCTTGTCAAAATAGTTTAGTTTATTTTTATGGAAAGGTTAGTTTTCTTACAGTATTGTACATATAAAATTTATTTGTTTAAAAATTTATTCAATAGTTTAACATGCACTACTTTTTTTTTTTCTAACAAACAAACAATCCACAAGTAATAAACTACCATGCAATTTATCTTTTTAATTATATCTAAAGATCTCAACTCCACTTTAATTATCATCATTCAACATCATTTTCACTACTACACCAATAGCAGTTTCCCTTAAGGCCAACAACATTTAATATTCAAAATCAAATTATTTTAATATTAAAATTCTTTCCATTTTACTCTAGCCTATATCTATCCCTTTTTTACATAACTATAATTAGTAATCAAAATGGTAATTAAATTAGGGGTAAGTGCATATACATGTACAAAAACACAAACAATATATGTAAATATAAATATAGCCAAATAAAAAACATAAACATAGAATATATAATTAAGTTCATTCTAACTCCAACTCAATGACTAACTTCTCTTATAAGTTTATAGAAATAAATTGCTTTAGCTTTTGAGAAAAGAACAAAACTTAATAACTAGATAGAACAAAATAGTAAGTATATATACTATGAATCTTATAAAATTAGATAAGAAAAGTTATTTATATAGAAGAAAAAATCTCAATTTAGCATCTCATAAATAATTAGATAGAACAAAACATGATGGTATATGTAATATTATTCATAATATGACACATTTCGGAGTCTCTCCTAAAAGTTAAGCATTAAGGTTTGGAAAATATGTCTATTAATGTGAAAGAAGCTTATTCTCTGAAAAGAAAAGGTTTTATTAATATTCAACTCTTTAGACTAATATAATAGTCTAATTTGATTCTATCTAGAATTTTATAATGAACTAATTCTAAATATATAACCATTTTTTTAGTAAAGAATTAAATTATGAATAAGATAATGCTATTCTTGATCAAGTCAACTAATAGATTTTCATAACATCTTTTTGTTTGTTAAAAGGATTAATCATGAGTGAAGAATGTAGGTTGATCATCTCTACAAATGTCTTGCAAATTATAGGGAATGCATGTTTTGGATAAATTTAATACATTTCTTTTTAGAAAGGATTAATTTTAGAATTAAAAGTGCTCATGTAAAAAATGGATTTATGTGGCTAGAATTTTAAGAAGACTTCTAGCAAACTATTTGATATGTATTTTAAAATAATGACATATTATACCTAAGTTCTCTCACACTTTTTTTTATTTCTTTTTTATTTGAGGAGAAATGTCTTAAAATAAAATTAAAAATATTATATTAAGTAAAAATAAAGTTGCATATATAATAAATAATTTATTATTTATAAATTTAAAATGAAATTAATTTTCTTTAAATAATACATAAACAAATTATCATAGTGAATCAATACAAAAAAATAAAAAAATATGATATTTTAACACACATAATAATAATAAACTAATAAAATTAAAATACTTATTTATGCAAAATATATTATTAAATAAAACATAAGAAAATGTAATAAAGTAACTAAAATCAAATAACAAAATAATATATATAATAATAATATGAACATATTTTATTAAAAAATAATAATTAATTAAAAATAAGGATTTAAACGAATGCATGTATGAGTTGTTAATATTATTTGTTCAACTATGCTATAGGGAGGGTAATTGAGTTGATTTTATTTATTCATACAAATTAATTTGGATCCAGAATTCGTGTTTTAATTTCCTATGGAGCTCTTATGGACTTGTTGATCCATGACTATGATTTTATAATAATTATGAGAACCTTAAACATTTAAATTTTAAAATAGATGTTTTGGATTTATGAACAAGAGATTTAAGCTTCACACAACAAGGTCTTGAAAAATAGAGCATCTAGGAAAACATTATGTTCATTTTAATAAGCTACCAATTTCTCTTGTAGGAGAAATCAAACATGGCCTTCAAGTAGAGCCAGACTGACAACACACTAGGTGGTATACCAATGGTGGTAGATTGACAACACCCTAGGTGGTATACCAATGGTGGAGGGGAAACATACCTTAGAGAGAGACCCTCTGGATAAATTGAAAATGGTTTAATGTCGCTAGGTAGATTTTTAATATTTTTGCATTTAAGAATTTGAATTCTCACTGAAATAATGGTTCTTTAAAATTTCAAGATCGACTGTTAAGTTTTGGGTACAAAACAAGGAGCTCATTAGAAGACAAAATGGCTATGCAGTTGATAAAATAGACTATTTACTTTTTATTAGAAGTCTTTAAATATAAAAATTAGCAGCTATTCTATCAGCTGCATAGACACTACCTTTACTAATTCCTATCATCCCAACAATTACTAGCCAAAGAAGACAACCACTGGTTGGAAAGAGTGTGATGTAGAGAGGATGCTCAATCCTTCAGGGGTTGCTAGTTCTTGGTCTCTTACTAAGTTGTCTCTTGAAGCATCTTATCATTCCTCTCTAACCCAACCTTCCAAAGGTTGTAGGGCCCACCCTTACTAACCTTCCCAAGGTCTTATGACTAAGGTGATCATCGCTACACTTGTGAGTGTCCAACACTCCTTAATTGAGACTCTCTAACCCAACACCTACTCACACCTTCACCATGAGCCAACCCCCTCCACAATAGGATTGTCATTCACACATTTGTGACACAAATAGGTTTGATTTTCTTTTTATTTTCCATCCCTATCCCTTCATCCAGGTCTTTGGAGTTTACCAATTTCCTCTTGTAGGCCTACTAGAAGACCTAGTCCAATTATCCCTACCTGTTAGGTATTTTGCACTTAACTTCCAGAAATCCTTAATACCCCTATGAACTCTTTGGTTTCAGACAATGTTTTGGGATTTTCAAATAATATCTCAGAATTGGATCTCGGTTTGGTCACTAACCCTTCGAACCCTATTTTAGGCCTACTTTCCACCTTTTAAGCCTACAAACTAGGGTTTGGCTCAAATGTCTTCACCAGTCCAAAGGTCCAAGAAATATGATGTTTGTCTCAGGTCTGTACACCCATAAAGATGTCCAATACAACCTGATATCAATTCCATTCAATGGATTTACCTATCTATGGCCTGATGTCCATGTACCCCATTGCTTGACAACTCAAAATACCAAGCCTAGGGTATGGTGGAAAAATTGGAGATCTGCCTTCCATGTCTTAAAAACAAAATGAAAACATAATGTAAAAATCCTCTTAGCATTCCACAAGGTATCAGTATGTGGTTCAACCATGGAATGCAACAATTGAGCCATAGAGTCTTCAAAACCCTTGTTCAAGGTCTTTAGGACCCACCTACAACCAAAAGCAAAAAACTTGCAAACAATAACACTTCAAATCCTCAAATCACCATGAAATCGAAAACAAGTCTCTGTTATAACAATTCATATCTTGGTATGGGCTTGGAAGTCCATGTAGACTATGCAATACCAATGTAAACTCAATGCAATTAGCTGAAAACATAAAAATTTGAAGGCTAAAACCTACTCTCGTTAGTTCAATTCTCAAAAACCAACATTCTCATCAGTTGTTCCAAGCATTATATCAGCCTTGGGCTGGTTACAAGTGTTTTTTTACTAAAAAAGACAACCAAGTAGCCATTGGTGTTTGGAAAATGCAAAAGTTACAAAGTTGGTATGAGCAACTTTTTGCAACTATTTGCAACTTTTACATAGTTGAGCAACTTTTGCCCAAAACAAAACTAGATCACTTTTAAAGGTTCAAATGACCTTAAAAACAACTCGAAAACAACAACCATCCTATTCCAACACAAAATCAACTTATTCTACCAAGTATTCTTCTTGGCACCCTTAAGAGCCCATATGCCAACATTGGCCAATCAGTGACTCCTAGGGTCCTTACAAACTTCTGAGTACTTATTCACAAACCTGATGACCTTATTACAAACCAAGATCACATGATTTTAAACTCCTAGAACCTACACAATAAAATTTCTCAAGTTCTCCTGCACCATGTTCCATGGGGTAAGAAAAACTCAAGTCTCTTGAGTGGATAAAGCTTGTACAGTGGTACGATGGTGTATTATATCTCTCCCTGACATCCATGTAGCCTCTGACTCTAGTAACCCTATCCATTTAATCAAATAGTCTCTATAGACTCCTTTCCTATTCTTTTTCACAACTTTAGAATCCAAGATGCATTCCAATGTGATCAGTTGGCCTGGAGGTAAATCTTGTAACCAGTCTACATCTTCCACATTACTAGGTTCTTCTTGATTTTTTGTTGTCTGAGACCGTTTGTATGGATATAAATCACATACATTGAAGATTGGGAATATGCCCAAGTTTGGAGGTAACTCTAACTCATAGGCATTATTGCCAAATTTATGTATCAGCTTAATAGGTCCAATATTCTTCATGCGTAGCTTACTAGGTTGTCCCTTGGGTAGCCTCTCCTTCCTCAAGTAGGCCAATACTAGATCACCTACCTTATAGTGTAATTCTCTTCTTATCTTATCTGCTAGTACCTTTCACTTCTCATTGTGTTGTTGCAATGTCTTCTTGACCTGCTCATGTATCTCTTTTATATTTTTTGCAAAGTTTTCCCCTTGTGCACTTCTATGGTCCATAGGAGTGAGGTCCCTAAGTTCCAAGATTCCCCTAGGATGATATCCATAAATAATCTCAAAGGGACTTCGGCCTGTGATTCTATTAATTGAGTCATTATAGGCATACTTGGCTTGACCCAATACCAAATCCCAAGCTTGTCCATGTTGTTTGGTGAGACATCTCAACAAGTTACCTAAGGATCTGTTAACTACATTAGTTTGACCATTTGATTGTGGATGGTATGTTGATGAAAAGGAATGTTTTGTGCCTAGTTTCTTCCATAAGGTTCACCAAAAGTGACTCATAAACTTAGTGTCTCTGTCACTCACAATGCTAATTGGTAAGCCATGTATCCTCACAACTTCCTTCAATAATAACCCTGCTATGTAGGAGGCATCATTAGTACATTTGCAAGGCATAAAGTTTGTCATCTTGCTAAATCTGTCCACTATGACAAAAATACTGTCATACCCTCTTGGTGTCCTAGGCAAGCCAAGAACAAAGTCAATGCTCAAACATTCCCAAGGTTTGGCTGGTATGGCCAATGGCTGATATAAACCTACATTGTTGGAGGTTCCCTTAGCTCTCTGACATATGGGACATTGTTCCACAAACCTCCTAACATCTGACTGAAGTTTAGGCCAATGATAAAACCTTCCAACCTCCTCTAAGGTCTTGTCCAGACCAAAATATCCTCCTAAGCTACCTTGATGCTTCTCCTTGATGATATTGTCTCTCCTAGAGCACTGAGGTCTACAAAGTAAATGTCCTTTAAACAAAAGGCCTTCCTGCAACATGAAATCCAAATAGGCAACATGACAAACATTAGTAAACTTGGTGCAAACATCATGTGATTCACCAAAATCCTTGTCACCTTGGTATAGATCCTTGAGTTTATTTAACCCTACTTTGGAGCTACACTTCTTGAATGGTAAGAAATCTTCTACTTAAGGCATCTACTACCTTATTGGTGACTCCTTTCTTGTGTTTGATGGAAAAGGTAAAAGCCTGCAAGTGCTCAATGTAGTACCCCTTCCCTAATAAAATTCTAATCTTGGTTTGACCTTGGTTAGTTTACCATAATATAATGATTCTAGTCAGATGTTTTTTTATTTTAGTGCATACTTGTTAATGTGGTTTTTCACACCAATTCATATGCAAGTTATTAATTCTCATATTTTGTGTTATTATGTCAAACTAATACTTTCATTAAATTTATATATGTATGCATTTATGACTCTTAGATGCAGGATATTTCAGGTACAGTATTGCATGGGTGCAAGGTTCGTCTCCACCTGAATTTGCAGGTTTGAGTGTACCTCTTTGGTTTGTAGAATTTGGACTAGGTGGTTGTAAGACCCTCGTTTGGCCATAGTCATGCTCAAGTGAGCATCGTCAGTCGTCGTTGGTATTCCCCTTGGTTGGGTATGTAGGTCATCTATCTGTTTATCTTTCTTGGGTTGTGTGTTTTGTGTGTGTGTGGTTAAATTGAGTAATTAGTCCTTAGTATTTTATTTGATTAAATATGGGTTTGCGCATTAAAGATTAAGGGACTAAATTAAATAGGGATTCTTTATGCGATTAATCATTAATTTGAATTGCTCAATTTAAATTAGGAGCAAGTTCAATTAAATGGTTAATTTTAATGTTAAATTTATTATGTTTATGTTGTTGGAAAAGAAAGATTTAAATTTAATTGAAATAGAATTAATTTAATTTGTTGGCTTTCTGAAATAGAAAGGTTAATTTCAGTTATTTGAGAAAATCAATTTTAAATTGAAAAGCAAGTTAATATATTGATATAGTTGGAAAAGAATGATTTTTGAGGAATTATTTTAAATAAAATATTTTAATTCCAAAAATTAAATTTTGGTCAAACCTTTTCCATTTATACTAGTTTTTTCAAAAATAGGGGAGGTTGTTTTCTTTTGGGAAAAGATTTTTGGAAAATATTTTTGGATGGAAAATTTGGGGATTTTGGAAGGAGAAGGATTTCTTGAGCTACAGGATGAGGCTCTCCATCAGATCTTTTCCAGGAATGCTTATTGAGGTAGGAATTTGTTTATTAATTTGGTTAATTATTTTTTTTAAATATGGTCTTGGATGGTCTTCATGCAGTTTTGTTTTAAATTCTCCATTCATTGCCCTCGAGGTTAAGAATTATAGTGGAAATTAGTTAAGATTGGCTGATTGCTTGAACCTTTGTATGAGAAATGTGTTTCCTTATGTCCAAAAATTGTTTATTTGGAGGGTTATTCAACAAATTCCTCTATTTTTGAAAACCTTAATCATTCTAAAAAAAATTATTTTAAGCCTCTATATGGGATTTTCCTTTATCCTCTTTTGAGGTTTGAATCAAAAAAAAAAAGAGAAAAGAAAAATATAAAACAAGATATTTAATCAAAATTGATTTTGTTTTAAAAATGAAAATTTGTTGTTTGAATTAAAAAATATATATATCATTTGGGGTTAGAGGGTGGGAGCCGAGGCTCCACTCGTGCCTCCTCCCCTCTCTCCTCCCAGCTTGGGCAGAGGGTCTGCGACCGGCGATGGCCGCAAGGAGCTGCAACCCCTGCAATGGCCGCGGGGTCCCCCGCGTCCACCACGATGGCCGCAGCCCTGTGGCTAGGGCACGACCGCCCCAACCCCCTCATGTATGGGAGGTGGGCCCGACTACCCTCATCATTTTTTTTTATTTTTTTAATTTAGTTTTAAAAAATATATATATATATATATATTAAATTTAAAGAATTTTTTTTAATATAGTTTTTAATTAATTATTAATTATTATTAATATATATTTATTAATGAAAATTAATATATATATATATAAGTATTAATTAATATTTAATTTTAAATTTGTGCATTATTAAATTATTATTAATATATATTTTTTATTATTGAAGATTAATATATATATATATATATTAATTAATATTTAATTGTATTATTGTGTATAATTAATTATTAATTCTATATATTTTATTAATCATGGGTTAATAAATATATATAAATTAATATTTAATGTTGGGATCTGTATTAATGGGGAAATATCTTTTTGGAAAAAGATAGAGTATTATCTTAATTGGGAGATTTTTGAGATAAAATTTATAGATTTTTTTAGATAGTAAACTTTAAATAATATATTATTCAAGAATATACTATTTGAAGAATTGAATGATAATAGGTCATTTGGAAATGTTAAAAATGAAATAATATAGTATTTGAGTAATTGAAAAATGAAATATTTTATCATTGGAAAATTTGAAAATTTAAACAATATGCTATTAGGATTATTGAAAATTTAAATGATATGCTACTGGGATTATTGAAAATTTAATAAAGTATCATTTGGAAAATTGGTAAGTTACTAATATTTTCATTTATTCAAATAAATGGTTTAATTATATTTTTCCTCTATTTTGAGAAATAGAAAAATGGTACTATTGCAATTGTGATATTGTATTCACCTTGTAATGATGATTTCCTGTTAGTGTATTTTAGAAACTTGACCATTTAGAAAACTGGATCTACTTTTATTTATTAAATCAATAGGAAAGAAGATTGTTTTTTCTGGTTATTACCTATGCATGTTTAATTTCTGTATTTGCTTTGCTTAAGTTATGGCAAGACCTTGTTTTGTCTGATCAGACCCTATCATATGGATTGATTTGGGGTACCTGTTTCAGTCCTCGATCTCAAGTTTGGTTGTTGTTTTGTTGTGGTGTCATAATTGGTCATATCCTTTATGCAGGTCTCGAATGATGATTTATGGTTGACCATAGCTGGTTAGGTCTCTAGTCAGAGTACCATCTATTAGTGCACCTCATATGATGTCATGTTTGACCAAATGGTTGTTCCATCAATTTTGAACTCCGTTCACTTGACCATGTGTATTCCTTGGTTTTCAAGATCGTCTAAGTATGGTCTAGTGTCATATGGGAAAGTGGCTTTCGGTTGGGGGCCACGCCCAAAGTGGTTGTTGGGTAACCTATCAAAGGTGTGTCTAAAAAATGATAACCTAATAGTAGATTAGAGAGTTAGTAATGATTCACTATGCAAGATAATTGTGCCCCGCACCTGGGATGAGTGCTAACATAGACTTGACATGTTGTGAGAAGGTCTAAAATGGAAAACTATCATCCTTGTCTTCACAAAAGGATGTGTGGGTCCACATGAGGCTTGGATGGGTCGGAGGTTCAGATTAGGTTGTTAGGGTAACCTAGTGGATGGGGCTGGAACCTATGAAGACCTGCCATGGTAACCATACCAGGTTGTGTGATGACACTTGTCCCTTATCTTTGCTAGTGTGTTGTTGTATTGTCTTGATAGGAGCCCATTTGTGGAGTCATCCTGTTTCTTATGCCCTTGTGAGTACCTAGTTTCATGTTAGACCTTGGGTTGCGATGACTTAGTTTTGCAGATGCTCCAATGGACCTTTGTATTTTCTTCGATCATGTTCACTTGGATCCTTTCCTATTCATGGATCATTTACGTATTTATTGACTGATGTGGTCATTTGTATATTGGTTATGTCCGCCTTGAGGGTGGGATTGTAAATGATGTGAACTTTATGTATTATTAACTTGTTTAATGATCAAAAGGGTCTTGTAGTTGAGCAGACTCGGAGATGTATCCCTCTAGGGGTGAACTCCGATATCAATTTGTTATCATGTGATGCTTATGCTCTTATGTTTCCTTTTTCTGTTTTAGCATGTATGGATGACATTTTGATAGAATGTATAGATGGATTAAATGAGATTTATCATAAATGCATGTATGCAATAATGTGGATCATGAAAGAATGCAGTTTTGAACAGTAGAATGCATTCAATTATTGATAATGAAATTAAGTATGCATGGAAAGGTCAAATAAGTTTTTGATGAAATTCAAGTGTGTTATAAAGTGGATGCATAACATAAGTTTTTAATAAAGGCTTGAACGTAAGGTATAGATAAATCTTAATGGATGAACCTTATCTTGTGATCTATATCTTTTTATCTTACAGAAAGAAATTTATCTTAAAGTATTATCTCGTTATTAAGATAATCAACTTATTGGATTAAGTAGCATGAGTTATGTTATATGTGGAATTAAGTAATCATGTTGGGAAACTCTTTAGGTGTTAGTTGATGTCTTTCACTGTGTAATCTAAACTTTGATATCTTGTTGTATCATTATATTATGTTTAATTAAAAAATATATATATCTTCACTCTACTCTTGTGTATTAGTTTAATCCCTTTGGGGTTTCCTAGTGGGGCATTACACTCAACCTATTTGATGCATCTTTGATGCAACTTCTCATGTCCATTCAAGAAGCTAAGTGCATGGTTGTTAGTATAAACTATGAATTCATTGGGAAGTTAATAATGCCGCCATTTCTTAAGGGCTTATACCATGGCATATAACTCTAGGTCATAGGTAGAATACTTTTGCTTTGCCTCATTGAGCTTCTCAAAGAAAAATGCTACCAGATGACCTTCTTGGCTCAAAAATGCTCCTATTGCCAACTTGCTAGCATCATACTCCACATTAAAAAGCTAATTGAAATGAGGAATCATAAGATAAGGTAGTTTTTCTATTTTTTGTTTCAACAACTAAAACCCCTTATCTGTTGCACTAGTCCACTTAAACTGACATTGCATTCCTCCTTTGAGGGTATTCAATATGGGTGCACATACATGACTAAACCCTCTAATAAACTTCCTATAGAATGAAGCATATCCATGAAAACTTCTCACATCTCCTATTGACTTAGGACTAGGCCAATTAACTATTGCATCTACCTTTGTTGGATCCATTTTCAAACACCCTTGAGAAACTACAAAACTAAGATATACTAGTTCAATTTTGAAGAACTCACACTTGTCTAAGTTGATCATCAACTTTTCTTAATGTAGCTTCCTCAAGACTTGGTCCAAATGTCTGATATGCTCCTCCCTTAGCCTGCTAAAAATCAGAATGTCATCAAGATAAACAATCACAAATTTTCCAATAAACTCTACAACCACTTCATTCACGAGTCTCATGAACATTCTAGGTGTATTTGTAAGCCCAAAGGGCATCACCAACCATTCATAGAGCCCCTCAAAAGTCTTAAAGGTTATTTTCCAGTCATCTTTAGGTCTGATCCTTATCTAATGATAGCATGATTTCAAATCCACCTTTGAAAATTAACAAGCTCCTCCTAGGTAGTCCATTAGGTCCTCAATTCTTGGCATTGGAAACCGATATCTGATTGTAATCTTGTTGATGGCTCTTGAGTCAGTGTACATTCTCCATTTTCCATCTTCCTTAGGTACCAAAATAGTAGGTACTGCACATGGGGTTAAACTCTTCTTTATCAACCCCTTATCTAGCAACTCTTGCACTTGTCTTCCTATTTCTTCATTTTGAGTAGGTGTCATTTTGTAAGCAACTTTGTATGGCAAGGTAACTCCAGGTATGAGGTCTATCTGATGGTTCACATCTTTGTATTGGGGTGAAGCATCTAGTATCTCATTCACTACAATGTCCTTGTACCAGTCCAACAAGTTTTTCACTTCTTGAGGTACTACTGGCTTGGGTTCAATCTTTGCCTCTTCTTTTGGTTTCACTATGATGCTATATCCTTGGTTCCCTTCATGCTTCAACTCTTTTAGGAACTCTTTCCCACTAATCAACATCACACTTGAACCTACATGTCTTTCTTCCCCCTGAACAACCAATGTTTCATAACCCTCTTTTCAGACTTCGATAAAACTTGTTAATAATACTATTATTATCCTTATTATTATCATTATTTTTTATCAATAATTATCCTTATTATTATTACTACTACTATTATTAATATTATTATTATTACTATTATTCTTAATATTACTTTTATGAGTTAGAAATGATAAATAAAATAAGGTCAAAATTTAAAATAAAAATGAGTAACAAGTGGTGACTCACATGTGAGGTCATAATTTACTTAGAAATTATTTATTTCCTCAATATTTTAATTGAGCACATGGTGTAGGAGAAATAAGAATATTCTAGAAAAAAAAATTCAATTTCAAAATATTAAGGAATAAATATTATATTTAGCAAATCTATAACACAGGAGTTACAAAATTATTCTATGACAAGAATAATTTTATTCATGGCCCTTTTATGACAAAGCAGTTACAAAATGCATATTTGATAAAATGAAGAAAAATTCAAATTTAGATTTTTAATGCAATGTCAAATGTAACCGCCACTATGACAACAATCATTTTGCATGAAATTTATTTAAAAGTTACTTATTTTCTCAATATTTAATTTAGCACATGTTGTAGGAGGAAATGAGAAGGTTCTAGAAGAGAATCTCAAATTCAAATTTTTGCATGTAACCCCCATTATGACAATAGTCATTTTTGCATGGGATTATTTTAGGAAAAGAATCTCAAAACCAATTAATTTAGATGGTAGTGGGAAAATGACTCTCTTTTCTATATATTGAACACTAGATTTTTGAAAAGGGAGAGTTCATGGTTTTCTTTGAAAAGTAGTTTTGAATTCTTGCAAATTATGTTAGTAGTAGGAGGATTTTGGTAGACATATTGTAGGAGATAGGGTTTTCTAGGGGTTTTGGAGGAGATCAATACTAGGTTGCAGGACAAGGATCGAAGGGAGGAAGAGGAAAATTCAAAAAGAAATCAAAGGGATTGACGATATTCAACAAAGGAGAGCATTATCAGATAAGTGAATTTTCCTCTGAGCGATTAAGGAAGTTTGATCTATAAAATTTATATAGTTGTATTTCAAAAAAAACAATATGAAGTTTCTTTTATTTGTTTGTAATATCTTAGGAAATAAAATAAAAATATGTTTTAGTCTTTTAGCAAGGAAATTAATATAGCTTTTATTTATTACTAAGATTTTCCATTGGTTCCAAATAATATTTTAAATTTGGAGTTTTGAATCTCATTTTATTTCAAAGGAAGCCAATGGTGTCTTAATTTATTCATAACATGAAACAGTTAAAGTTTCATTAAATTCATTGGAAACAACATTTATCTTAATTATGAGTTAAATTTTTTAATATATTTATTGATAAAATATATTAAATATATTCATTGCATATCTATCTTGAAATACCTAATTTAATATAGTTTAATAATAAATTAAATTTTCCAAATACAAAAGAAAAGAGAAGATATCAATCCATTCTTATTAAATTAAATATTACTAAATTATAAGTGTCTAGATTTAATACTAAATGAGAATAATGAAATAATGTTAGGTTATCATATTTTGAAGCTTTGCATAGTAAATATTATTATTGCAATTGACTTTAGTTACAAAAACATATTGTTTAAAATTGAACATGCAAAATAATTTATATTAATTGAATTGACTTTTTAGTTAATTGCTTTCACTTAAACTTATAATTTTATTAGTTATAAACATGGTAAAGAGGTAATTAATATTTATATGTGGGTTAAAAAAGGAAATTTAGTTAATGAATTAATTAGTTTCATCTAACAAATAATTACTCATAAATTATTGATTGGAAATGGAAAGTAAATCTGTGAGAGAAAAGCTATGAGATAAAAATCAAATTAAATTTAGTTTTACTCTTTTCATGCAACTCTAAAAAATTTTATTTTAAAAGGCAAATTAATTAGAAATACAATCTTAACATATGTACTCTTTAGAATCTTTATAATTTGAAGTTTAATATTTGATTATGACCCAGGCATGCTTGATTTTTGCATGAAAGTTTGAACAGACAAATTAATTTACTTTAGCAATAAAATAAAATAAAAATTCAAACCTTCATCATTAAGTAATTATAGATTTAAATTAAATATAAATAGTTAAATTTAGAATTGATATGAGTAGCTATTATAGATCTCTACTATTGTGTAGTACAGTTTAATCTCAACGAAATTTGTCAAAACTCTTAATAGCCATGAAGGTAATTTTGAATCTATTGTTCCAGAAATAGTCTATTTTATTATGTAAGTAAATTAAATAATTTTATTCATATAGAAATAGTTTAATATGAAAATATAATAAAATGAAATAAATTAAAAAAAATTGATTTAATGTTTTATCTAAAAAAAATAAAAATAGAATAATTAAACTTGAAAAAAAAAACTACAACAAAAATTAGTCATCCAATCCTTGCAAAAAGGATTTTCAAAATCTACATAAATTTGCATACATAAACCTGTAAACAAGACTACGAAAAATTATCTTATTAAGAGGGTTTTAAACAAAATAGGAATCTGATTGATGCAAAGGGCAGCAAACTCATAGAGAGGCATGGTAAATTTCATGGAACTCTTTTGAATGCATTCTTCTTCTTCCATTCTTTCTAGGGTAGATTTCATAAAACTCTTTTGAATGCATTCTTCTTCTTCTATCCTTCCCATGGTAGATTTCGTAGAACTCTTCTGAATGCATTCTTCTTCTTCCATTCTTCCTTGCAAGATCCACAACAATGAAATGAAAGGATAGCCCTAAATTTGAGTATTAGTATAATAATTTTCGGGTTGTGGGTGAACTTTCCATCTAAGGGCTAAGATTAGATCTAATCTAAGGGCTGAGATTGCTTACTTAATTTGTTTAGTTTAAATTTCAGTATTCACTATAATGAAAAGAAAATTCTTTCCTTCATATTTAAATTTAATTTCATGAAGGTATTTATTTCATGAAGACAATTTTATTTAAGACAAATTTTAAGTAATCTATTTGTTTATAAACATAAAATTAGATAAAATCAATAAAAATCAATTTATTAGTAAATTTACCATTGATTTGGTTGGTTGTTACGTTCTCTTCTATAAAATCAATTTTATTCATAACTATATTAAATTAATTGCTTATTTTATAAAAGATATTAACACCCTTAATTATAATTTACACCAATAGTTATGAACCAATGATTTAACCCGACTTATTATTTCAATTTCTTCAATATTAAAATTTAAAAGATAAGGGATAAAATTGTTTTGAAAAATTGCCTTTTTGATAATTAATAAGTTATCTAAAAAGCTTTAAAACTTTCTTATTTGAGTTTCTGTATTAAACCTACAAATTTTAAAATCAATTGTTAAATTATACTCATAAAAAAAAGAATAATCTTAGTTTAAGTGTTTGATAATTTGTTTATTTTTCTCTACAAAGGTTCCCATTAATTATGTGAAATTTATATCTTGATTTCTGAAATTGAAACAATTTTTCCTTGCATGTAATATTTTCATAGCTATTTTAGTATAATATTATTTAAGTTTTATAAGTTAATAGTTCCTAGTTAGACAACTAAACAAGAGGAGTTGAAACCAAAAAACCTAGCACCATTCGGTATCTATGCTGCCTCTAGGTCATGCTTACGGGTAATGTCATCATGTTGAACTACTGACATTTATGGCATCGTCCCTATAAATTGTCGAGCAGAAATAGGGGTCATTTGGAAGTTAAAATACAAGGGGTGGGTAATACCCCTTGGATCGATAATATACAAAGATAAATTTTGAAATGAATTTGCATCCGCTTCGTTAAACCTTAGAAAACCCCATTAGGGTTTGGTTGTGTGTGATTTTCTAGAAATGATCTATCTTGATGAATTTTAATGGTTGATAATGGGTCAAGGGTGACACATATGATAGGAAATAGGAATTAGTTGTTTTAGGCCACAAGTGGAAGGCCACCTTGAGCCTTTTTGCTATGGAGCTACCATCGTGGGTAGCAACTGTAGAGAAACTATCTGGGACATTGACACTACAAAGGGTTGCATACCCACCAAATAGTTTACACTAAACCATAGTTAGAAAGCAGAAATACATACTTTATGCCTTGATCCCATGCTAAAATGGGTATGTAGGTAGTCTAGGGATGAAGTTGTCCCTTGTACTCAGGCATTCGGGGATGGGGATTAGGATTTGGTTAAGGATGAGTTGATCATTTTTTTTATTGAAATTCCTTGGTCTTTCAATGAAAGGGTATAGTAACACTAACTGGAAGATTATAAGTAATTCAATGCATACTCAAAAGGGATCCCATACGGATTCTCTTGACTTCTCGAGGATTTAGGCCAAATTCCGAGGCAGAACTCAAGCTTGTTTATTTTAATTTTTTTATATACTCCTAAAGATAGCGACCTCGATGCATTCCTAGTAGGGGAGTGTAGTCTTTAGAGAGTGACTCAGGACCCAAATGGTCCTGATGACTTTGGCTAGAGCATTATCTATTCTTTGATAAGATGCCTACTTCATTTGGGTAGATGCCTATCCCGAATTGGATAGATGAAACTCCCTGTCCCATATGGCAAGATGCCTAACCCGTATGGTTAGAAGCCCATCCTAGTTGGATGGATGCCTATCCTATTTGGATAGATGCCCAAATTATGTGATTGAATAAAAAACAATTAAGAATTGTAAAGCGGAAAATCACGAGCGAACCCCAAGTGTTCCCCCCACCACTCCAAGGAGAGAGAAAGGGGGTCACTAGGGTTGACGGTTTTCACTTAGGGGAGACTTTACATTCAAAAGAGGGGTTGAAACCCACAAGATCCAATCCCACACAATGCGAGATTGGATTCTAAATGAGTTTCAAGGGTTAAGAAAGCAAGGCTACCCTCTTTTGTAAAGAATGTAGATAGAAAGATTGAACTAGGAATGCATGAAAAGTGAGAAAGATTCACTTATAAATAGAGATAGGAATATAGGATGAAGCTGCGGACCTGGAATTAGTAGTAAAATGTTGAGATGGCACTGTCCTGCAAATTTGAGCAAAAGTTGATGGGATGATGGTGCCCGGCGTGCACATGGTCCTCCGAAAAATCCGCGAAACGAAGGGGGATCTATTCGTCTCTGCACAAGGATTCCAGATCTTCAATTACAGCCGCGTACTTGCAACCTACACACAGAAAAGTGAGGATGATTGGGGGGTTAGGGATTAGGGGTTTGCCCTTAGGTCAAACCCCGATTTTGGAATTAACCAAGAAATGAGAAATGCTATAAATGTAAATGATTGTAATGTAAAACAAGTACTAGTACCTTGTTGTAAGAATGTTTGTATTCTTACATGCGAAGGTGTAGATGTTGTTGTATGTTGTATGTTGTATGTTGTATGTAGTATGTGATCTCCTCTTCAATGGTTGAATCCTTGTCTTGAATGCAACACTTAGCCTTGAATGGAGACTTAGAATGATCAATTGCTTGAAGGAATGCTTGAATGCTTGAATGGTAGAATGTTTGAATGTCGCTTTCACCTTTTTCCATCTTCTAAAATGAGAGAGGAAAATGTAGTTTATATACTTGTCAATTAGGGTTAAAAGACTGATTTTTCCAACCTTAGGCCGACAAGGAAAGGTTATTTTCCAATTTGCAAACTTAAAGACCCGAGACCCAAAAGAGACCGGGCCCAAAAATCTGAAGGACCAGGGCACTGGGCGCCATGGTCCCAGCTCCCAAGACAGCAGGATGCTAGGAGGATCAGGCCAGGGTGCTGAAAAATGTAGCTTTTGGTGTCATGAACAAGTTTCGGGGTCTCCATTTAGGTTCTGTGTTGCATCGCCATCGTGAAGACCCAAATGCGGTCGAAATTGCAAGTGTCTCAAGTTTAGGATGCTACATTTAGCCCCCACTTTAGCGAGAGTATAAGCGTATGCTCATACTTCCGATAAAGTACAAGGAAACAACATTGAAAGACTTTCACCATGTCAAGGAGGCAAGACACACCAAGCCCCTAGTGGACTAAGGATCTTACGAATTCGATTGACAAAGTAAAAGGGAAGATCATGAGGGAGAACCATGACTGTTAGTAGTAAGGTTCCCTCACTATGAGTCATGTAAGAAAAATACCAAAAATCTTCAAGGCAAAGCTAAATTCGCCAAGAAATTTTCAAGTATCCTGAAGGGATAGACAGGGTGTATGCCCCCCTATGTTAAAGTGATCGCACATGCCTCAACGGGGGTGATTGCTTTAAGGTAGTGATACACATAAGAAATGAGAAGGGAAAGGAGCACGTTATCACAGAGATTTAGCCCCCAAGTGTGAGATAAACCCAAGGATAATAGACACAAAACATGAATCACGAGGTGACTTCACTTTCCTCAGGGTCAGTATGTTGTATGATAATTCATGTATATCTTATGTATGTGTGCAAAATTGTTCTTCATTCCCCAATCAAGGAAGGTCACCTAGAAGAAGGGAACACATGTGTCTTTTGAGTCAACATGAGAGAGACCAAAAGAGATCTCAATGCTTTGCATCATCCTCAAGTAGACAACACTAAGGACAAAAAATAGATGAATGAGAATAACACATAGAAGAAGTAACAAAAGAGAGGAGGAGAGAGTCTGCTATGCTAATGAAACTAGTCTAGAATGTCATCCACCCCCCGATCTTGCTGATCAATATTTCAGAAAGGCAGGGAACATGCTAGAGGAGGAACATCCAACACAGTAGATGGAGCTATCACAAGATCCAAACAAGGGCTATGTTCATGTTCCAAGCCACGTTGTTCTTGTCTAGGAGCTAGGATAAGTGCTTTAGAAAATTCGTTAGATAAATGGTTATCAACATCAACAAATTCATATTCACTATCAAAAGCAAGAGAAGTAACATTTTCATCTATATCATCATCAAGATTTATAAAAATAGGATCTTTAACTCGCACAGGATCAAGATCATCATGCATGTTATGTTTAGGAGATTTTGGAGAAAATGAAATAATGCTCGTTGAAGGTGTTTTTGGAGATTGCAAAGTTTGAGAAGCAGCTGCCTGAGCTTTAAGATGACGCTTTCGTCGATGTTCATGCGTAGAATGATTTCATCTAGTCTTAGTAGGAAGCTGAGAAGATTGAGGAGGAGGAATTTTCTCATCCTTATCACTTGGGTGTTTAGGTTGTGGTCTCTTAGGCTAGATAATAGGAGAAGAGGAAGGTCTCTTCTCTTTATAAAAGGAAGGAGGAGGAACTGCTCCATATAAAGGAGGAATATTTGGTTTAGGAAGGAGACCAAGTCCATCATGATGAGAAGGTATAGGTCTACTTTTAGAAAGTTTATTAGACATAGACATAGTCACATCCATAGGAATGGGTTGGGAATCTTCTTGAGGAAAGACATTAGTTTTATCTTTCAAAGGAAGAACTTCCTTCTCAAGAACGATAGGAATATCAAGTTTGGGTGTTCTAAGTTCACTTAAAGATAGGATCATATCTGTTTTCCACTTTTGATAAGATTTGAAAAGATGATCACTTCGCAGAGGAAGAGATTGGAATTGTTTAGGCCAAAAATAATCAATAGGAATGCTAGAAGTTCTTTCAGCTGGTTTAAAGAGACTATGATTGACAGTAACAACTTCACCATTATGGGGAAATTTCAAACACTTGTGAATAGGAGAAGCAATAGCTTTCATGGAAGATAGCCAAGGATAGCCTAGCTTCACATGAAATTGTTCGGATGAAGGAATAATAGCAAAGTTCACATCAAGTGATTTGTTATGGACTTCAATAGGTAATGTAATAGAACCAATTGCAGGAGAAGAAAATGCATCAAATAATTTCACAACCACATCTATTTTTTCATAGATCACTTGATTCAATTGTAAAGTAAAGAGAAATTCTTTAGTAATAACATTAACCATGCAAGAAGAATCAATAAGCACTCCATGGCAAGGTGTATTCTTGACTTTTGCAACTATGTATAAAGGACCATCGGGTGCCCTGATAGTTTCACTAGAATCAAATATGATGGAAGGTTCTTTAGGGTTTTCTTGCTGCTCTACAAAGTTGATCACATTCAGAGTCATAGACACAAGACCATCAGATGAGAAAGAGGAATCATTAGTCTCAATCACATTAGAGGTATGAGAAGGTAATGGATCAGTAAAAATCTTAAGATTTTGGTTAGGAGGAACCACAGATGTGTTGCCTTTATCATTCATACCAGAAACAGAGATAGTATTATTATCAATCAAATCTTGAATTTTACCCTTTAAAGCAAAACATTTTTCAGTATCATGCCCAGGTTGACGATGAAATTAACAAAAAGATTTGTTGTCAAAATAGGGTGAATTAATCTTTGTAGGATCAATTTGCTTTATAGGAGGGAGAGTAAGCACATTTTGTTCCAATAACTTATTCATAATACTATGCAATGATTCATTCAAAGGAGTAAACTTTCTTTCTTTCTTGAAAAACTTAGAAATAGGAGGCACACCTGATGCTGCATTCACATTGTTGTTGATGATGTTTTCATTGAATTTAATGGATTCTCTGTTCAGTTTAAACTTTCCAAATGGTTCTTGACTACTGTCACCCTTATCACTTGGAGCCATAGGATTTGCTTGTTCCATTTGACTCACAGTCAGTTGATAATTGTGAAGAGTTGCACACAACTGTTGGAAAGAAGTAAACTCAGAAAATAGAAGTTTGTCTCGAATATCTTTTTGTAAATTAGAAATAAAGATTCTTTGAATATCATTGTCAGGCACTAGAAAAGAAATTTGAGCATACAAATGCTTATATCTACCAATGAAATCAGTCACTTTTTCTTTAACACCTTGTTTACAATGTATTAAATCAATCAAAGTAACTTTAGGACTTATATTGTTTTGAAATTGTTGAATAAAAGCATTTGCAAGTTGTTTGAAAGAAGTAATAGAATAAGAAGGCAACGAGCAATACCATTGTAGGGCTTTGTCTCTTAATGTTCTAGTAAACAGTTTTGCAAGCAACCTTTGGTCATAAGCAAAATCGGTACATATTGTTTGAAAAGTCTTAACATGTGTTAGAGGATCACCTTTACCATTATAAAGCTCCAAATGCGGGATTTCAACATGTCTAGGAGGGATAGCTCGAACAATGTCAAGAGAAAGTGGGCTCACAACATCAAATGTGGGCACACTAAACTTAGATTGATTCATAGAGGCAATTTGTTGCTATAAAGAAGAGACAGTTTGTGCAAGATTGTTAATGGTCGCTTCAGTCGAAGAGTTCATATTAGACGTGTTAGATTGTGATGGAGGTATTATGTTATTGAAAGAAGGTATTGATTGAGAGTAAGGTGGTGGGACACTATGATAGTTAGTCATAGGAGATGATTGGAAAGGAGGAACACTACAAGGAGGAATGGAATGGTTGAATGAATTGCCCCCTTGCATCATGTTCATTTGTGAAGATGTAATAGGAACACTCATTGAAGGAATGAATGAAGAAGTCGGATTGAATGAAGGAAGAGGGTTAATCAAAGAAGAAGGATTGCCCCCATGACTGGTGATCATAGGCGGAATGTCTTGTATAGAAGCAGTCATTATGTTTGATGTAAAGGTAGGTATGCTAGCAATAGAAGTTGTTAAAGGAACAGAATGATTGACTTGAGTAGGAGGTTGTGTATAACCTAAAGTTTCAACACAACTCTTCATAGGCATCACATTCGAATCCACAATGTGTGCAATACCACGCAAAATATCAATTCCATTCTTGTCACTTTGAACCATACGTTTTAGACCCTCAATTAATGAAAGAGCTTGACTATCGGGATACTCTTGAGACATCCATTGCTGAAAATCATCAACTTGGTTATCCAATTTCGAAAGTTGTTCTACAGAAACCTCATGGAGAGATTCTTCATCATTAAAAGGATTAGAGGAATTACCCATGTCTTCGTTAAAAAGGCCATTCAAATTAGGTTCCATCTCCTTAGTAATTAAACCTTGGAAAGACTTAATTCTAAGGCTTCGTCTAACGGGAATAGTTTAAGTAGGGCTTATTGTTGTAAAACTCATGCACTAGAGAGGGAGAGAAGATTTTGAATTTAGAGGTAGCAAATTTCAATAAAATCAGCCAATCTCCTAGATTTAAGCTGTTAAATGCAATCACGACAATCTCCCGAAATTTTAGAAAAAATGTCAGGGACCGTGGCGAACGGAGTGCACACGGTCCTCGCAACTTTTTTCAAAATTTTCAGAGATGAAAGTTATGATGATTTTAAAGCTAATCTAAAAAAATTGAGTGATTTTACGATCTGTAGATAGGCCAAATTAAAGTTGCAATCTCAAAATTGAACCCTACCAAGATTGTTGAAAAATGCAAAATTTGAATTTTGAAAAAGAGAGGGAAACTGAAATTTTGAATTTTATGATTTTAGAGGGAATACTAAGAGCAATGCAAGCTTTGAAATTTAAAAGTTGACTCAATTTCATGCAAAGTTCAATTTTGAAAGCGGAAATCAAAATTGTTGCAATTAAACACTTAATTTCAAAAGTCACAAATTGCAAGAATTTGAATAAAGCACTGAAATTTCGAATGAATGCCAACACACTTTTCAGATTTAAGACAGTAAGAACACAATTTTGACACAAAATTTCAATTTCAACAATTTTTGAATGATTAGAAGCCTTAATCCAAGCAATCACTAGACCAACATTGACTTTAATTTTGAAAGTGTTGTAATTGATAAAATCAGCCAAAAATCTAGATTTTAGCAGAAAAATACAGTAAGATCTAACTCCCGAAATTTCAGAAAAAATGTCGGGGACGATGGCGCTCAGGGTGCACACGGTCCTCGCAAATTTTTTCCACATTTTCAAGGATGAAAGATATTATGATTTTATTGCGGAATCCAAAGTTACAATTGATTTGGAGATGTTTTGATCAGTGAAATTGTCAGTCAAAGGTTGAATCAAGAGGGTTTTAAAAATTAGGGTTTTGACACTTAACCACTTAATTTTCAGAATTAAAGCACAAATATGAATTGAAAATTTGTAATAAAAGGGTAGATCTGAAACAAGCATTAACAATTAAACATTTCACAAGCTCAATTACTAAAAAGAAAATTTAGGGTTTTTATGTAATTAACCTCTAAAATTTGCAAAAGATCAAACATGGAAATGTAATCAAGGCATCCAATTTTCAGATCTAACCATGAATAATAAAAAAGGATGTTCACGTCGGGTTCACCAAAATGTAAAGCGGAAAATTGCGAGCGAACCCCAACTGTTCCCCCCACCACTCCAAGGAGAGAGAAAGGGGGTCACTAGGGTTGACGGTTTTCACTTAGGGGAGACTTTACATTCAAAAGAGGGGTTGAAACCCACAAGATCCAATCCCACACAATGCGAGATTGGATTCTAAATCAGTTTCAAGGGTTAAGAAAGCAAGGCTACCCTCTTTTGTAAAGAATGTAGATAGAAACATTGAACTAGGAATGCATGAAAAGTGAGAAAGATTCACTTATAAATAGAGATAGGAATATAGGATGAAGCTGCGGACCTAGAATTAGTAGTAAAATGTCGAGACAGCGCTGTCCTACAAATTTGAGCAAAAGTTGATGGGACGATGGCGCCCGGCGTGCACACGGTCCTCCGAAAAATCTGCGAAACGAAGGGGGATCTATTCGTCTCTGCACAAGGATTCCAGATCTTCAATTATAGCCGCGTACCTGCAACCTGCACATAGAAAAGTGAGGATGATTGGGGGGTTAGGGATTAGGGGTTTGCCCTTAGGTCAAACCCCGGTTTTGGAATTAACCAAGAAATGAGAAATGCTGTAAATGTAAATGATTGTAATGTAAAACAAGTACTAGTACCTTGTTGTAAGAATGTTTGTATTCTTACATGTGAAGGTGTAGATGTTGTTGTATGTTGTATGTTGTATGTTGTATGTAGTATGTGATCTCCTCTTCAATGGTTGAATCCTTGTCTTGAATGCAACACTTAGCCTTGAATGGAGACTTAGAATGATCAATTGCTTGAAGGAATGCTTGAATGCTTGAATGCTTGAATGTTTGAATGTCGCTTTCGCCTTTTTCCATCTTCTAAAATGAGAGAGGAAAATGTAGTTTATATACTTGTCAATTAGGGTTAAAAGACTGATTTTTCTGACCTTAGGCTGACCAGGAAAGGTGATTTTCCAATTTGCAAACTTAAAGACCCGAGACCCAAAAGAGACCGGGCCCAAAAATAGGGCCAGGGACCAGGGCGCTGGGCGCCATGGTCCTGGGGTACCAGGGCACTGGGCGCCCTAGTCCTGAAGGACCAGGGCATTGGGCGCCATGGTCCCACCTCCCGGGACAGCAGGGTGCAAGGAGGATCAGGCCAGGGTGCTGAAAAATGCAATTTTTGGTGTCATGAACAAGTTTCGGGGTCTCCATTCAAGTTCCATGTTGCATCGCCATCGTGAAGACCCAAATGCGGTCGAAATTGCAAGTGTCGCAATTTTAGGATGCTACAAGAATAAGTGGGAATAAGTAATCATCGAAAAAAAAATATCAGTTGAGATTTATGGATCAAGTTAAGTGGGTCATTACACAAAGCATCCATTTGGAACTTCCTTCCTTCCTTGGTGATAACATAAGAATTATTCTCCCCATCATATATGGCTTTGACATCATATTTCCAAGGGCGTCCAAGCAACAAATGGCATGCATCCATAGGTAATATATCACATAGTACTTTGTCCTTATACTCTCCAATTTCAACTATGATACCTTATTAGGATTGGTATGTGGCAACCTTTTCAACTTGAGTTTCTCTACCATTTAAACTGCTACAATGTTCTTAGTAGACCCTAAATCCACTATGACCCTACAAATCTTACCATATGATCTGCAAGTGGTTTTAAAGAGTGTCATTTTTTGAGTAGGTTCTTTGGCCTACAGTACCTTCAACAAGGTCCTCCTTAACATCAAGTTCTCTCCATCTAGAACTAGTCCATCTTTGCTGATTGGTGAGGTAACACTTTGGTTGTCTCCCTCTTGCACCAACTTAGTTCTCCTTTCACCTACATAAGACCTTGAATTTTTTTCAGGACACCAGTTCATTGTGTCAACCACTTCATGAAAATGAAATCTTTTACTAGTGAAGACTATGAGTCCTCTTCCTCAACTACCAAATATGCCCCTAAAGTTGTTTCTTCCTCTAAAGTTGCCTCTAAACGGACCATTCTTGCTAAATTTATCCCAACTGTGTTAAGATTGATTGTTTTCTTCATTATTTATAGAGTTATGACCCCTTCCAAAAGTGCCTCTTCCTCTGAATCCTTTACCACCTCTACCTCTTTGATTGAACTCACTTTTCCTCTTGATCTTGTCCTCTCCTCATAAGGCCAACTAAAAAATCTTATGTACAGTCTCAGGTGCCATCATCCTAATTTCATCTTGAATGTTTTGTCTAAGGCCATTTAGGTATATTTCTACCTTCTCCACTTCTTCCTCTTGTTTCCTTTCTCTTAGAGTTAGTTTGTTGAACTCCTCTATGTAAGAACTCAAATCCATTTCTCTTTTCTTCAAACTCATCAATTTCTTGTGTATTTGCACCTCATAATCTAAAGTTAGGAATTGAGTTTTGATTCTGATTTTCATTCTCTCCCAAGAGTTGATCTTCTTTCTCCCAGTTTGTTCCCTCTCTTCTTGCGTCATGTTCCACCACACCAGAGTTGATCCTTTCAACTTGCTCTTAGTCATATTGACCCTCTTCTCTTCTCCAACCTTCTTGTATTCAAAATATTTTTTCAAAGCTTCTATCTAATCCAATAGTTCTTCTCCATTCATGCTTCCACTATAGACCGGTAAACTGTGTTGAGTGATTTAAGGGAATCTAGGAAGATTTTCTGATCTTTCTCCAACTCCTTATTTTCAGTTACCACTCCTATCACTTCTACATCGTAATCATTAGTTTTTTCAGCCCACTCTATGATCTTACCCTTACCTTTCTTGTAGTCTTTCTCATGGGCTTCATTAAGCATATCTTGGACCAACTTACTAATGGCTCCTTGGCTCATTGCCTTAGGTGGCATGCTATTGGGTTCTAATTCTACCTCTTGGTTTGACATACACCACTTCAATCAAGCGGCTCTGATACCAATCTGATATAGAGAGGATGCTCAATCCTTCAAGGGTTTCTAGTTCTTTGTGTCTCACTATGTTGTCTCTCAAACCATCCTATGCTTCCTCTCTAACCCAACCTTCGAAAGGTTGTATAGTCCACCGTTACAAACCTTCCCAAGGTCTTATGATTAAGGTGATCACCCCTGGGCTTGTGAGTGTCCAACACTCCTTAATTGAGACTCTCCAACAAAACACCAACTCACACCTTCACCAGGAGCCAGCCCCATCCACAATAGGATTGTCATTCACACATTCCCAACACACATAAAGTTGATTTGATTTTTATTTTCCAACCCTATCCCTTCATGTAGGTCTTTGGAGATTACAAATTTCAATCTTAAGGACCTATTTGCTCTTGTAGGCCTACTAGAAGATCTAGTCCAATTAGCCCTACCTGCAAGGTATTTTGAACTTAACTTCCACAAATCTTGAACAACCCTATGAACTCTTTCATTTTTTAGACACCCTTTTTGGGAGTTTCAAACAATATCTCAAACTTAGATCTAGGTTTGGTCACTAACACTTTGAACCCTACTTTAGGCTTACTTTTCACCTTTTAAGCCTACAAACTAGGGTTTTGCTCAAATGTCTTTACCAGTCCAAATTTACAAGGAATATGATGTTTATCTCATGTATTTACACCCATGAAGATGTCTAATACAACTTGGTATCAATTCTATACAATAGATTTATCCACCTAGGGCCTGTTGTTGATGTACCCCATTGCTTTCCAACTCAACATGCCAAGACTAGGGTATGGTAGCAAAACTGGAGATTAGCCTTCCATGTCTTTAAAAAAAAAAAAGAAAACATAATTTTAAAATCCTCCTAGCATTCCACAAGGTTTCAGTATGTGGTTCCACCATGGATTGCTAGGATTGAGCCATAGAGTCTTCAGAACCCTTGTTTAAGGTCTTTAGGACCCGCCTGCAACTAAAAGCCCAAAACTTGCAAACAATAAAACTTCAAATCCTCAAATCACCATGAAATAGAAAATAAGTCTCTATTCTAACAATTCATATCTTGGTTTGGGCTTGGAAGTCCATGCAGACTATGCAATACCAATGAAAACTCAATGCAATTCGCTAAAGACACAAAACTTTGAAGGCTAAAACTAACTCTCCTTAGTTCTATTCTCAAATACCAACATTCTCATCAGTTTTCCCAAGCCTTATATCAGCCTTGGGTTGGCTACAAGTGTCTTTTCACTGAAAAAGACAACCAACTAGTCATTGGTGTTTGGAAAATGCAAAAGTTGAGCAACTTTTTGCAACTTTTACATAGGTGACCAACTTGTGCCCAAAACAAACCTAGATAGCTTCTAAAGGTTCAAATCACCTTAAAAACCACTAGACAACAACAACCATCCTATTCTAGCACAAAATAAACTTATTATACCAAGTATTCTTCTTGGCACCCTTAAGAGCCCATGTGCCAACATTGGCCAATCATTGACTCCTAGGGTCCTTAAAACTTTTGAGTACTTATTCACAAACCTAATGACCTTATTATAAACCAAGATAACATGATTCTAAACTCCTGGAACCTACACAACAAAATTTCTCAAGTGCTCCTGCAACAGAGTGTCACTACCAGTACTTGTCATATGCTAGTAGTATTAGGGCCCAACATAGGGTACTTGCCATATGTTTCAATTTTTATCCAATTTTGACCACTAAATTAAGGATATATTTTATGTCTAAAAATAAATTGTAAAGAACTAGTCCTACTTAATTTTTCATAATCATTAAAAAAAATTTAGGTTTTTTAAAAAATTCAAAATCTGTAGTCTATAGAACAAATTAGTGAAAATTTTGACAAGACTTTAACAACTAATTAATTTATTTTTTTATTTTTAATTAAAAAATTATAAATAATTTACATTGCTTATTTTTTTTTCAGCTTTCTAAAAATGCAAATTTAAAAATATAAAAAAATAAAAAATTGTGGTCTATAGAGAAAATTAATTAAAACACATTAAATCTAGGTAACTTTTAGAAAATAATACTTGAAAGTTAAAAAATTTTATTGAGAGATGAGATAATTTATACCTACAACTACAAAAAGAAATTGATCCAACTGTGTGCTAGTTTCTAATTTATGGTGGAAACAATTTTTTTAAAATAAATCGCACTTGTGATACCACTTGGTACAATATTGCTTGGAAATAAATGGAAAAGATAAAAAATGTAAAAACCCACCTCAAAGTGTTGACATCAAATAATTATCTAATAATCTATGAATTCAATAATAGATTATATGTTGATATGCAAGAGATTTTTCTTCCTTTTTTATAGGCTTAACTATATATGGGCAAACCTCTTAATCCTAGTTAAGATGGATTAGAGTATTAACTAATATTTTGGTTAAGTTTAAGCCTTCCATGAGTGATTAAATCATGAAAATTAGAAATATGTAATATAGACTTAAGAATATGTGATATTAGAACAATAATAGAAACACATGACCAAGAACTCTAAATATTCATAATGGTATTGCAAATCTATTTTTTCAACATCTTTATGCAGCATGTGGATATGACAGTATTCTAATCTCATATCAATCTTGGAGAAGTTCAAGGTTCCATTTAATTCATCTATGAGTCCATCTATCCTTAGAAAAGTATTACATATTTTTGATGATCTTCTTGTTTAGGGTTATGTAGTTAATAAACACTCTTATGATATTATCCTTCTTCTTTACCAGATCTAGCAAATATTGAAATGAATTGGAATTATGTCTATAAATCTCATGTCAAGAAATTCCTTCATAGTCTCCTCTATCTCCTCTTTATACCCCTTTGGATGGTAGTATGGTGTAGTGATAATATGTTTAGCTACTTCTTCCAATTCTTTAATATCATTGCCCATGCTAGGTGGTTTCTACGAAAGATTCTCTCCATCATATTTGTTGTCACCACCCATGATGCTCCATATGGAATCCCTCTAAGGATAATCTTCATTCAATATACTACTTGAACTTAAGCACCATATTCTGGTAGTTCTAGAAATATGATCTGATATGATGCAACCATTATACACCCAATATGATATCAATATCCTCCAAACTAGGCACATAAAAAATCATGACATAGCTTATTATCTCCAAGAGTTATGTCAAGTTACCTAAGTATCTTTGTGTAGGGAATAATGGATACATTAGTTACTATGACATTGAAGCCTTGAAATTATTCTACCTTCAATGTTATTTTCATCACCAAATATTCGTTCATACAATTGTAGATAGCTTGACTCTCAATGAGGATAGTCATCCTATACCTTCCTAACACTACATGAACCTTGAAGGGAAGGTATTTTGGGGCTCTTGTGATGGCAATTAGTGTACACTCCTTTGTGTCTATGTGTTCATTATCAATATGATCATTATATTTTTCAAATATCTATGGTTCTTCCTTATATTTTGAATATTTATCTAACACAAACTCTATTTAATGTGTTTTTCCTTTACTCAACCCCAAGAAAAACAACCACTTAATCAATTATATACGGGATACCGATCTTTCCTAGACAATGTTGAATGTCTTTACAAGGTCTCCTATTACTTGTTCCTTTCTCTCTATTTTATTTTTTCATCATCTCATAATGCTTAACAAAGGATGTCTTGATCCATGATAGAATCCATTGCATTCAAGCTTGTTTAATCTTCTTCGTACAATCACAATTGATTTTTTATATAAATGATTAATGAACTAGCTATGAGCAAATTAGATATACAAATCAAAATATAATATTGGCATTCACATATAGTTGATATAAATATTTTAAATTTTGTATTATTAAATTATCCATGTAATTACCTTTTATTAATATTATATCATATTTAAACAAGTATTCCACTAGTTGTATATTAGCTTATTGTATTGGAAAAATAATATTCATTGAATTATTCAAATTAATAAATTGACTCATACAAACTAAATTGTAAATTGCACTACTTTAGATCTACATTTATGCAAATGATATCAAATATTTATTCAATTTATTTTAAAATGTAATATGTAAATGATAATTTTTATACATAATTTTAAATCTTTATTTCAGAAAGTCTATTTTAAAATTAATACATATATGTTAGATACTTGTACTACATTATATAGAACAAAATATATTACATATTATATGAAAACGAAAGTTTTAAAGATTCATTTAAGAAACATAAAAATAAACATTATATAACACATTTTATATTAATATGTGAAATAAAATATGTCCTTGATAATATTTTATATTAAAATAAACATAACCTCATTTCAAACACACACGGCAGAGAAGAGAGATGAAGATGCTTTTTCAGGAGGATGTTATAGAGATCTGCTAAATCATCCACAACCCTTACTCTCTTCCACCTCAACAGCTTGGGTTTTGCGTACAATCATGTCTCCCTTTTCCTTCTGCATGGCCATCATAATAATTCTTCACTTTCATGTCTCATCTGTTAATTCTTGCCGAGATGATGAAAGAAGTTACCTTTTCGATTTTAAAAGTGGCCTTAAGGATTCCTCTGGCCGATTGAGCTCGTGGCAGAACTTCAACTGTTGCCAATGGGAGGGTGTCATCTGTGACTATCATTCCGACCATGTTGTTTCCCTCGACCTCAAAAGTTCTAAGTCTGATCTCCGTTTGAGTAGGAATATCCGTCCGTCGCTGTTTAACCTGCAGCATCTGCAATATTTGGATTTGAGACTGAATGACTTCTATCCTACTGCCACACCTACTGCAATATTTCGATTTGAGTCTGGATCTCTCCGGAGGACTATTAGAGAGAAGGAGTTTACATGGCTCTATTCCAGATTTTAGTCCAACGCTTTTAGACTTGTCAGGCAACAAGTTCACCAGTTCTATTCCACGCTCTATATGCTCCATCTTTAGAATATTGATGCTTTTGGACTTATCTAAGAACGGGCTAAGTGATGTCATTCCTACAAATCTGGGGAGATGCTCTGAGCTGTTAATTTTGAATTTGGCTAAAAATTATTTGGAAGGTGACATTCCAGAAGAGCTAGGAACTCCGACTCAACTTCAGACACTAAATCCCAATGGAAACAAATTGCAAGGTATGATTACCCCTTCTATTGGAAGTTGTGCAAAATTCAAAGTATTCGACATAGGAAATAACAGAATTCAGGGAAGCATCCCAGTTTGGATTGGAGATCTGGCAGAGTTACGAATTCTCAGCTTGGCTTTTAATAACTTTCAAGGTACTTTTCTGTCGGAATTGCTTAGGTTTGGGAATCTTCAGGTTCTTAATTTATCTCATAATAATTTATCTGGACATGTTCCTCAGAGTTTGGGATCAGTCACAAAGTGATGTAATACTCACAACCGGGACTGGGCTTCTTGGATTTGGGGCTGGTCCCCCTTTCCCACTAGAGATAATGAATCAACAAACACTTTGGATTAAAGGACGAGCCCTCAAATTATAAGTGCCCTCAAATTTATGGATCTTTCCCACAACAAGCTGTCAGGTAACATTCCTAAGGAAATAGGAGAGCTGAAGGGTTTGATTGCTTTCAACATGTCAAACAATAATCTGAGAGGCAGCATTCCTGAGTCCATGGGAGGTATGTCTCAATTGAAGTTCTGAATGTTTCATACAACAACCTCGGGTTAATACCGCAGGGGAACCAGTTTTCAACCTTTGAGCCTGCTTCTTATCTTGGGAACCAAAATGGAGCACTAAGATCTGGTTGGGGTGAAAGACGCAGCCAATTACAATCGATCTGGTTGGGGTGAAAGACGCAGCCAATTACAATCGAACAGCACAAGAGTTACAGACAGAGATGCAGATGAAATGGATCGATGGGCTAGCCTTAAACAGCACACGCTAAACCTTGACCCTTAGGTGGAACATTTCATTACTGTGCATTCCGTCCAAATAAACTGTGCCGTTAACTTTCAAATTTGAAATACTTCCGCCTAGAAGTTTCACGGTATGCAAGAAACAGATTTCACCTATATCCCTGCAGCGTACGTACTCCTTGCTGTGCCAAAACGCGTGGCTTAAACTAAGTAAAACAACTGTGCTTCCTCCGCATTTAACATTTTATTTTTTTCATTTATGAGTCCTAACTTTTCATTTTTAATTAAGTTTTATTTTATTTTTTAAGATTTAGTAATTTTTTATAAAAAACAAATTATTATTTTTTATTATTTTATATCTAATAATTTTGTTTTAAATATATATGTAATCACTACTATGAATTTTTTTAAAATATTTATTCAACTATTTATTTTAATAATATTATATTGGTCATACATTTCTAATAATTTTAAATATATATAATATTTAGTAATTTTTTTGGTATTTTATCAATATTTTATTAAAATTTTAGTATTATATTCATTTTGATCATTTAAATAAGTATATATATACTAAAAGAGTAAAACAGGAAATGTGCGCATGATTAGGGAGACAATAGCAGAGATAAGGATCTAAACGGAGACAACAATAGAGATTAGAAGAGGACAACCGTAGCAGGGCTAGGTAGAAAACATAAGGATTAAGGAAAAAAGAATCAAGGAGAAGATCACAGAGCAGGTCACGCACATAGTGACAGTCTGAACGGTTTTGCTGCATTTTTACAGAGCCGAACACCGAGGGGTTAGGGTTTATGCAGAGCTGCTCATCACGAGGGCTAGGATTTGCAACAGTGGTTGATTCCTTGTGGCATTCACTCAAACACCACCTGCGCTCTAGTCCTCTTGACTGATGCTTTTGCATTGCCAGAGAGGCACAACCACCTGCGCCAATCTAATCTTGAGCATAACTAGACGAGTGACATGACTGCACTAACCACTCTATCAGATCTGCCTCCAACATCTCTTCTTTATCATTCCACTGGCTCAACATACGTAGAGGAAGGTGAAATCTCAAATGAATGAGAAAATGGCAACGCTGTCTACTTAAACATTTTCGACGTGGAACAGAGGACAATTGATGACAGACTCGCTCACCAAGGAAGTACTGAAAAAGTTAAAACTTGGAGGGAGAATGAGGTTTGCAAACCTGTTTGCGAGTTGGTCAAGGAAACCGTGGTGACGTGGACACCTCGGCATCTCTATGGAGGGGTTAATTCTCCTCCACCCAATTTGAAATTCATATCCACTGCTTTGTTTTTCTATTTTTTCTTTCCTTCTATTTGCAAATTTAATTTTGCACTTCATTTAATTCGCAACTCCCCCCACCTACCTAGTTGCTCATGCGGCTTAACCTTTGGCTTCCTATGTAGCCAGACTCAGATGGTGGTGCCACTAATGGCCCTAAGTCTGCAGATCAAGCTAAATCTCTGCCAAAAAAATCTTTTGCCGAAACCGTCTCCCCGCCTGCAAATGGAGTCAACCCTAACATGCTTTTTTCTAAGGCTCCTGGCAAAGAATGATCCAGTGAGGAAGGTAAGTGCCCTAGCACTATCTCAGGTTCCTTCTGCATTTCGCCCAGTTTGGAAATGTTGAATGAAATTGCCTGGGAAAAGACTAGGTTAAGTAATACGACCATTTTCTTTGCATGTGTTGATGTTGAGAAATGTCCACCTAGGAAATTTTTAGATGACTGGTTTCATAACCTCTGGAATTTAAAATTAGGGCTTAAAATATCATTTTGCAGACAAATTCAAAAGGGTCTCTACCTTATTTTTTTCAATTCTCATGAGGCTCAAAGGGAGGCACTAAAGCATCAACACTGGACAGTGGGGAATACTTCCTTCCGTGCCCTAGATTGGTCTCCAGAGCCAGTCGGTGATGTGGTTCTCACACTGTCCTCCCCTAGGTGGGTCATCCTCAAGGATGTCCCCCCTTCCTCTGGCATTTTTTTTCACAATTAATGGAGCCTTTTGGAAAAACGATCCGTATTGATGAAATGACCCACCTCGTCCCTAACCTGGATGCTAGAATGCTTGTGTCGATTAAGCCAGGGATTGATATCCCACCATATTTAACCCAAAACGTCAATGAAGAAACCTTTGTCCACCCTATTGAAATTCTTGGAGGACTAAATGCATGCTTTCTCTGCAAAAAAGAAGGGCATCTTCAGAAAAATTACCCAATCATTAATCACAAAAATCATAAACCCAACATTAACTCAACTGATGCTTCCACAAACCCTAGAACCAAAAACCCTAGAACCAAGATTTTTCAACACTCATCCACCTCGCTCCCTATTAACGAAGAAGCTACTATTCCCATCACCAATTCTTCAGAATTAAAACCCATGCACATTGATCACATGCCCTTTTTCTCAAACCAACTCGGTCCAACATCTAAGCCAACAATTGGTCCTTCAGAATCGCCCTTTGACTATTTTCAGATGGTCACTTCTAGGAAGCGTAGGAGGAAAATTAGCAACCTAAATGCCCCAAATCAAAACCATCCTAATATCCCAACTATCAGCCAAGGAACGGGCATCTGCGATTACCCCCTCCCTACAAATTATAGCTCACCCTCTCCCGCTCAAACCCCAACAAACTCTGTTGTAGAAAAAATGGTTAAAAAACTTGAGAACCCTAGTCGAAGTGCTAATGTTGCTAGCACCAATGATAACCCTGCATGTGTGATGATCAGATCTGAAATCCCCAAGAACTCGGACTCCTCATCACCTGCAGGGCTTACCCCTAAAGTTAACATCACCAACCCTTGGACAACCTCTATGCTAAAAGAGTTAGAAGATAATCATGTTATTGAAGTAATCTATGCCAATAAGGGTCTTGAAGAAATTAGGTCTAGCATAGTGCTCCTTGGCTTTCCAGACTCCTAGATATCTGGGTTCGACATAGGAGGAATTGCAGCTACTAGGAATGAACCATCTAAAGTTAGTGAAGATGAGGATGACCTTATGAAAGGATCCTCATTGACTAAAAAGAAAGGTAGGCCTATGGGCTCCAAGAATAAAAAGAAATCTGGAGATCATTTTGGTCTCCCTAGTTGAACCTCTTAAATCTCCTCTCTAATGAAATACATCTCTTGGAACATTAGAGGCCTTGAGTCGCCTGATAGGAAGTTTTTCATCAAAAGTTCTCTAAGCCACCACAAGAACATAGATTTCTTGATGCTACAAGAACTTAAATCCGTGGGTTTCCATCTTGACAGCTCACTTGACTTTATCTGGAGAGATGCAATCAAAATTTGCACCAACCACTCAAAAGGAAAGGGAGGAGTTGGCCTTCTTATATCCCCTAAGTGGGCAAGCAACATTAGGGATAAAGGGATCTCCCCATGCAATAGAGTAGCCTAGGCTACCCTCGATATTAGGGGTTCCAACTTTGGTGTTTTCTCTATATATGCACCTAATGACTACAAGGAAAGAGTGTCCCTTTGGATCTGGCTGACTTCCCTCCCAAGTATCCCCTGGATAGTGGCTGGAGATTTCAATATGATTGAGTATCAAGATGACAAGGCTGGGGACTTCCTTTTGAATGGAAAAATGCAGAAAAACCTCACTGAGACAAACTTAAACAAAAACTCTAGTTATTTGACCCCCTCGAGGGCACGAAAACTGCTACTTCTAAGCTATGGTATACTTGGTGCAACTTTCAAAAAGGTCCCAATCGTATTTCTTCCAGACTGGACAGATTTTATGTTAACAACGACTTCTTTTCCTTCTCCCCTAACCACTTGGGGAGTGTGATTGGTGTCCTGCCAGTTACCCTTTCTAACCATTTCCCTATCCTTGCGGTCATTAACACTAGAAACGCTATCCCCATCCTCAGCCCCTATAGCAAGAAATTTATTCTCAACACCTCCCTCCTCAAAGATCAAGATGTTCTAGGTGCCCTTAAGGTAGTCAGGTACTTCAACCTTCAGCCTCAGCCTCCCCAATCCTGCACTCTCAGGTGGACAAGGAATGTCTCCTCCTGGCAGAAAGTACTCCAAACCATTAGCTAAAAGAAAGCCAAGGACTCTAGAGCCATGGAAAACACTCTCACCCATCGCTCCATTCCCTAGAGTAGGATATTCAGACTAAACCCTCCTCCCCTACCCTAGCCAAGCATGTTTCTAAAGCCAGAGATATCCTCAGAAAGCACCAGCAGGTCAAAATCAGGGGAGCCTTCATTAGAGCTCGCAACCACTGGCTCCAATTTGGAGATAAAGGCTCCAAAATCTTCTTTAACCTCCTTAAGAAGAAACAAAACTAAGAAAAAATTGATAGAATAACTGTAGACAACAAGGAACTCCTGGATCTCAATGATATCAAAGAGGCCTTCAAAATGTTCTATAGAACTCTCTTTACCTTAGAAGATAATGAGGCCTTGAAAGAGGCTTGACACAAATGTAGTACCATCATCCCTAAAAGAATCTCTGAAGATGATGCTCTCCAATCTTGAAAGGGTCACGCATGACCTCTATGACATATACAATGAAGCTCTTGACAATGGCACCTTGGGGGAATTCATAAATAAAGGTATTGTTAAACTCATCCCGAAATAACGAGACAAAGCACTCATTAAGAACTGCAGGCCAATCACCCTCCTCAACGTCTCCTACAAATTCCTTGCTAAAGCCTTAGCTACTCGCCTTGAAAGGATTATTCCAAATTCATTTGCTCTACCCAAACTAGATTCATTAAAGGCAGATACATATTGGAAAATGTTGTCATTAGTTAGGAAACCATGGAATGGGCCAGAACCTCTAACCAAGACATTGCCATGTTCCTTGTGGACTTTGAAAAAGCCTATGATAGAGTCGAGTGGGATTTCATCCTCATGATGCTCTGAGCTTTTGGCTTCCCTAACAAGTTCTGTGACTACATCCAAATTCTCCTCAAAGATGCTTCCACCATGATTGAAGTTAATGGAGCCCTATCCCAACCTATTCCTCTCTTTAGATCCATAAGGCGGGGCGGCCCTCTTGCCCCTGCTCTATTTGTTATTGCCTCAGATGCCCTCTTTTATCTCCTTAGAGATGATACTCTATCTCCTAGAGTCCATGGCATCGTGTTGCCGGATGACTCTGAACTACTGAATATCCAATTTGCTGATGATACCTCTCTTTTCCTAGAGCTCTCTAGGCAAAACATCGATTCCCTCAACCTAAAAATTGACACCTTTGGTAAAGCCTCTGGAGCCACGATCTCCAGCTCCAAATCTATTTTACTTGGCTGGAAGGATGAACCTCCAGACTAGCTACAACAAGATGGGTACTCATGGGGAGGACCCAACATGATTGTCAAGTATCTCAGTATCCCCTTTTCTATCTCTCCCTCTTTTCGATACATGTGGACCTGGGTTAAGGGGAAAATTGATAAGAAGTTCAACAAGTGGGATAATAGGATCCTCTCTCTAGCAAGTAGGGTTCAAGTATGTCAAAAAATCCTCTCCTCGTATAGTATCTACTACTCTTCGGTTTGGAAGTTCAACAATTATCAAATTTATGAAATTCAAAAGGCTATCAGATGCTTCCTTTGGTCTGATGATAAGGGCAAAAGAAAGGCCCATGCGGTGAAATAGGCCTAGTGCCACTTAGACAAAAAACTTGGAGGTTTGGGCCTTAAGGATCTTAAGTTGCAAGGAATCTTCCTTGCCACCAAATGGATATTTCATGCACTAGATGGGCAAGAACCTTGGAAAATTCTTATTAGAAACAACATTCAAAATGGATTCCCCAAGGCTACCAAATCATGGAAAGCCCTCCCACTTAGTGATCTACTTGCTCGAAGTTTCTCGGTGTCTGTCCAAGGCACCTGGGTCTTTAAGTCCATCTGGAAAGCCTAGGAACATGTGCGTAGACTTATTTGCAACTCTAGCTTTGACTACGATAACACTATACATGGTGAAAGATCAATATGGTGGAACCTCCACCATAATTCTAAGCCACTTGCCTTAACCCAAGGCCATTCTGCTAGATTTTGGCATAACAAGGGGATCAAGTATCTTATAGATATCCTTTAAAATGAAAACCTCATCACCTAGGAGGAATTTAGTAGTAAATTTAATCTCCTTGCTTCACATAAGCAGACCTACAATATGATTAGGAATGCCTGTAACACCCTCAACCTCCCTAAGAACACTCATGTTGACACCCATAGGTACCTCTCATTCCTTTGGAAGGATGGCTCCCCCCTCCCAAAAATTAAGTCCAAAGTTATCTACAACTTGCTTAACCAGGACACCTCTATGATCGACCATGTCAACACCCTATGGAATGTCCACCACAGTCCCACCGCTTGGTATAAAACCTTTGAGAACCTTTGGAAATCCCCCATCCCCCCTAAGATCAAGTGTTTGAGATGGCAACTCTTACTGGATAGATTGTCTATTAAGAATAATGTAGCTACATATGATCTTTTTTTTGTCTGCAGTAAACTTGAGTCCACTCGGCACATCTTCCTTGACTTCCCTTTTGCTAGGGAGATTTGGTTAATGTTTGGAATATCCATTACTGAGCATGTCTTCACTTATGATATAGTTACTGGGTTCATCCATAATCTTAAAAATGATGCTAACTTAATTTGGCAAATATTGTCTTCTTTTATCCTCTGGTTTATTTGGAAACTTAGAAATGAGGAGAAGTTCCAAGGTAATGCTAGGGAACTTACTTGTTTTTTTAAAAAACTCACACACTATAAAATTGCTGCGCAGGATTGCTTCCTAATGAATGTTGAATGAAACAAACTCCTACGGTTCCTCAAAGAAGGCCGAGCCACCATGTTTATATATGAGATGCAAGATGGGTATGAATGGGCAAGCATCGCAAAAAATCAAACCGCCTTTGAGAGTGCAGTTAAGAAACTGATTAAGGAACTTCAAGATACCAAAGCTCTCCCTTTAAACAGGGTTGACATGTGCATACAAATCATGGAAAGGAAGAAGGTAGTCTGGATGGAAGGACCATAGGGGTGGATCACATGGCTAGAAGACCAGGATGAAATCCTCCTCTAGTTCCTTATGGCAGCAAGCACAACTTTATTTTGGAGTTTTCTTTTATCGCATTGTATATGACACTCGTCTAGTTCTTTTTGGTTTCACTGTTGAGGACATGCCTCCCCTGAACTCATCTGTATAACCATCTTTTTGGTCTCTCGATTTATAATATTAAAAAAATGAGTAAAACATAATAAAACGCAAACATGCACTTTAATATTGTAATATAAGAAAAAATATAATATTCAAAAACTAATAATTTAAATATAATAAAATTAAAAACATATATCTTAATTATATAATATATTAAATTATTAAAGAATATTATACAATGTGAATTAATCCAACATGCAACCTTATAACTACCTCTCTTTTACATTTAATGTTGTTAGCAGCATGAATACAATGTTGTCGTTTCATCTTAAATGGAGATGCAAATAAATAAATATGTTATCGTGAGTCTCATGCTAATAATTATTTGTTTTACTTGTTTATGCTAGATTTGTACTTGTGGGTGACCCTTATGCACCTTTTCTCTTTTTTGATATTGTAATCTGTTTCACTTCATTCAATTGAAAATCAAAATTATTTGGGCTAGAAGAATAAATGAAAAAGTAAAAAAGCTATAAAATATGCAAGCCCACTATCAAAAAATTCAATTACATTTCATTTTATACATCTTTAATGTATCATGAAAATGATTCTTATAACTATATGTTTTATTATGTAACTCAATTTTATACATATTTATGTGATAAGGTGGCAACAAAAGCATTTCCTAGTGATTCCCCAATAACCAAGCACCCGGCTCATTTTTTTTCCTCTCTGTTAAAAATATTTTCATGCTTTGAGAAGATTTCGATTCCTATGAATACCTTATTATGAAAATATGATATTTTTCTAAGGGTGGCACCTCCTCACTTACATTATTACAACTTTTTCCTATATGAATTTCCCATTGCTTTATAAATATATACAATATGCACACATGCTATTAGACATGTTCTAATTTAGTTATTTCCATAATGTTGTTCCTTTCTTATAGAATTTAATTTCTAAAAATATCATTGCTTCATTTTTATCTTACTTCAATGCATTTTATTTGTTCCAACCTATAAAAGGACCCATTTTTGTAGAACATGATAATTGTTCATTTCTTTGTATAATTATATTTTCATTCAAAGCTTAGTGAGCAAAACAATGAAAAGAACAAAGCAACATTCAAAGTTACCAAAAGGATTGAAGATGAACCTAAAACATGCAATGGCATGGATGAAGTGGAAGCAAACTTTATGAAAAGACTAAAGAAAGGATTTGGGAAATACAAAGTCATGTTGCCCATTAAATGTTTTAATTATGAAAGAATTGGTCATTATCCGTCTAGATTTACTTTCAAGAAGGATAACTATATGATATTAGGTGATGATAATAAGTAAAAAGATAATTATAGGAGAGGTGACAAAAGAAAGAAAGAATGGATGACATAGATAAGTCTAAAATTAGTTTTTGTTCAATAGAAACCTACTCTTCTAAAGATGAAGATGGTGATGACTCAAATGAAGAATTTTGTTTTTCTCCATAGAATAAAAAGACCATGAAAAGTATGGTACACTACATGATGGAAATAACAGTGAGAGCTTAATGACTGTTATGACTATATTGCATGCAATAGTGAAATCTAAAGCTTGGATAAATGATTCCAAATTATCATATCATTTGATAGGTGAAAATGGAAATTTCATATATTTTGAAAAGTGTGATAGTGGATTAGTTAAATTCACTAGTGAGGAGGCTGCACCTATGTTTAATAAAGGAACCATGACTATTGATGGTAAGCATAAGAAAATTGATCTTTATTATGTTAAACATTTGAGACATAATTTTTGAGTGTGACTCAAATGTGTAGTAAAGGCTACAGGCTTGTGACTCATGTGTTTAGATGTATGATTAAAAAAAAGGTTCTCAAAGATTTGTTATATAAGGCATACAAAAAAATGGCAATTTATACAATGTGAACAAGTGCAAATGAAGTTTTTATCTATTGGTAAAAAGTAGATAATGTTGGCTATGTCAAAAAGTTTGGGACATGTTAACTTTGACAACACAGTTAGTATCAACTCAACTTATGTTGTGAGATATTTACCAAACATTATCAAACCTACTAATACAATGTGCAAGGAATGTCAGATGGGAAAGAAAACACAAAAAAAATTCAAGAACAAAGAATATTCTACCACAAGGCCCGTGGAGTTGATTCATACAAATATATGTGGACCTATAAGCACAAGAGAACTAAATGGTGAAATTTATTTTATTTTTCTTATTGATGATTATTCTAGAGTGACACAAGGTTGATTTCTTAACCAAAAAATAATTATGTGTTTGATAGATTTAAGGTATCCTAATCTATGGTTGAGAATCAAATAGTTTCTACAATCAAGTGTTTGAGATTTGATAGAGGAATAGAGTTAAAATCAAATGAATTTGACAGATTTTGTGAAAAACATGGTATTGGAAGACAATTATCTACACCTAGGACTCCTTCATAGAATGGAGTGGTTGAAAGAAATAATATAATTGTTGTAGAGTTTTAATCCTATGAGGATCTAGTTAATACTAAGAGGGAGGGGGGAATCAGTATTAAGACCAATTCAAACTTTAACACATTAATCAAATCATTTACCAATACTTTCACCACCAAAGAAATTATATAAACTTGACCAATTACCAACTCATTAACCTTATCAACAAGATCAAATACTTTCTCAAACAACTTCTTACCAGTACCAGTAACCTCTGATAAACTTCTGATAAAACATCACAACCGGTGTCTCAGAAATAATGCATGAAATGAAATATAAACAATAACATCACATGAAAACCATTCTAGACATGAACACCATAAGTTTTTGACATGGAAACCCAAATAGCAAAAAAACCACGGTGGGAATTGGCACCCACAAATATTTTTACTCTTTTGAAGTAAGCCCTGTTAGTAGCTTACAATACATCCGATTAGGAGTAGACCCTATTAGGAGTCACTCAGTTAGGGGATTTTCCTTGCATCCCAATTAGGAGCTTGATGATATGTTAGGATCAATCCCATGAGAGGATTTAACACTCTTTTGAGAGCTTCCCTATTAGGGGACTTAAATATTTAAAGTTGTTAAAACCTACCCGGTTAAGGGATTTAACATGTTGCAACTGTTAGGGAACAATAGTAAGAAAATGATTTGTTTATTTTCACTTCTCTGCTTTCTTGATCAGATATAGTTATGCACAACACTCTACAACTCTTAGGCAGATCTCACACTTCACTTGGATGGCTTAACACATTCTCAAGACTACCGACACAATAAACATCAACTGTGTCAACCTAGATAGCCATCACAACTAGGTCAGCCACAAAACCTAAATACATCATCAATTTATAATTATATCAGAAGAGATCATCTTATATCACTATACAACTCATTACAATAAATTACAATGCAATACCAACCATTGGTTGATCTTTACTCATCATAGAAATTTGATCCATATCCTCAAAACACTCTACTAAGCATTTTGCTAATTCCCAAGAAAATCTTCCTTGAATCATGCTAAAATAGCTATCAAATCTTTTATGCATGTTGTGCCATGTTACCAACTTTATGTATACTCGATGCCAATCACTATCATAATAGAAATCATTGTCGGTTTGATGATTTCTTCACCGGTCCTTAAACCCTACTAAAACCTTAGCAAAACTTCTTAAAAAATTTGAAGCATGCCTTCCAATAATCATCACAAGTTCCTATTTCGGTCATATACGCCTTACCATGATACAAGTTCACCATCCAAACCACAAATCACCAGTCATCACCGATCGACCAATCCAATCAAAACAATTCTACTTTAAGAGTTAAAGTCCTATTTCACAGACTTTAGTTCACTGTCGGCAAACCCTCACTTTCGATAAACCAAATCACTTAGATGAAAAAATAAAACATCAGGAACATTAGTTGCCAGCAATAAAAACACAAATAACTTATCATGTCATCTATTCATAGAATCTCAATCTCTTTATCACAAATAGACTTCTATCCTTTATCAGTGTAGTCAACCAACTTCAACTACATCACCTGATCTGCATTAGTTGTGTTGAACGCCAACATAGAGATGTCTACAACTATGTTGAAATATGATAACTTGCCTGATGTGTATTGAAAAGAATTTTTGCATACTACTATATATATATTCTTAATAGGGTACAAGTACGAGTGAATCACATAAACAAGAACCTAAGAAGCCTACAAAGTATGTATAAAAGAACCATTCAGAAGATCAGATCATTGTTGACAAAGGAAAAGGAATTTAGATAACAAGATGAAGACCGTTTCTATTTTCTATCGTAGATAGAGCCAAAAACTTGTGTAGAAGCTAGAAAGAATGAAAAGTTGGATGAAAGAAATGGAAGAGGACTTGAATTAGATAGAAAAGAATCCAACATGGGAATTAGTACCTAGAACAGTGGATAGGAATGTAATTGGAACAAAGTCAATATTCTAAAATAAGTTGAATGATTACGGTGTATGTATGTGAGTGTGTGTGCATGTGTATGCATATGTGTGTGTGTATGTATGTATGTATGTATGTATGTATGTATGCATATGTATCTGTATATGTATATGTATACATACATATATAGATACATATACATACATGCATACATACATACATACATATATAGATACATATACATACATACATACATGTGTGTGTCTATATATATATCACTCGAGCAAGGAAAAAAGCTGGTTGTGATGTAGAATGGGTATGATTGCTCGATCCTCCATAAATTTTATGCAATTTTTAGTTATTTTTTTATGAAGTATTTTACTTTAGAGGGCTGATAAACCATTGTCCACAGCTACCACTTCCCTATCTTGAACTACAGAAGGCATGGTGAGAAAATTAAATTTCCATATTATCTTTTAACTTTGTTGTCGGCTAGGATTACAAAGGGGGTGACTCCATTGCTTCACCAAGGGCTCATTTATGTCTATTATAAGTATGTGTTTAACCATAGCCCTCACTGTAGCCATTTGTTAGCCCTCCTAGGGAATTCCAAGCAAATAAATGAGGCCCAATGCTCATATGTGAGAATTGATCTCATTGAAACTAACCCTCTACCTTCGAATGAGAATTATCCTATTGCTAAATCTAAAGGTAAAAATACCTCTATTAATTTAGAACCAAAAACTCTTGAAAATTCCTTGCTCAGGATGAACCCTAAAAAAATAAGTTGGAACCCATTAAAGCAACCCAAAAAAGGCTAGAACGACTGAAAAGGATTCTAGCAAGAAGCACATTACAATTGACCTTCATTTGCATGACTCTAAGGTAGATGAAGATAACCTGGATGAAAAGGAGAAGTAGGAGGGTAGTTTTAGTGAAAGAAGGTCAGCTTGTCTCCTTCCCAAAGATAAAAAAGAAAATTTTGAAGCTAGAGACATTTCCCCTAAAATGGAGGATTTTTTTACCCTTGAGAATGATGATTTCTCCTTTAGTGAGGAGGTAGAGGATGATAAATTTCAAGTGGAAGGGGAGGAAGAAGGGGAGGATAGTGAGGAATATTTGGAGGGTTTGAGCGAGACCCTAGAGGATAAGACTTATTCGAAGTAGAATCCATTACCTCAAAATTCTTTTGAGGATATGGAAATGTTGCCCCATTCCTAGGACTCTCCTATTGAGAAGGATAATTCCACTGCAAGAAATAATAAAACTAGATAATTGACTAGTATGCAAAGTGATAATGTTTTGCTTATGTCCAATCGTTATGGGGTGATTATGCACATGGGTTGGTGACATGTCATGTGGTACTAATGTATCTACTCAAGGTGTATCATATTCTATATTTAAGAACATGTAATTTCCTACAAATGAACATCATGAGAATGATAATGATAATATTTATAGGCTTCAACAAGTTGCATACATAAGATATAATGAATTATTAATGTGAAAATAGTAGATGAAATATAAATATAATATAAGCTTGAAGTTCAAGGATAATAATAATACCCATAGACTTCGAACACCATCTGAGCTTATTTGTACTCACAACCTTAGTTAAACAATTTGCAACATTCATAAAAGTTTTGACCTTAATTAGGTTCACCCTTGGATCTTAACCCATATCCAGGCCAACATAATGATATTGAACATAAATGTTCTTGGTTTGAGTGTGAAATGCCAGGTATTGAGCTATGTAGGTCGTACTTTGACTATCACAATAAATAACATTGCACATTTTTTATTCCAACAACTAAACAAGCTCTCTTAATAGAAACAAATTCTTTGCAAGCATGAGTAGATGCCATACACTCTGCTTCAATAGTGGACAAAGAAACCACACCCTATTACTTATTCATACAACTACATGAACCAAAAAATAAAGTAAACACATTAACACTAATTGATATTCTTCCATCAATATCACCTAACCAATTTGAATCCACATAACCATGAATATTGAAAGGGAAATCATGTCTCCTACCAAATTACCATGATCACATAGAGAATATTATGAGGTACCCTTTAAACATTTGATAACTCTTTTAACTACATCCCAATGAACTTTACTAGGATTAGACATATTTTTGGAGAGAAATCCCATTGTTTGGGAAATGTGTAGTATAGGGCATACCATAGAATACATCAAAATTTCAACTACACTCTAGTAAGGTACTCTACTCATGTCTTACATATCTAATGGGGATCTAGGATAATATAAAATAGATAACATTGTTTCAACTATAAAGGAGCACATAGTTCTCTACTCTTTTAAATGATGTACCTCTATAAAACTAAATTAACATACTTAGTCTTGTCTAACCAGATCTTTCTTGTCACTCTATCACTTGTAATGTCCATCCCAAGAATGTGTTTTTCTACACTAAGATATTTCATTTCAAATTTAGTAGAGTTGATATTTTAGTTTTGAAATCATACCTTTCCCCTTCCAAATGAATACTATATAATCAACATATAATGTAATGTATAAGAAATGATGGCAATAAGATTTATAATAGACATGGTGATCAAATTTAAAATTCTTTAATTTCAACCTCCAAACATATGTATCGAATTTTTGGTGTTGAATCCTAGAACTCTATTTTAGGCCATATAACGAGTTCCTTAGTTTAGAGACCAAATTACTTTTATATTTCTTCAATTATTCAACCTAAAGCATTCAAGAATTGAAGTATTCATCATCAAGAGTTTTTAGAGATCTTCAAGGCTACATATTCTTTGAATTCATCCATTATGGAGAAAAGTTACACCATTCATATGCAAGAATGTGTGTGTCATTAGGTTTTTGTCATGTTCATGTTATTTCATGCAACATATGTGATTACATTCATCAAGCAAAGAATCATTATCAGTCATTACAGATCTAAGGCATATCATTCCATTGTTTATTTTATTATTTGCAATATTTCACTCAAGGTTTATTCCTAAACTAGGGTTTGACTTTGGCAAACCCTATTCCCACCCTATTTCCCCTTCATTTACCACATAGTACTCTAGTTGTGTAATATTAATATCCTCCAAATCACCATGAAGGAAATTATTCTTCACATCTATTTGCTCAACCTTTAATTTATAAGTAGTATCAATAGAAAGAAAAAATCTAATGGATGTCATTTTTACAATAGGAATCTCACCATAGTCAACACCCTCAATATAAGAGTAACCTTTCAGAGAAAATCTTTCTTTATACTTCTCATTACATCCATCTAAACCCATATTTTTCTTGAACATCCATTTACAACTAACAAGTTTTCACCCTTCAGATAATGCTACAAGATCCCATTTATCAATATTTTTTGAATTTGTCATTTCTCCTACCATAGAAATATTCTAGGATTCTGCCTCTTTATACTTAATTCCTCATATGTAGATCTAGGTTCATCCACATTAGTAATAAATGTAAAGATACATTTTTAATCCTCAAGTGAATACCTTTAAGGTGGTTGTCTACGTCTTGTAGAACTTTGAGCAAGCTAAGTTGGAATGTTTAGGTTATTTCGATCTCCTGCTTGACTTAGATTTATTCTTCTTCTCATCATTCTTGCCTTTTTCCTTGGGTCTTCCAAGAATAGTTAGTGCTTCATTCAAATGGATGGATATATTTCTTAATATCTATTCATCAAATAAGTCATCGACCACATCTCTAGAGTTTAGAACAACAAAAGTATTACCGATGACCATAACATGAGAATCCCATGACCAAGGCAAAGAGAAAAGCAATAACTATCTTTTCTCCTCCTCATCCATATTGACATTGATAGATTTCAATTGAGAAACCAATATATTGAATTCTTCTAGGTGGTTAGAAATCTGTCCACCCTCTTTTATTTTCAAGGAATACAGTTTCTTACTCAAGAAAATCTAATGCAATAAAGATTTGGCTAGATACATCTTATCAATCTCATTTCATAGCTTATTTACAAAGGTCTCTTCATGGATATTGATTAGAATAGTCTCTCAAGTAAAATTTTACTAGACCCTTAATTTTACAATCTATAGTCTCATATTAAGAAACCATAATAAGATATAACTTGTCTTGATAAATTTTCATCAATAGTGTCTAATATATCTCAATCTATTAATAGATTCTCCATCTTCAACTTCCATATCTAAAAATCTCTTTTTGAAAATTTCTCCTTCTATATATTCCCTTTCAAACTTGGGATCTAAAACTTTCTACAACAAGATCAAAAGGTATCTTATGTACAAGCTCCCACTAAAATCTAGATTATTTCAAAAATCCCAACAATCCATAACAAAAACCAAAGGTGATGAGGATCTAATACCTCTTAGAAGAAAGTTATGTAGCAGAACAACTTCCTATATTAAGCTTGAAAGGAGGGTAAATCAATTTTTTTTATAGATCATTACAAGAATTATAAAAACTTAACAAAAATAAACATGAATTCCATACATACCATAACATGGAAATTTATGTGGGGAAAACTATTTTGGGAAAATAAAAACACACTCTAAAACCCATCTAGTATATAATTCATATTTTAATAAAAATTATATGATAATTGCAAAGCAAGCTTTTCACAAGAGCATCACCAATTAGATATTCATAGGTAACTCAAAAACTGTAGGATTCTTACACCCAGCCTCCATCCCATGTACCTCATATATAGGAGATATAACAAATAAAACCATCAAACAATATTACAAGTGGACCGATCTTATCTCCCATTCTAGATACCTTATCATATGTCAAAATCCACATCAACATGTGTACCTCCCTTTAACAATTCATTTATGTGTCTAACACATTTTTATATTTCCTATATTAGAAGACTCAACTTTTGGAAGCTATCACTATTGAACTAGGTGTTTGAGTGACGAATAATTTGAAGTGTTGGAAAGCTTGTGAAAATACCTATCAAGCTATAAAATACAACGCCAATTATAAGAGACTCTAAATCACTCAAAGTTGACTCTAAAACTTTTGCTCACAACTATTGAAAATGAAAACTTTAATATCTTCAAATCTAGACATCATCTTGTAACAAAAAATTTCTAGCATACTTATTTACTATATCAGACCAAGTCATGATCAAATGAAAATTTACTATAAATAGTAATCTTATGCTAATGCAAGGTTGAGATACTATTTTTCTAACATTCTCCAACTTGTCCAACACTTTGCAAGAGAAATGGAGTATCTACAAGATAGATTAATTGCTAGGTTCCATGAGGCCCATAGAATCCGAACACTATATAAACTTCTTTGTTCTTACATGCTTGCTTAAAGAATTTACAATATTCATCAAAGTTTCTACCTTAACTAGTTTCACCCTACCATCTTTAATCATATCTCTAACAAAATTATACTAAAAAATTAATGTTCTTGGTCCAGATATGAAATGTTAGGTTCTTAGCTAGATAGATCATATTTTGACTATCACAATAAACTATCACTACGCATTATTTTATTCTAATACCTTAACAGAGTCTCTTTTAAGCCAAATAAAATTTTTACATGAATGAGTAACTACCATATGCTCCATTTCAGTAGTGTACAAAGCATCCATAGCTTGTCTCTTACTCATGCAACTAATTGCACCACTAATAAAGTAATTACATAAGCATTGGTAGATCTTCTGATATCAATATCACCTACCCAATCTAAATCCACATAACCATGAATATTGAGGGAAATCAAGACTCCTACCAAATTACAATGATAAGACAAAGAGTACTCTATTATACCCTTCAAATATATGAAGAATATTTTAATTGTGTTCTAATGAATTCTACCAAGATTAGACATATATTTGGAAAAAACTCCCAATTATTAAGTAATGTTTCATCTAGTACAAATTATAACATAGATCAAACCTCCAATCACACTCTAGTAAGGTACTCTTCTCATGTCTTCCATCTTTGATGTTAATGTAGGACAATCTAAAATAAATAACTTTGTCCCAACTATAAAAGGAACACATAGTGGTCTATTATCTTACATGTTTAACCTTTGTAAAACTAAATTCACATACTTACTCTAGCCTAGCCAGAGCTTTCTATTCAATTTATCTCTTCTAATCTCTATTCGAAGAATGTTTTTGTTGAACCAGTTGTAATGGAAAAAATTGAGGATTTCCATGATTAGAGGAATGAAAACCACGAATTGACAATTACATTCAAAAGAGGAGGAAACCAATAGATTCAATCATAAATCAGTGATGAAAAGGATTAAATACTAATTGGATTCAAGTGTGTATTGTGAATTTGTTTTCCCTCTTTTGTTAGTTGAAATGTTGAATTAAGGTAAAGTGCCAAACAATGAAGGTAAAAATATGAAAACAATGAGCTACAAATGCGAGATTTTTGCATGCACCTGGATCTAAGCAACATATGCAACTTTAGATCTTATCCCCCAAAAGATTCAAAAATACTGGTATCAATGTTTCCCTTGCTTTGGTCCTCCTACGTTTTCGAAAGTCAAAAAGGGTTGATTCATCTCTACAAATAATGTCTATTATGAAGATTGTATCTCTGTACTTGTTTCCTGGACACAAAAAAAGGGGAAATAGATTGGGAATAGGGGGCTTGCCTTTGGTCAAACCCCTATTTTGGGTATGATCATTGGGATGAAGATAATTGAAATTACTATAATGGAAGATTTTCCTTTTGAGGGAGATGTTGAATAATGACTGAAAATCAAGTGATATACCTCCTTGTGAGGTTTTGTTTATCTCCACATAGAATTAGGGCTTGATGAATTCTTCAACAAACTAGAATGAAAAATGTATACTTCAGTGCTTGAATCTTGACTTAATTGTTGCTCAGAGGCTTGAAGGAAGACTGAGTAATAACATGAAAAGTATACAACATACAACTATTGGTAGTCTCTAGCTAGCCTAGTTCTCAACTGCTTATTAGTATTTCTACTTTTCTATGAAGATTGACGATATTTTAAAATTGAAGGTTCTTCATATGTAGCTAAGAGACATGTTCTTGTAGGTAAATAATTACAAAACTAAGTAAATAGATCAAAAATGAAAAGTCTTAGTTGTGAGAGGCTTGTAATATGAATGTGCAAATCAAGGTTCATTTTAGTTCACCAAACTAAAATTGTCCCTTCTAATATAATGGTATTAAAATATATTCTTTGATGATGAGAAGATGTAAGAAAAAAATGCAATAAACTATTTGTAAATATAAGGACATTGGTGTAGGCACACCTAGCCATGCTTGTCAAAAAATGGTCAATTAATAAGTTTTGATATTTTGAGCCATTGTGGCTTTGTAATGAGGCCATACTAGACCATTCAAGATATAATAGAGGATCCAATTTGATGTAATAATGTCGATCATGTGTAAGGGTCAATTATGTAAGTCTTTAGTCAAGTTGCACAAACTGTCAAAAAGTTGTCATAATGTAAAATGGAAACAAAAGTGAAAATTTAGGAAGATGAAGAGTCAATGGGTAGATGGAAAATTGTAGGTAGCTAGATAGGCTGAGGAAATATTTAAAGACATTTCTTAACATTGATAATGGATATGGATGGGGAAAGATGTATTACGAAGCAAGAGAAATCAATAAAAGATCACAATTTCTCACATTTTTGACAGTGTTGTGACTATAACAATCATTTGCATGCATTTTTATTCTAACATGATGATCTAAATATGATTATGAATAACACAAAATGTTGTTACCTTTCATATGAACCATATTTTAATGATTTTTATAAAGATTTAAGCAATCTACGGTTATTTATCTGTAGGTAGGTGTGAAACCCTATTAATGAGGGTTAGTATATACATTTGATGAGTTCTATTATGTTTCACCAATTATAATTCCTTGTATGTTGGTTATTTGATAGCTTAAGATGTCTAATTTGTGATTTCCAAGTTGTACAGTGGAAACTTGAAGTTTACACAGGTTCACAAGAAGCCATAAAATTGCAATTTGGTGTCTCAAACTGATAATGACAGTGAAAAGTGTGGTTTTAGAGTTTTTGTTGATATGTATCTTGGATTACATCATATAGGATTATCAAGAGAGGTTGATCAGACCTTTAGGAATGTGTTTGATGTAGTAGCAAGGTGAGATAAAGTCTAGAGTATAGTTTTTCAGTAAACTCTCCTAAAAAGAGACTAAAATGAGGGTTTTCTCAATTAGTGATCTAGGGTATGTTCCATATTTTGAAACTAAGTGGTTTAGTAAATTTGAGATTTGTGGAGAATATTAGAGAGGATTTTTCCAATTGAAACGGTGATTTAAGATGGGTTCCTTTGTAAAAGTGACCTTATTTAAGGTTTAGGACAACATAGAAGCCCTAGTTTGAAGGTGTTGGTCCAAAGTGACCTAAGTGTATTATGAGTTATATTTTAGGAAACATTAATGGGTATGTGAAAACCTATTTTTTTAATGGGTTTTATTTGGTTACGACAAGTTATGCTAAATTTTATCACTGGCAAAGACTACTACGGTTTATGTCTCATTGCATGAAGGGTATAGCAGTTGATGAGACTAGTTTTCTTGAGAGTTACCAAGTAGGTATACATGTTTTATTTGGTTGATCTAAGGTGTTCTTAAAGTTATTTGGGTTTTGTGAACCTTGGAACCTCTGATGGGTGTTTGTAACCATGATGCACAGTGATCTTGTGAATGCAAGTTTAGAGTTTATGACACGTAGTCATGAAGTGTTGTTTGGAGTCTAATACATGGTTAAACCAAGTCCTATTAAAGCATTGAGTCCTTTGAAAAATTTTTCATTTGTGGACATGATTTTTTTCACCTATTGGATAGGTGAGTTGGGAGAAAGATCTCCCTTAAACAAATCAATTTCATTTCTCTATTGTGACATGAAGTGTTAATGTACCCCCCACCTCTCCATTGAGCGCTATTAGAGATTAGGGAGTAGATCTCTTGGAGGAGTTAGATTGAAGTTTGAATAGAAGAAGGTTGTAAGTTGAAAGGACAACATGACAAAAGAGAAGGAGATGTTGTAAAGGAAGGCAATTTTCAGAACCAGATGCAAGTTTAATGAGAAGGTATGTGACGTAATGGTAGATTTTGGTACTTTGGATAATATAGTATCACAAGAGATGGTGGAAAAATTGGATTTGGAGAGGTTAACTCATGACAACCCTTATTATGTTTCTTGGTTGAATGGCAAACAATCTCTTTTGGTTAAGGAGAAATCTTTTGTTGAGTCTCAAATTGGTGGCTATAGAGTTAGGCTTCTATATGATGTAGTACCTATGAGTGCATGTCATTTTTTGTTAAAGACACCATGGCCATATGATAGGTATACCCTATTTAATGAAAGACAAAATAGATATCAGATTGAGAAGGATGAGGTTTCTTTTACATTGACTCCAATGATGGAAACTAAAAAAGGACAAAGTGAAGCAACAAGTGTTCTTATGTGTGGTAAGAAAGAATTTGGGCAAGTAGAGGATGAAGGGGAGATAAAGGTTGAAGCCAATTTAAGGCTTGAAGATTCCAAGATGATAGTTTTGTAGAATGATATAATGGTAGATGATTAAGAGGAAAAGATGGTGATAAAATCTAAAGTAGAAGAGATCAAGAAAGAATTCCTTGTGAAGGTACAGTATAAGTCAGTAAAACATGATCAGAGTGTGCAAGAAATAATGAATTTTCCATTGATACAACAAGAAGTGTGTGAATCTTATAGTGCAAAGGTTTTTGGATTAGATGGTACATATATCCTTGGGGTATAGACCTTGACAAGTGAGAAAGGTAGGGTGAGTAAGAGTGTGCTGCCAAAGGAAAGGCAAGATTGGCCTCAAGAGGTCATAGTGGGAGAGATAGTATGTCCATTGAATAGATAGTATGTCCACTGAATGGAAAAGAGATTTGAAGGCAACAAGATACTGTTGGCATGAATGATGATAGACCTAAGAATTAAGAGGTCTCATTGGTAGAGAAAATGAGGACAAAGATTTATAAATCTGATCATACAAGAGCAGAGAACCTGAGAATAATAGATGAATTGATGATGGTAGAAGAAGAAGAAAAATACATGGATTCTAATTATAAGAGTGTTGATGAGAGGATGCAAATAAATCCATTAGATTTTTTCATGTAGTAGGATTCACCAAGGATATTTCAGAAGCAAAACAAAGATTTCATGTATGGCATTGATAATAATCAAATTGTTTTTGTCAATAAAGTTTTCATTGTTTTTGTTCCAATGCAGGTATAAAGAGAAGAAAATTGGAAAGGCATAAATATACATTTGATAGGTTCAAATACCTAGGAGAGAAAATGGGAAGACCACGACTAAAGATGAAGCATAATATTGGTGCAAGTTCAAGAGATGATGCATGTTTTAAGTATGTACTTTATTGGAAGGGTAAAATAGGGGAAAGAAGAATTTGGAGATAAGAGAAGGAAGAGATCAAACATGATTTTTTTTATTGTATATTTTTACTCAAGGGACTCTATTTTTTATTTCCATCGAGATTATGGTGTAGGGGCATCTAGCCATGCTTGTCAAAAAATGGTCAATTAATGAGTTCTAATATTTTGATTCATTGTGGCATTGTAATGAGGTGATACTAAACCTTTAAAAATGTAATAGGGGATAAAATTTTATGTAATAAGACCTACAAGGGCCATTTATCATGTGTAAGGGTCAATTATGTAATTCTTTATTCAAGTTGCAGAAACTGTCAAAAAGTTGTCATAATGTTCAATGCAAACAAAAGTGCAAAGTTAAGAAGATGAAGAGTCAATGAGTAAATAGAAAATTGTATGTGGTTGGATAGTCTTAGAAAGGCTTTAAAACAATTTTTATATGTTGAGAATGGATATGGATGGGAAAAGATATATTAAGAAGAAGAGAAATCAATAAAAGATGATCGTTTCCCACGTTTTCGCCACAATTGAGACTATAACAGTCATTTACATGCATTTGTATTATAACATACTAATTTGAATATGATTTTAGATGATATAAAATGTTTGTACCTTTCTTATGAACCATATTTCAATGATTTTCATAAAGATTTAACCAAGTTATGGTTCTTTATCTGTAGGCGGGTCTGAAACCCTTGTAATGAGGGTTAGTATATAAATTTTATGAGTTATATTATGTTTCACCAATTTGAATGCCTTTTAAATTGGTTTATTGATAGTTTAAGAGGTATAATATGTGATTTCCAAGTTGTAGAGTTGAATCTTGAAGTTTGCACAGGTTCATGGGAAGCCATAAAACTGCAATTTGGTGTCTTAGACTAATAATGACAATGAAAAGTATGGTTTTGGGGTCTTGGTTGATATGCGTCTTGGATGAGATGGTGTAGGAGTATCTAGAGAGGTTTATCTAACTTATAGGAATGTGTTGGATGTAGTAGCAAGGTGAGATAAAGTCAGGAGTATAGTTTTTCAACAAACCCTCCTCGAAAGAGACTAAAATGAGGGTTTTCTCAATTGGTGATCTAGCGTATGTTGCATACTTTTAAATCTACTGATTTGGGCCATTTGAGAAATATGGAGAAGATTGGAGTAGAGTTTCTCAATTGGAAAGGTAATTGAAGATTGGTTCCTTTGTTAAAGTGACCTAATTTGAGGTTTAGGATAATGTAGAAGCCCTAGTTTGAAGGTGTTGGTCCAAGGTGACCGACCTGTATTTTGAGATATGTTTTAGGAAAACTTAATGGGTATTTGAAACATATTTGGTTTGTGTGTTTCATTTGGTTATGAGAAGTTATGCTCAATATGGTAACTTGCAAGGACTATAAGAGTTTAGGACTCATTGCATGAAGAGTATAGAGCAATTGATGAGACTAGTTTTCTTGAGAGTTTCCAAGGGGGTATACATGTTTTATTTGGTTGATCTAAGTTGTTATGAAAGTCAGTTGGGTCTTCTGAACCTTAGAACCTCAAAAGGGTGTTTATGAGCATGGGGCATAATGATCCTATGAATGGAAGTTTGAGAGTTTATGAAAAGTAGTGGTGAAGTTTTGTTTGGAGTCAAATACATGGTGAAACCAAGTCCTTTTTAAGCCTTGAGTCCTTTCAAAAGTTGATCACCTATAGACATGATTATTTGTCACCTATTAGATAGGTGAGTTGGGAGAAAGGTCTCTCTTAAAAAAATCAATTTCAATGCTCTATTGTGACATGAAGTGTTGATGTACCCCCCACCTCTACATCAGACATAGCAATAAATAATGTAAACATGTGTTTACTTGGCCCTTGAAGTGAGAGGACTATTAAATAATTGCATAGAAGTTGAGTTTACTTTTTTAGATTTTAGTGGTCAAGTCTGTTATTAAAGGGGTGATACACTATAAGGACCTCCCTAATATTAAAGTTGTAATACTCTACCAGAAACCCTAAAGGAAAACCACTCTACAAGGTAGCTAAAGGGTGAAATAATTTTTTATTTTTTTTAAAAGATTAGGTGCATTAATTATAACATTGCACGTATAATAACACAAGCAAAAGTATAACAATGGCATCCTAAAGAGTTACCGATGAAGATTACTTTGAAATAAAACTACATCACAATGTTAATCCAATTATCCATCTAAATTAGTGAATGTCAATTACGGTTAATTAACTCAACTCAAAAACTGATTCAAAATAGATAGGTTTAAAGAGTTACAAAATATATACTTCCAATGATTCATTTATACATAAGATGAAAGATAACAAAAATAACATACATTCAATTGAACTTTAAATTACAGCATTCCATAAATTACATGGCTTCAATAGAACAAATAAAGTAGATAGGTTACAAAGTTACTGATACAATGACCACATGGGTCTCAAAGGTACAATGTCAAGAACATGAGCTGATGCACAAAGCACGAACCAAGGTACACCAGCAAAGCCAATCCTCGCATGAAGGTAAGAACAAGGATATCCAATGGGAAGTGGCACTACCACCTGACCATGTGATCCTATAATGGAACCACCCCACTGTGTTAGGAGATAACAAAAGACCCTCAAGAAAGCAATAAGACAAGTACAATAGAACACATGACTCCACAAAACTCAAGTGACTCAACTCACAAAACACTAGTGACCCTAAAGAGAGAGTGTCATCACATGGCTAAAGATGGTTACCCTAGGTGGTCTCCATAGGTCCCGACCCCCATCCTCGATTATTCTAGTAACTTCCCCTGAACCCCTGGCTCCATCTAAGCATCATGTAGACCCTACCAACCTTTCGTGAAGACAAGGTGGTAGGTCTGCCATTCTAGGCCTTCTGACAACACCTTGATCCTATACAAGCACTCAACCATGTGTGCGGTACAATATCTTAATTAAATTAATAACTACCCACCCCCTAATCAATTATTAGGTTATCAATTATTAACTGAATTTTGAGGGGTTATCCTACCACCAAATTTGGGTGTAGCCCCTACCTGAAAGCCACTCTCTCATAGGACACTATCAAGAAAGGTCTCTCTATGAGAACTCTATGGCGAAACATACATCCATCTCTAATCTTGACATAACATAGGTGAAGGATTCGCAATCACTAACCTAGGATTGGCCATTTGGAAACATAACACACAAAAGCTCACATCCACCGGGTTAAAACAATGACACCTATCTAACAGGGTATACACCATATGACATAATGACAACTCACCAAAATTGCAATGAAATTTAAACTTGACTGCAATTACTATTAACACAAGATCCTAAAATAGGAAATATTTTCTTTAAGCAGTCAAAAGCATAAAATACTTGCAATAAATATTTCCACAAATAACAAAATCACATCTATAATAATATAAGGAAACTGTAATAACCCACCATAATTAACTCAACAAAATTTACCATTCTTTTTTCTTGTTAAATTTAATCATTATGTTTTATTCAATCGCATACTCTTGGCATCCATCCATTTAGATTAGGAATTCATCCATCTGGGATGAGCATCTAACCATATGGGTTAGGAATTTGTCCATACGGGACATAAGATTTCATCTATCCAATATGGGATAGGCATCTAGCCATACGGGGTAGGCATCTATCCAATTGGGATAGGAGGTACTCTAGACAAAGACTTAGACTCATCAGGACCATTTGGGTCCTGAGCCACTCACTAAGTACTACACTCTTCTAAAAGAAGTACACCGAGGTCACCATCCTTAGGAGTAATTAATAACATAATAAAAGCTTGAATTCTGCCTTGAAATTTGGCTTAAAGCCTCAGGAAGTCAAGCCAATCCATACGGGATTCCTTCCGAGTATACATTGAATTACTTTTTTCCAATTTAATTATCTTATCTTTCAAAAAATGATTCTTACTCAACCTTTCTATACCAAGCCTAGACCCCACCCATGAATGCTTGAGTACAAGGGACAACTCCATTCCAAGACTGCCTACATACTCGCTTCAGCACGGGATCAAAGCGTAAAGTATGTAGTTCTATTTTTTACTCTATGATTTGATGTAAACTGATTAGTGGGTACGCAACCCTTTCTAGGGTCAATGTCCCAGACATTTTCTCTATGGTTGCTACCCATGTTGGTAGCACTTAAACAAAGGCTCAAGATGGCCTATTGTTTGTGGCTTAGCAACTACATCCTAACACCTATCATGAGCGTCACCCTCGACCAAATTGTCAATCACCAATATCTCTTCAAGATTAAAAAATCAATTTCATAAAAGAATTTTACTTAACCATCCCTAAAGGGGGTTTACTATGGTTTATCTCAATGGATGTGAAATCATTTAAAAACTATTTTATTAGATTATCGATCCAAGGGGGATTACCTGGCCCTTGGATTTTAACTTCCAAGTGTCCCTTATTACTCCCTGATGATTTATAGGGACGATGCCACAAACGTCGTTGATGTAGCTTTATTAGGCATTAAGTGTAGTAGTTATATACTGAATTCTACTAGGTCTAGGTTTCCATCTTCCTTTATTTTGTTTTCTAACTAAGGAGCTATGAAAACATCATGCTTGAAAACAATTACTAATTGAACCTGCATAATTTTAATTGATTGAAAAAACTGCTTGATGAATTACATGGAATAAAAACCATAACTTGAAATATAACTTCCATACGAAAACTTGCATATTAATAATTACATGTGTACTATAAATGTAGTTAATCTATAAGTAATTTTCATGATATAAGAATAGTGTAACTTGCGTGCATGATTAAGCAATCAAAAAATAGTGATTAATTTAGGCATTCGATCCAAATCATATTAATGTGAATTAATTGCTAAAGGCCAAATAAGTGCCCAATGGATCTTACATGGAATGAATGACTCTAATTTAAAGAATTTGATCCAATATAATTTGCGAATATAAAATTTATCAAGGATACTTTAATCATGAATTCACTACACAATAATCCCTAATATTTATAAACATTTCTAAGTTAAATTCAACAACTTAAAATTTATACTAAGGAAAGAATTTAATATTTCCTAAATTGCAATTATTAACAATTAAAATTAAAATTTAAGCAATTAACTTGAAATTAAATCCCAAAGTAATTACTAAAAAATTCTAATTTGCAAATTAAAAAGAATATATATATTAAAAAAACTATTTACAAAAAATAAGAGATAAGGGAATTTATTTTTATTGTTTTATTAGCAAATCGGGGGGAGTGGGGGCCACGGGTCCCATCACCCCCTACGGTCCTGCATGTGCAGGCCTATAGGGTTGAGGGGACAATGTGGTCCCCTCCACTCCCCTACGGCCACTGACAGTGACCGCAGGGTAGTGGGGGGTACCGCTACCCCCGACGGTTACAATACCCACTACCCCTGTACGTCGTCATGCCTTCAAATATTTTTCGAAGACCGTGCCACAATTAGATGCACATTAATATATTTAACATTTGAATGTAGTTTAATATAATTATAAAGTGACATTAATATATATTAACATTTGAAATAACCTTTATATATATATATATATGGTTTCATATTCCCTTACTTAATGATATATATATATATATATATATATAACAAAAGAGAATTTATTTAGGAAAGTAAGAACATGGATAAAATAGATGATCAAATAATTTTTTTAAATTGATTTTCACAGTAAACAGGAGGTTAACATTTACACAGAGAGAGAGAGAGAGAGAGCTTATTCCAGCATTCATGGGGAGGGAGTTTATTTCCAAATTTCACAACGAAATTGTTTATTTCTAGGATTCGTTTCCAATACTCAGAGGAGGATTTTATTCAACTAATATTCACAGAGAGGTCATTGTTCAACTCACAGGGACATTTATCTAATTAATAATCATAGAAACAATTAAAATAATCACAGAGAGTTTTAAAATAATCACATAGAGAGTTTTAAAATAATCAAAGAGGAAATAATCACAGAGAGAGAGATTTAAAATAATCACAGAGGAAATAATCACAAAGAGATTTAAGAATGAGATTCAAAATTCCATTCGAAAGACCAGAGAGATAGATTAAAGGGAAGAAATAAAGACTCAAATCACACAAGAAGAATTTTAATCTCAGAAAGAGAGAGATTTTAAACAAATAAAAGAATATGATTTTATTTTTGCTAAAATCTTTGGAAAAAGGAAAAAAATAAAAAAGTAAGATCTTGTGCATATTTTCTTGAGGGAAATAAAATAAATAAATAACTACCTTTATGTGCACTAAAGGAAAGCATCATCATTATTATTTATCCCCAAATAAAATATTAACAATCAACTAAAAGAATTTCTTTATATGAAGGAAGATCTATAACTATTGATAATATGAATTCCTCATAAGCAAATGTGAAATAACAGGGAGAGAACCTGGTTTATCGAGCTTGATGTTGGATCCACTTGTTATCCTTTTGATCCTTCCTTGCCACTTGAGAGAAATCCTTCAACAACAACTTAGAATTCTTGCAATGAAAGATGAGACTACCAAAGAAAAGATCTATTTCTAAAACTTGGGAAATTTTCCTTCAAAACAAAATCAACTCCCTTCTTTGAAACTTGCATATAATTTTATAAGAAAATCCCCCCTACTCCATTATCTAGAGAATTTAATTAAAAAGGAGATTCTTTCCCAATTTTGGACTTCAGGCAAATTGATTAGACTTAGTGGGGGAGTTACATGCAAGGTGGTTGAGAGTCCTCTAGAACCTTCTTATTCTTCCTACAACATGTGCCATAATTGGATGTGGAAAATAGATAAATAAAAATAATGTATAGTTTCCATGTGTGTGTGTATTATTATTTTATCCTTTTATAATATTCATTCAATCATTTAAATAGCTTATCCAAAAATATAATAGAGTTGTATTTTAAATCCAAAAGTGATAAAGGAGGGTTGTGACATCCTCCCCCCCTTAATTTGTGCATCATCCTGATGCACTTATTGAATGCATCCAAAAGAGTCTATAGTTCATGATTAAAATAGAAAAGGAAATAACTACTACATTTCCTTAGTATCTTCCCACGTGGCATTCTTTTCATCATACTGGTCCCATTGTACTTTGCACTGATCAACCTCTATATTGCACAACTGGCACTAGTGCCTCTCCAAGATTTTGAATGGCTCTATCATTATTCCTCCCATTTCTTGGACCTGTAAAGTATCCCAATTCAAAATGTGTTTCTCATCGGGTACATACTTTTTAAGAAGAGATATATGGAAGACATCATGGATTCGGCTCAATTAAGGAGTTAAGGCCAACCGGTATGCAACTAGATTAACGCTTCCCAATATTTCAAAGGGTCCAACATAACGAGGTGCAAGCTTAGTCTTTTTCCCAAACCTTATGGAACTCTTGTGTGGCCTAACCCTTAGGAAGACATTCTCTCCCACCTCAAACTCCCTTGGTGTCCTGTTTTTGTCTGCATAGCTTTTCTGTCTATCTGAGGCTTCCTTCAATCTTTTCCTAATTTCCTTAGTTTTCCTCTTGTTAGTGAGTAGATTTGCCCTTTTTACAAATGATTAATCTTGAACTCTGTTACCTTATTTTAAGAAAAAGTGTTTCACTAAACAGTTGGGTAAGTATTGATCAAATCACTTCCCTCTGAATTTTGCATAGGAACAGCTCCCTATCTCAGTTTCTCAAGGAATGCTCTAAACTATTTATCTTTGAATAGTAGCTTTTAACCTGAAAGCATGTAAGGCTGCCTATTTCATTCTTGGATGAAAGGCCAAAATTTTCCCACATGTTTCAAAAAGAAGAAAAGCAAGTTTCCTAAATTTTCAATATATAAAGCAACAGTAATTGAAACAAAGTTCAATATACTATTTCCATAGGTTTAATAAAGAATGAACAGATTTAAGAACCCTAAATCTATTCCCAAACATGAATCTTCTCTAAAGTTAAACAAACATTCAAAGGAAAGAACATCGGAAGAATAATAAGTTTCTGTAATGGAAAGATCATTACTGTTATTTGATCAGATAAACATATGCAAAGGCATGCATCTATTCAGATTCAAAACACATAGATTTTCCTTCTCCCAAGAACAATATGATCAGACTTTATATATATATTCTTATGCAACAAAGGCATGAAAATAAATCTCCAAATCTTCTTCCATTCCAAGTTTAATAGTCTGATTCTTCCTTTGATAAAACAGAAAATACACAAAAACAAAGCGAAAAACTCTAAAAATTAGTCACCAAATCTAACCCCTATACTATCTACTTTTCCTTAATTTATAGTTTAGAATAGGGGAGGTCTCCTTGAAAACTCAACCACCCACCATAAGCAGTTATGAAACCAACAAGAAGTGCTTTGGGATAGATGTCCCGAAGTCTTTGCATAACCATGAGAAATTACAAAAAAAATAAAGGAAACTGGCCCTAAATTAATGCATTATGTCATATTTCCATCATCATCATCCTCTCCACTTCTACAAGTGTCGTGAGTGGTTGTGAGTTCTTGAACAATGGATTGGCTCAGAACTTTCATTGCATTGAGCTTCACTTTTGCCACCTCTTTATTCCATCTGTGTTGCACTATCTTCTTGGAATGTTTCGGCAACTGATCATTTCCAATGAAAGTCATAGACTCAATCCTAGCCACCCTAGTTATAACTTCCAGCATGAAACTACCCTTGGCCCTGATCTTCTCCATGTTCATCCAAAAAGATTCGATCGCATCTTGTGTGCTCAACCCGCAAATTCCCAACTGCCAATCATGGTCAGGATTAACCACCTTATTATCATTGACTATGCTGCATTGGAGATCCTGGAGTTTGTAAATAGAGGTCTTTGCATCGGTAATCATAGACTTGAAGGTAAGCACTCACCACATTATAGTTTTCTTCAGCACAAAAAGCTGACATTCATCCACCACCAGCTTGATTGAGTGTTCTGTCAAAAACCTACTAACTCCATATTCTTCTATTTTGGCAAACAGAGGCAAGATATTCTGCCATTTGTGCTCCTCCTTCTCCCATGACACAAGCTGATTTTGAACCTCAGAAATAAGACCCTGTATTTCATCGCATAGTCTCTAGGAGTTGGTAATGTACTTCTCGCCGTCCTTGATTATCCCCTCAATCCATTTCTTCATATCTTCAGCAATACTCTTGGCCTGTTGAACTTGGTTCATTAGCTTTTTGTTTTCCGATGAAGTTGGGTCAAGTTCTCAGTAGCATGAGATATTGGAAGTGCGCCAAGGCAACCAATACTATCGATGAACTAAGCCAGAACGTTTATGTGTCACTTTAGTTCTCTCTTTTCTCACCCATCCTTTTCCGACCTAGTGAGCATTTTCTTTGCCAACACTTGGAAGAAGTGGTTGTCTGTGTCTCTGCTCATGTTTCCCAATTCCACATTTGTGATCTCAAAATCATCAGGGCTAGCCTCCTTGTTTTCATCCTTAGGTTTATATTAGGTGATTCAGCAACCCATTTTCCAATTTCCTCATCATTATTCAGGCGAGCAGCAGTCTTGAACCTTTTTGGCTTTGGATTCTTCTCTGTGTATTTAACAACCATTTCCTGAATCGGAATAGTCACAGGAAGAAAACTCCTTTTCTTGTTCACTGAGGTGGTCAACCACTTAGGAGTTGCACTGGAATGAGTAGTTCCTTCGATCATCTTTGAAGGTGGCGTCATAGCCATAGTCACCATTTGAGAATCCAGGGCACTAGCAACTTCACCATCCAAATCTTCAATTTCAAATATCTGGGCATTGAGAATGACATCCTTTACCCCTATATCCTTTGACTGATCCATCTTTCTTTGGGTGGCACTGCGTGACCGAGTATGCCGAGGAGTACAAAAATCCAAAGTTGAATTAGACATGTGTCTAAGCTGGGGTGACTTGTTATCCTTACCTACACGAATAGGAGCATTGTTAGAAAGATGTTTTCATGAAGATAGAGGATCCATATTACTTCTTGCAGAATGAGACTTAACGCCTGACTTGATTTCTTTCTTATTGGCCACCCATGCCACGGTCCTTTCTAGAACTCCTTTGGTCCTTAATTGTATATCATTATTCTCCTCCTCATCGCAGTTAATTGGAGGCATTTCAGTTTTTTCAATGGCTACGTACCCTAGTTCAAATAATTCTAGATAATCCTCTTCAAGCCCTTTAGTATCCAACTTTATCTGCAAAGAGACAACGTGTTCTAACACCAATCTCATGTTTTCCCTTTTGAATATTTCAAGTTCATTTGTACAATCTTCCTAGAAATATTCTAACTATGGCATGGGGAGATATGGCATTAGACCAAGGCTTCGAGAAAATCCTTTGTTATCAAAACCTTTCCTTTCAGAATACAGAGAAAAATTAAAATTCTTGAGGTCTTCTCCTATACTCAGAGCTTCAAACATTGAACTGTAGGACAACACGCCCAATTGTATGGGAAAATGACCTTCCCATTTGTCCCTGGGTTGTGCCCTTTTTATTACAGAGGTTAGTTGCCTGCATACTTCCGCTAGAACAAAGAAATCTGAACAAAAGTGAGGAAGCTTGAAGGGTTCCTCTCCAAAACAGCCTACCCGTATGTAATAGAAGCATGGAAACTGGATATAAAAACTACCAAACCTCTTTATCAAAGTCTATGCATCATCAGAAATACTTTTAGCTTTCGCATTCTTCAATTCATGACACAAATCACCCATGAAAATGTTGTGTACCCTTCTAAAATCCTATAAAGCTTTATCCTTTTGCAGCATAGGATAGAACTCATATATAGGAACATCTTCCTTAGTGAGCTTTTTCGGTATACCAGCTAACTCTTTAACACAAGCCAAACAATACAAGAGATATGAGGACATAAAGAAGTTTTGTTTGAACTATTTAGCCAAACTTAGTTGTTCTCTCATTGAATCAGTGATCAATTCAGCCCAATCCAAATACTGCTTTCCTTCTACAACTAGCTGCACATAACAATAAATCTAGTCATCGAAGCTATAAGCCTCAGCAGATCCTCTGGCTCGGTGCAACAAAAGCATTATGTCATGAATATGCAGCAACATGTGGTTCTTATTAGGATTCTTGGGTAACCTTCAACCACCTCTTTGAGGAACCTTCAACCAGAATTTTGCTACATTGTTTCGGTGCCCGACTCTGTCTGCATTGAACTCGGTGATTGACTAAGTAGAAGAAAAGTTGGAGAACTGGTAATCAGGTATCCTGAAGACTGAGGAAATTAATTCATGATTTATGGCAAGAAGGGTTTCACCATTATCTCTCCTAATGGTTTCAGACACTAGGTCGTATCTAGCAATACATTCTCGAATCAACTCTAGACAAGGAATGGCTGGGGGAAAAGCTACAGCTTCTACAAGACCACTACACAAAATCTCCACACCAAAACACTTATCAATTCCCTTGAACACCCTTTCTTTCGACACCTCAAGGTTTTCCCCTTTTAGATTAGTATCGCTAACTATGGGTTCTGTGGATACCAGGCAAAATACGTTCCAAAACAAATGCAACGTGGACTTCATAATTTTAAACAATAAAAATAAATTGATTCCAAAGAAATCTTCTATACAAGAGAAAATGCAGGCAAAAACCACTGGAGAGAACTAGGAAAGACTCACCTTCACAGTTAAACAACCGGACGATGGCTAGCAGCAAGAAAGACTCCTATCCAGGAAAAACAAACAAAGACACAACAACAAGGAACAAATGCAGAGTACTAACAATCATCCATACCTTATTAGTGAAGGAAATGATATGAATACATTGAATGCAATAATTTCAAATTTTAGTCTGAGTGTGTCAAGTTTGTGGATTAGACCTCGCACACATGCATTGAATGCATGGTGGCATTTTTGAAGTAACCGCCAGTTCTCAAAATGATTACTTATTTCAAAAAACCAAGGAGTGACGTCACTTAAGATATGGTTCTGCCTCTTCATATTTGGCAATGAATGCACTATCAAATCATTAAAACTCATTGGGCCCACCAACATCGAACACATATGAACATCCTGAATAGACTTCATGGGTGTTCAAGTGGTTCAAGATGTACATCGTGCTCAAGAAGAATTTTGCCGAAACAAATAGTACCAAGCTGCTGACCACTTGTGCAATATTGAACATGTTGAACATATTTGAACCTCTTGAACTTAGTTCAATAAGTTCAACACCTAACGAATAATAAACTGTTATATCACTGAACAAGGAATTTTTTTAAGAGAGCCACTACAAGACACTTAGAGAAAACATTAGTATGAAAAACCTCCCTGAACACCTTGGAACCTATGGAACCTAAATGAACCTATTGAACCCAGTTCAAAATGGTTCAACGTGTTCACAGAGTTCAACCATTTATCTAAACTTGACTTTTATGACTAGAAAGAGGATTTATAGATGTACTAAGGACTTGAACCAAGGTATCACTAGAAGAATTAGGACTCCAACTGAAAAACTTAAAGGATGACTCACTCTTATCATGAGGAATAAATGACACAGTAACATTGGCTCTGACCGGGGATTGTATTTTTCAAAGGAAAATGCAAAGAACTCACAAATTCTGGTTTCGCATGACCAAAAACAAAAAGGGGAAAGGATTAAGGGATGCACAACTAAGAACACCTAAGCTACTATATACAAAAATCTTGATCACAGGACTTACAATTTGTAGAGCTTGAGATCTTGCCCGTTGTAGGTATAGGTTATAATCATTCCGTCAGTGTAGCTGAGTCTGAAAGCATTTTGTTCCACCGCTTCACAGATCTTGGAAGGTCCTTTCCACAATGAATCAAACTTGCCATGACCACCTTTTGGCTCTTTCTTTTTATCCCATAACAGCACCTCATCTCCTATTAGGAAACCTCTAGGTTGAGCTCACATGTCAAAAATCCTCTTCACTTGGTTCTGATGCTCTGAAATTCTATCCACTAGCAACTCCCTCTCCTCTTCCAACTTCATCAAGTACATAATTCTTTTCTCCATAGCATTCTAAAAGAAAGAATCTTCCACTACTGTCTACAACTTGGTTGCTAGTAATTCCAGAGGTAAGGAAATTTTTACTCCGACATCATACACAAGTTCAAAAGGTGCCATTTCTAATGGCCCTCTTGGGCATGATTCTATCTGCCGACAAAGCCTCATATACCTTCTTATGCCAATTCTGAGCACTTTCATCAACCAACTTCTTCATGATGGCTATCAGGTTCTTGTTGTTGGATTCCGCCAGTCCATTACCCTATGGGAAGTAATCAGAGGAATGTGAGAGGGTAATCTGATGCTCGTAACAAAACATAGTCAACTCTTCAGAGGAGAAATATGATGCATTATCCGCCACAATCTTTTGGGGAACCCCAAAATGGACTAGGATGTAATCCTTGAGAAAACTACAAACAACCTCTGAGTTTGCCTTTTTAGTGGGAATGGCTTCTACCCTTTTGGTAAAGTAGTCAGTTGCTGTCAAAATATACATATGACCAGCACTGGAATGAGGGTTTATTGGTCCTATGAAATCAATTCCCCACTATTTGAAAGGTTCATCTATAACTACAGGCCTTAAAGGCAAAGCCGCCAAATGTGGCTTTCCAGAAAAGAGTTGACATTTCTCACACTCCTTAACATAAATATATGCATCCCTAAACATGCCAGGCCAATAAAAACAATTCCTTAGAATTTTGAAAGCAATAATAGATGATGAGAAGTGTCCCCCACAAGCTTCACCATGATAGGTCTCCAGAAGGTTTTGCTATTGAGGTTTATCTACACGCCTTAAATATGTTCCATCTAAACCCTTTTTGTATAAAACATCCCACCAAATTACATACTTAGTAGCTTTTAACTTAAGATTCCTTTGTTCTTTTGTTGACAAATGACTTGGGTGGCTACCATAAGTTAAATAATAGGCCACATAAGAGAACCAGGTATCCTGCAATCCAACAAAAAGAGTTAATGGCAATTTAGATTCAATTTCCACCTCATTTTCGGCTATCAACCTGGATAAGCCTTTTCCTTTGACTATCTTCGTAGGGTGAATATCTAAGTCATATTCTTGAATTTTTGTTACCCAAGTTGCTCTCTTATTTAGTCCAACCTCTTGTTGAGTTAAAATGCTTTTTACTGCGGAATATGGGACAAAACCCAAAGAGTGGGAATGCAGAATATAGTACCGAAACTATTTCACAACTTTAACTACAGCATAGGCATGTTTCTCCAAGAGTGAGTACTTAAGCTCATGCTTCTTGAGCGGGATACTCATGAATGATATAGGTGCTTTGGCCCCACATTCATCCAACTGTAATAGTATTCTAGACATCGTATGCTCTGATGCATAACAATACAAAATGAAGTCCTTTGTGAAATCTGGGTTAATGAGAGTAGGCGCATTTGCAACTGAACCTTTAATTTTTTTGAAAGCGTATTTGGCCTCTTCAGTCCATTTGAAAGGATGTTGCTCACTTAACAGGCTGATGATGTGTTTTGTGGTCTCTGCAAACTCCAAAATGAATCTTCTTAAGAAATTTACTTGACCAAAGAATGACCTTACTCTAGTCCGGTTAGAAGGTAAACTGAGATGTTGAATTTCCTTAACTCTCTCAGGATCGATCTTGACTCCTTCCTTTGAGACAATATGTCCTAACTATTTGCCCTCTGTGACACAGAAAACTGATTTCTTTGGGTTCAAGGAGATTTTGTGCTCGCGACAACGTTGCAGAACTGCACTCAAATCCCTAAGATGGTCCTTCCTTTCTTTTAAAAATATCATGAGATCATCCAGGTAAACAACAATAATTCTATCTTAGAAATCCTTAAAAGAGGAATCCATAGCTCTTTGAAAGGTGGCTCCGGCATTTATTAAACCAAATGGCATGCAGTTATATGAGAATGTTCCCCATGGAGTGATGAATGTTGTCTTGTGCTATTCATGCTTTGCTACACTAATCTGATTGTAACCAGAAAAACCATCCAACATCGACATCATCTCTAACCCAAACACCATCTTTAGAATGTGGTCCATATTGGGTAAAGCATAGTTGTCCTTCAGACTCGCTTAATTCAGATTATGGAAATCAACACAAATATGAATTTCCCCATTCTTCTTCCTTATGGGCACAATGTTGGCTACCCAGGTAGAATGATGAATTGGATATATGATTCTGTCCTTAAGCATTTTATCAACCTCTTTAAAAATTGCATCTGCCATTATGGGGTTAAAATTCCTCAATTTTTGTCTAAAAGGAGAGGCGCCTGGCTTTAACAGATTCTGATGCTAGAAATGCCCATTTCTAAACTCCTTCAGGTCATCATAGGACCAAGAAAAGACATCAATGTAACTTTTTAGCAATGTGCCAAGTGCTCGCTTCTCCTCCATAGAACAACACTTGCCAATTGTTACCTCTTTTGGGTTGGATTCATCACCCAAATTTATTTTTTCACAATTTCCTCTTCTGTCATCCTTGGGAACTTTCTTGCCTATGAATGCATCATCTCTAGTGAAAAACCTCTCCAGAGTCACTAACCCTTTCAGAATTTTGTTACCTTTGAGCTGAATAAAACTATTTGTAGGATCAACCTCTAGGTTTGGACTAAACTCTTTGTAGAGATTTTCAAAACCCTCAAAATATGATTGGGAAAATGACTGAGCACATTCTAGGATATCTTTGATCTATGCATCTACATCAAACACTTGCCAATGATTTATATTATCAGAGACACTGGGCCTATAAATCATTTCAATCCTATATGAATTATCCTTAAAGTTTGGATGCGGTTATAAAAGTGAAGCTGAAATAGCCAATGAATCTGCCCTACTATTTTGTTCTCTAGGAATGGTTTCAATCGAGAAAGCATCAAAGAATTCTAACTCATCCCAAACCCTATTTCTGTAATGCCTCAACCTGTCATTCTTAACCGTATAAACATTTTTCACCTATTTGACAATCAACTCTGCATCACCTTTAACTTTGACCAATTTGATACCTTTACATCTGGCCTCATTTAATCCTAATAATAATGCCTCATACTCTGCAGTGTTATTAGTATTCTTAAAATTCAACTTGAAAGAAAATGGGAAAACATTACCTATGGGTGACAACAAAACTACCCCTACTCCTGAGCTAGAGTTGGCGCAACTTCCATCAAGTTCCATCTGTCATAACCCATCAAGTTCGTCAACAACCTCATCCGGTTGCCTTTCGCCAGGTGCAAGAATGAGATAGTTTCCAAACTCGCATTCTTGAAACAAAATCTGGGCTTTGGGGTTGTCTAAAGGAAAAATAGTGTACTTATTTTTAGGCTCGGGTTCAAGCTTGATTCTCTATTTTCCAAGGGGAATAATGGCCTTAGACCAGTCCATTTTGATTTCACCTCCAAGGTCCTTGCAAAACATTCTACTCAAAAGCATTCTGTAACTTGCTGGAATATCAGCAACCAGGATAGTTAATCTTACTCTTGTATCAGGGCATGCTGCTAGCACTGCTTGGACGTCTTTTACCTGTCCAATAAGAGGAACCTATTTCCCATCCATCGAAAAGAATCTCCCAAACATTTTAGTGAGGGTCAAACCTAGAGACTTAGCCATAGGTGAAGGCATTATGTTGTCTGATGCTCTTGAATCTATTATGCAATTGCTAAGCTTCTGACCATTCAAGAGAAGGGATATGTACAAAGGTTCAAATTTTGGAATCTCAACCTCAAGCCTAGATTTTGCATCATGAAAAGCACAAGGATTAGCCAAGTTAGCTAATGAGCATAGGGCATATGAAAACCTTTCAACAGCAGCTAAATCACTATTCTCCACACATCCATGTACCTGGGACTCCAAAGAAGAATCTCCCTTAACATATTTGACTAGTTTATTTAGTTCTTTTGGGTTCATCTTCAAATACTCAGTAGTAGGAAGTTGAACAGTAGAAGCTTTACAGAACTTAATGATGTTAAAGGAGGAGGAAGAGGAAGGGCTATTGTTATCTTCATGGTTCCTTTGCTAAATCCTAACTTCAGGGACCTTTGAAAAGCTATTACTTGGGAGATCTTTACCTTTGAAATTGCTTTCAGAAGGATTCACAAAAGAAGAAGCCTAGGAAGTTCATTGATTCCTTGTTAGAATCACACATGAAGGACCTTCAAGGGTCGCCAAAATGTTACTACCTTTTTCCGAATCTGACTCATACTCAAGGTAGAATGTTCCAGAGTCACTAGGTACCTCTTGAATTCTTTTTGCTTCAGTGAACTCACCTAATTCATCTTTTGTGTTTTGCATCTGAACATGTCTTATCATATTGGGACAAGAACCCCCATCATGATCAGTGGTGAGATGGAATGAACACATGACACCTTTGTCAGGAGGTGCCTCTATTTGTAATCTTTGTGGAACAGTAGGCAATTGCAACAGTCATCCATAATTATATTGATTTGGAGTTTTCCTGCTTATATCCTAATAAGGCTGTGGATAAGAGCTTCCAGGCTTGGGTATCTACCTCTTCAGAGCAATCATATCATTGACAAGCCACTAAACAACTAGGTTAGTGGAAGAGGTAGAGGCCTGAGATTGGCCCTGAGGGCTTCGTATATCTTTCCTCCATTTTTCGGCTGTTATCAATCGTCTTCAAGCTGTATAGCCTCATTTTGTGTAGTCTCTAGATCAGCTCGCCTACTTCTTCTAAGGTGAAAACCCACATCAGGTGGCATAGAATTTATGAAGCAACATTGCTGATTATCTACAGTTGGTCTTTTGGCTTGAGGAATTTTGTGGATAATCTTATTATACCTTGCTACATAATCCCTCATTGTCTCATGAATTTCCTTTTTCATTTGTGTGAGTTGAGCCAGTAGCAAATGTTCATCGTCAGCACTTTTGAACCTTTTCTCAAAAGAGGTTTTCATCGTTTGCTAGTCAGTTATGGATCCTACTCACATATGGCTGAACCATTCTATCACCCCTTCAGTAAGAGTTTGGGAAAAAATCCTAACAACCATGTCCTCATATTGGACTGCTAGAATTCCAGTGGCCACACTAAAAGAATTCAAGTTCTCTTCAACCGAGACTTTTTCGTCTCCATTATATTTAGGTAAAACATCCCTCGTCCCTTTTGGAAGTGGATTATGAGCTGTGAGGGAAAGAGGTCCAACAATAGCACACCATGGTTGAGCCATAATGAACACAGGATAAATGGTTACAAGGGGAGGGGCTTGAACTCTAGTAAGCATTAGTGCTTGCCAAGGATTTGAAGAAGAAGGTATAGGAGTAACTCTGACAGGAGAAGAAGGTCTACTCTTAGCTTTCATTTTAGGAGTAAAGTTTGTGGTGAATGACAACCCTTGTAATTCTTTGAAACAATTATCAACTATTCCTTCTCTCCTTGTGCTTTGGTATATGGACAAGAATCTAGTGTTATCACCCTTAGGAATGCTAAGAGCTTTCAAGCGAAACTCAATCTCAATGGTTTTCTTGAATTATTGAACCATGTCTTTGACAAAGTGAACTCTGTGAAATTTTGCCAATTATGGGCTCAATTTTATTATATCTATGACACACCGGTCTACTGAAAATTTGGTTTTCTCTTTGTTTCGTTTCCCCAGTAGAGCTGCCAAAAATTTGTTAGTGAATAGTTTTGCCCTTTTTACAAATGATTAATCTTGAACTCTGTTACCTTATTTTAAGAACAAGTTTTTCACTAAATAGTTGGGTAAGTATTCTTCAAATTACTTCCCTCTGAATTTTGCATAGGTATAGCTTCCTATCTCAGTTTTTCAAGGAATGTTCTAAACTATTTATTTTCAAATAGTATCTTTTAACTTGAAAGCATGTAAGGCTACCTATTTCATTCTTGGATGAAAGGCCAAAATTTTCCCACATGTTTCAAAAAGAAGAAAAGCAATTTTCCTAAATTTTCAATATATGAAGCAATAGTAACTGAAACAAAGTTCAATATACTATTTCCATAGGTTTAATAAAGAATGAACAGATTTAAGAACACTGAATCTATCTTCAAACAAGAATATTCTCTAAAAGTAAACAAACATTCAAAGGAAAGAACATTAGAAGAATAAAAAGTTTCTGTAATGGAAAGATCATTACTGTTATTTGATCAGATAAACATATGCAAAGACATGCATCTATTCAAATTCAAAACACATAGATTTTCCTTCTCCCAAGAACAATATGATCAGACTTTATATATATATATTCCTATGCAACAAAGGCACAAAAATACATCTCCAAATCTTCGTCCATTCCAGGTTTAATAGTCTGATTCTTCCTTTGATAAAACAGAAAATACACAAAAATGGAGCGAAAAACTCTAAAAATTAGTCACCAAATCTAACCCCTATATTATCTACTTTTCCTTAATTTATAGTTTAGAACAGGGGAGGTCTCCCTGAAAACTTGACCACCCCCTGTAAATAGTTATGAAACCAACAAGAAGTGTTTTGGGACAAATGTCCCGAAGTATTTGCATAACCATGAGAAATTACAAAAAAAAAAAAATGAATTTGCCCCTAAATTAATGCATTATGTCATATTTCCATCATCATCATCCTCTCTGCTTTCACGGGTGTCGTGAGCGGTTATGAGTTCTTGAACAATGGATTTGCTCAGAACTTTCATTGTGTTGAGCTTCACTTTCGCCACCTCTTTATTCCATCTATGTTGCACCATCTTCTTGGAATGTTTCGACAATTGATCATTTCCAATGAAAGTCATAGACTCAATCCTAGCCACCCTAGTTATATCTTCCAGTGTGAAACTACCCTTGGCCCCGATCTTCTCCATGTTCATCCAGAAAGATTTGATCGCATCTTGTGTGCTCAACCCCCAAATTCCCAACTGCCAATCATGGTCAGGATTAACCACCTTATTATCATTGACTATGCTACATTAGAGATCTTGGAGTTCATAAACAGAGGTCTTTGCATCGGTAATCATAGACTTGAAGGTTAGCACTTGCCACATTATGGTTTTCTTCAGCACAAAAAGCTGACATTCATCCACCACCAGCTTGATTGAGTGTTCTATCAAAAACCTGGTAAATCCATATTCTTCTATTTTGGCAAACTAAGGCAAGATATTCTGCCATTTGTGCTCCTCCTTCTCCCATGACACAAGCTGATTTTGAACCTTAGAAATAAGACCCTGTATTTCATCTCATAGTCTCTAGGAGTTGGTAATGTACTTCTTGCCATCCTTGATTATCTCCTAAATCCATTTCTCCACAACTTCAACAATACTCTTGGCTCGTTGAACTTGGTTCATTAGCTTTTTGTTTTCCAGTGAAGAAGGTTCAAAGTTCTTAGTAGCATGAGATATTGGAAGTGCCCCAAGGCAACCAATACTATCGATGAACTGAGCTAGAATGTTTATGTGTTGCTTTAGTTCTCTCTTTTCTCGCCCATCCTTTTCCAACCTGGTGAGTATTTTCTTTGCCAACACTTGGAAGAAGTGGTTGTCTGTGTCTATGCTCATGTTTCCCAATTCCACCTTTGTGATCTCGAAATCATCAGGGCTAGCCTCCTTGTTTTCATCCTTAGGTTTATATGAGGCGATTTCAGCAACCCATTTTCCAGTTTCCTCATCATTGTTCAGGTGAGTGATAGTCTTGAACCTTTTCGGCTTTGGATTCTTCTCTGTGTATTTAACAACCATTTCCTGAATCGAAATAGTCATAGGAAGAAAAATCCTTTTCTTGTTCACTGAGGTGGTCAACCACTTAGGAGTTGCACTGGAATGAGTAGTTCCTTCGATCATCTTTGAAGGTGGTGTCATAGCCACAGTCACCGTTTGAGAATCCAGAGCACTAGAAACTTTGCCATCCAAATCCTTAATTTCAAATATCTGGGCATCGAGCACAGCATCGTTTACTTGGGTATCCTTTGCCTAATCCATCTTTATTTCGGCGACACTCTGTGACCAAGTATGCCGAGGAGTACAAAAATCCAAAGTTGAATTAGACCTGTGTCTATGCTGGGGTGACTTGTTATCCTTACCTACATGAATAGGAGCATTGTTAGAAAGATGTTTTCATGAAGATAGAGGATCCTTATTACTTCTTGCAAAATGAGACTTAACGCCTGACTTCATTACTTTCTTATTGGCCACCCATGTCACGGTCCTTTCTAGAACTCCTTTGGTCCTTAATTGTATATCATCATTATCCTCCTCATCCCAGTTAATTGGAGGCATTTCATTTTCTGCATGGGCTACGTACCCTGGTTTGAATAATTCTATATTAATCCTCTTTGAGCCCTTTAGTATCCAACTTTATTAGCCAAGAGACAACTTATTCTAACACCAATCTCATGTTTTCCCTTTTGAATATTTCAAGTTCATCTGTACAATCTTCCCAAACATCTTCTAACTGTGGCATGGGGAGATATGGCATTAGACCAAGGCTTCGGGAAAATCCTTTGTTATCAAAACCTTTCCTTTCAAAATACAGAGAAAAATTGAAATTCCTGAGGTCTTCTCCTATACTCAGAGCGTCAAACATTGAACTACATGACAACACACCCAATTGTATGGGAAAATGACCTTCCCATTTGTCCCTGGGCTGTGCCTTTCTTATTATAGAGGTTAGTTGCCTGCATACTTCCGCTGGAACAAAGCAATCTGAACAAAAGTGAGGAAGCTTAAAGGGTTCCTCTTCAAAACCACCTACCCATATGTAATAGAAGCATGTAAACTAGATATAAAAACTACCAAACCTCTTTATCAAAGTCTGTGCATCATCAAAAATCTTTTTAGCTTTCAAATTCTTCAATTCATGACACAAATCACCCAGGAAAACGTTGTGCACCCTTCTGAAATCTTGTAAGGCTTTATCCTTTTGTAGCATAGGATAGAACTCATATACGGGAACATCTTCCTCAGTGAGCTATTTTGGTATACTAGCCAACTCTTTAACACAAGCCAACCAATACAAGAGATATGAAGAAATAAAGAAGTTTTGTTTGAACTATTTAGCCAAACCCAGTTGTTCTCTCATTGAATCGGTGATCAATTCAGCCCAATCCAAATACTACTTTCCTTCTAAAACCAATTGCACATAACAATAAATCCAGTCATCGAAGCTATAAGCCTCAGCAGATCCTTTGACTTGGTGAAACAAAATCATTATGTCATGAATATGGGGCAACATGTGGTTCTTATTAGGATTCTTGGGTAACCTTGAACCAACTCTTTGAGGAACCTTCAACCAGAATTTCACTACATTATTTTGGTGCCCGGCTCTGTCTGCATTGAACTCGGTGATTGACTGAGTAGGAGAAAAGTGGAGAACTGGTAATTAGGTATCTTGAAGACTGAGGAAATTACTTCATGATTTATGGCAAGAAGGGTTTCACCATTGTCTCTCCTAATGGTTTTAGACACTGGGTCATATTTAGCAATACATTCTCAAATCAACTCTAGACAAGGAATGGCTGGGGGAAAAGCTATGGCTTCTACGAGACCATAATCAGAATCTCCACACCAAAAGACTTGTCAATTCCCTTGAACACCCTTTCTTTCAACACCTCAAGGTTTTCCCCTTTTAGATTAGTATCACTAACTATAGGTTTTTTGGATGCTAGGCTAAATACGTTCCCAAAAAAATGTAGCGTGGACTTCATAATTTTAAACAATAAACCTAAATTGATTACAAAGAAACCTTTTGTATGAGAGAAAATACGTTCCCAAACAAATGCAGCATGGACTTCATAATTTTAAACAATAAACCTAAATTGATTAAAGAGAAACCTTTTGTACGAGAGAAAATGCAAACAAAAACCACTGGAGAGAACAAGGAAAGACTCACCTTCATAGTTGAACAACCAGACAATGACTAGCAGCAAGAAAGACTCCTATCCAGGAAAACAAACAAAGACATAGTAGTAAGGAACAAATGCAGAGTACTAACAATCCTTCATACCTTATTAGTGAAGGCAATGATACGAATACATTGAATGCAATAATTTCAAATTTCAGTCTGAGTGTGTCAAGTTTGTGGATTAGACCTCGTACGCATGCATTGAATGCATGGTGGCATTTTTGAAGTAACTGCCAGTTCCTAAAATGATTACTTACTTCAAAAAACCAAGGAGTGACGTCACTTAAGATATGGTTCTGCCTCTTTATATTTGGCAATGAATGCACTATCAAATCATTAAAACCCATTGGGCCCACCAACATCGAACACATATGAACATCTTGAATAGACTTCATGGGTGTTCAAGTGGTTTAATATATACGCCATGCTCAAGAAGAATTTTGCCGAAACAAATAGTACCAAGTTGCTGACCACTTATGCCATATTGAACATGTTGAACATATTTGAACCTCTTGAACTTAATTCAATAAGTTCAACACTCGACGAATAATAAAGTGTTATTTCAACAAACAAGGAACTTTTTTAAGAGAGCCGCTACAAGACACTTAGAGAAAACATTAGTATGAAAAACCTCCCTGAACACCTTGGAACCTATGGAACCTAAATGTACCTATTGAACCTGGTTGAAAATGGTTCAACGTGTTCATAGAGTTCAACCAATTATCTAAACTTGGCTTTTATGACTAGAAAAAGGATTTATAGATGTACTAAGGACTTGAACCAAGGTATCACTAGAAGAATTAGGACTACAGCTGAAAAACTTAAAGGATGACTCACTCTTATCATGAGGAATAAATGACGTAGTAACACCTCTCTATGTCTTTCAACATATCTAGTCCAATAATCACTCTATCTTCAAGACTATCCCAACTCAAAGGTGTTCGATATAGTCTACCATATAAAGCTTTGAAAGGTGCCATTGCAAAAGATGTTTGATATGTATTATTGTAAGCAAACTCTATCAGAGGTAGGTACTCTTCCCATTTCTTCTATTGGTCCATGCAATACATGCGAAGTAGGTCTTCCATAATCTGATTTGTCCTTTCTGTCTGACCGTCGGTTTCAGGATGGTATGTAGTGCTAAAATTTAGTTGAGTTCCTAGAGCCGATTGGAGAGTGGTCCAAAACCTTGGAGTGAATCTAGCATCTCTATCTGATATGATTTTCTCTAGTATTCCATGCAACCTAAATATTTCCTTAACAAAGCGCCTAGCCAAGGTAGGTGCATCATCCATCAGATTCCTTGGTATAAAGTGTGCCACCTTAGTGAGTTTTTCAATTACCACCATTATTGCATCATGCCTAGAAGGTGACATGGGTAACCCTTGCACAAAATCCATGCTAATAACTTGCCACTTGTGTTGAGGTATATCGTGCAATTGTAACAATCTAGCTGGATGTCTATGTTCTGCCTTTACTCTTTGACACTCCAAACATTTAGCCACATACTTGAAAATGTCATTCTTCATCCCTTGCCAGAAGTATAACTTTTTAGATTTGCATAAAGTTTGTTAACTCCTGGGTGCCCTGAATAAGGGGCATTGTGAGCCTCCAATAAGACTACTTCCCTTAAGTTCCCTGAATTAGGAATATAGATTCTGTTATTGTATCTGAGCAACCCATCTACATCTAATGTATACCCTTCAATCTTAGGATTGGTTGGATCATATTCTAAAGTCAATTTGACTTTCTCATACCATGGGTCATGTCCTTATTCATCCATTACTTGCCTTTTGAAAGAAGTTTTGAATGTTGCTATAGTCATCAAGTGTCTCCTCCTACTTAAGGCATCTGCCACCCTATTTTCCTTCCCCTTAATATATTCAATTTCAAAATCATATTCACTTAGAAACTATAACCACCTTCTTTGTCTGGCATTAAAGTGGGGTTGGTTAGAGATGTACTTTAGTCCTTGGTTATCTAACTTTAACTCAAAGGGCTTCCCTAGTAAGAAGTGTCTCCATTTTTGTAGGACATGCACAATCGCTGCCAACTCTAAGTCGTGGGGTGCATAATTTACTTCATGAGTCTTTAGCTTTCTCCATTCATACGCTATTACCCCTTCATCTTGGACAAGTACTCCTCCTAAACCTTCAATAGAAGCGTAAATTATGACTGTGAAGTGTCCATTCAGATTTGGTACCTTTAGAATGGGTGCTAAAGTTAGTTCCCTTTAAAAAAATTTAATGCCTTATCACTTTTCTCTATCCACACAAACCTTTTACCCTTCCTTTGTAATGAGGTGATGGGGTTTGCTATCTAAGAGAATCCTTCCACAAACCTCCTATGGTAACCTACTAGCCCCATAAAGCTTCTTACCTCTAAAATATTTTTAGGGATTGGCCATTCTACTATTGCTTTTATCTTATCTGGATTAATTGCTATTCCTTCCTTTGATATTATATGCCCAAGGTAGTGAATCTTTTCCTTGAAGAAGGCACATTTTGACAATTTCCCATATAACTTATGTTCTCTCAACCTTTGCAAAATAATTTGTAGGTGCACTAAATGTTCCTCCTCATTCCTAAAGTAAATCAATATGTCATCCAGAAATACCAAAACAAATTTATCTAAGTAGTCATGGAGTACACTATTCATTAAGTTCATAAATGCAGCTGGGGTGTTGGTTACACTAAAAGGAACTACTATGAATTCATAATGCCCATATCTAGTCCTGAAAGCTATCTTTGGAATGTCTTCCTCCTTAATTCTGAGTTGATGGTACCCTGACCGGAGGTCTATCTTTGAGAAAACTGTTGCTCCTTTCATTTGGTCAAAAAGATCCTCTATGCAAGGTAAGGGGTACCTATTCTTTATTGTAACCTTGTTCAACATCCTATAGTCAATGCATAGTCTTAAGGTTCCATCCTTCTTCTTAACAAATAAGACTAGTGCTCCCCATGGTGATACACTTGGCCTTATTAATCCCTTAGCTAAGAGTTCCTCTAATTGCATTTTGAGCTCTTGTAATTTAGTTGTGTTCATTCGGTAAAGTGCCCTTGATACTGGTTCAGCTCCTGGTAATACTTCAATAGAAAAGTCAAACTTCCTTTTAGGGGGGTAAGCTGGGTAATTCTTCTGGAAAAACATCCTTGAATTCTTTTAAGAAAGGGGTATTTTCAAAGGTTGGTGTATTTTCCTCTTTTCCTTCATCAATTTCAACCATATAGATTAGGCCTCCTCTTCTCCTTTCCTTCTTTAATTGCATGGCTGAGATGGTTTCTATATAAATGGGTTTAGACTTTCCTTGGATTTTGACCCTTTTCCCCCCATCATCCAAACATTCAACAATTTTGTTATAGCAATCTACATTAGCTTGATGGTCTGTTAACCAACTCATTCCAATAATTACATCATATAATCCTAGGGGTGCCACCTAGAGGTCTACCCTTCTTTCCAACTCAAGAAATTGTACCCTTGCCCTTGATAAACACTTAGTTACTTCCCTAGTTGCCTTATCCCCATATTGAACCGTCCATGATGACTCTATTTGATTAACTTTTAATGCATATTTTTTTACTAATTCAGGTGAGATGAAACATTTAAGGGATCCAATGTCAATTAGAATTGAAATTGGTTGTTCAAATAGTGTACCTGTAGTTTCCATGAGAACATTCTGGTATCTTCCTCTTTGGTTCCTAACTTCTGCATGAATCCTTTGTTGGGGCCCTTGTTGGGGTTGATTGGCCCTAATCTATCCTTGCATCCTGGGGCACTCTCTAGAAAAATAGTTTCCCCCACACATCAAGCATCCACCTAGATGACCCCTCCTACCTTGATTCCTAGGGGGATCATTCCTTGTTTCATTGGCCTTGGGTGGATAAGTTACCCTATTCTGCTGGTCATTCCTATTATAGTTGCCTTTGCTATTATTGCCCCTATTATTATTATTATTATTTCCATTCCTCTGATATTGATTAGGAGGTGGCCTTCTTTTAGAAGAATTATTCCTTTGACCTTTGTTGAAATTAGTGTTCCCATTGAATTCCTGCTTCCTTTTAAATGCGTGGTTCCCATTATAGTTCCGCCCTGCTAGTGTTTGAATCTTCGTCTCTTGTCTTAGGGACTTTTCAAGTACTTCATTCATGTTTTTGGGTCCATGCATGTCAACCTCCATCCCTATGTTGGTATTTAGTCCCAAAATGAACTTTCTTTCTTGGCCCTCTTCATCTTTCTGGTACATAGGTACATATTTAAGCAACTTGGTGAACTTATCCCAATATTGTTGAACAGATGGGGGACTTGACATAGAATATGGAATTTTTTCACCTTCTCATCAAAGAACAATTGAGGGAGCCACCTATCTCAAAAGTGGTGAACAAATTCATCCCATGTGATCGTATCCATGCTATACCCATTTTGTTCCTTGGTGTTGGTCCTCCAACTAGCTACCTCCCCTATGAGTTGATAAGAACCCCATAAAGCCTTGGTTGTTTCGCTAAAATCTCTTAGTTCAAAATACTTTTCCATTTCATTTAACCAATTTTCAGCTCCTTCACCAATTTGCCTCCCATCCAACTTAAGAGGGGTGATTTTCCTTAAGTCCTTGGAGAGTTCCAGTATGTTATTTTCTTTTCTATTACCCATCATATTCCCTTGATTGCTACCAAGGTTTCCATTTTCGGTACCACTTCTATTTTCAACATCATTCTGCTTTTCCCTAAGGTCCTGCATTGATTGTTCCAAGAACTTGATTTTATCTCTTTGTTCAATTAGAAGGTCATTTTCATTTTGACTCCATCCTCGTTATTTCCTGGGTTGTGTTGATCCTCTTCATGGTCTTTCTCATGGTTTTCTTCATGGTTTTCCTCATTTTTTTCCTCATGGTTTTCTTCCCTTTGACTTCTAGTACGTCTTCCATTACCCCTTCCTCTTCCTCTTCCCCTTCCTCTTCCTCTTCCTCTAGCCATTCTAGGGTTTTACTTGAAAGTTAAATTATGTAGTTAGTTCTTGATTTAGGATTTTAAAATGTAATTTCTACCATTGCAAAACATTCCCTTAGTTGTATAAATTGAAGTGAGCACAAGGCCCATATTTGAACCTTTGCTCTGATACCACATGTAATAACCCACCATAATTGACTCAACAAAATTTACCATTCTTTTTTTTTTGTTAAATTTAATCATTATGTTTTATTCAATCTCATACTCTGGGCATCCATCCATTTGGATTAGGCATTCATCCATCCAGGATGAGCATCTAACCATACGGGTTAGGCATTTGTCCATACGAGACATAAGATTTCATCTTTCCAATATAGTATAGGCATCTACCCATATGGTGTAGGCATCTATCCAATTGGGATAGGAGGTGCTCTAGCCAGAGAGTTAGACTCATCAGAACCATTCGGGTCCTGAGCCACTCACTAAGTACTACACTCTTTTAACAGAAGTGTACCGAGGTCGCCATCCTTAGGAGTAATTAATAACATAATACAAGCTTGAATTCTACCTCAGAATTTGGCTTAAATCCTCGAGAAATCAAGCGAATCCATACGGGATTCCTTCCAAGTATGCATTGAATTACTTTTTTCCAATTTAATTATCTTATCTTTCAAAATATGATTCTTACTCAACCTTTCTATACCAAGGCTAGACCCCACCCATGAATGCCTGAGTACGAGGGACAACTCTGTCCCAAGACTGCCTACATACCCACTTTAGCATGGGATCAAGGCGTAAAGTATGTAGTTCTATTTTCTACTCTATGGTTTGATGTAAACTGATTAGTGGGTACACAACCTTTTCTAGGGTCAATGTCCTAGACAGTTTCTCAGCGGTTGCTACCCACAATGGTAGCACTTAAACAAAGGCTCAAGATGGCCTATTTTTTGTGGCCTAACAACTACATCTTAACACCTATCATGAGTGTCACCCTTGACCAAATTGCCAATCACCAATATCTCTTCAAGATTAAAAAATCAATTTCATAAAAGCATTTTACTTAACCATCCCTAAAGGGGGCTTACTATGGTTTATCTCAACATATGTGAAATCATTTAAAAATTATCTTATTAGATTATCGATCCAAGGGGGATTACTCACCCCTTGGATTTTAACTTCCAAGTGTCCCTTATTACTCCCTGACAATTTATAGGGATGATGCCACAAACATTGTTGATGTAGCTTTATTAGGCATTAAGTGCAGTAGTTCAACACGATGACATTACCCGTAAGCGTGACGTAGAGGCACCGTATATACGGAACACTACTAGGTTTAGGTTTCCATCTTCCTTTATTTAGTTTTCTAACTTAGGAGCTATGAAAACATCATGCTTGAAAACAATTACTAATTGAATGTGCATAATTTTAATTGATTGAAATAACTGCTTGATGAATTACGTGGAATAAAAACCATAACTTGAAATATAACTTGCATACGAAAACTTGCATATTAATAATTAGATGTGTACTTGCATGAAGATGATAACGTCAAATAAATGTAGTTAATCTATAAGTAATTTGCATGATATAAGAATAGTGTAACTTGCGTGCGTGATTAAGCAATCTAAAAATAGTGATTAATTTAGGCATTCGATCCAGATCATATTAATGTGAATTAATTGCTAAAGGCCAACTAAGCGCCCAATGGATCTTATATGGAATGAATGACTCTAATTTAAAGAATTTGATCCAATATAATTTGTGAATATAAAATTTATCACAGATACTTTAATCATGAATTCACTACACAATAATCCCCAATATTTATAAACCTTTCTAAGTTCAATTCAACAACTTAAAATTTATATTAAGGAAAGAATTTAATATTTCCTAAATTGCAATTATTAACAATTAAAATTAAAATTTAAGTAATTAACTTGAAATTAAATCCCAAAGTAATTACTAAAAAATTCTAATTTGCAAATTAAAAAGAATATATATATACAAAAAACTATTTACAAAAAAAAAGAGATAATCAAATTTCTTTTTATTGTTTTATTAGCAAATCGGGGGGAGTGGGGGCCATGGGTCCCATCACCCCTTGCGGTCCTGCATGTGCAGGCCCGCAGGGTTGAGTGGACAACGTGGTCCCCTCCACTCCCCTATGGCCACTGATAGTGACCACAAGGTAGTGGGGGGTACCACTACCCTTGACGGTTACAATACCCGCCATCCCTGCACGCCGTCATGCTTTCGAATATTTTTCAAAGACCGTGCCACAATTAGATGCACATTAATATATTTAACATTTGAATGTAGTTTAATATAATTATTAAGTGACATTAATATATATTAACATTTGAAATAAACTTTATATATATATATATATATATGGTTTCATATTCCCTTACTTAATGATATATATATATATATAAAATAAAAAAGAATTTATTTAGGAGAGTAAGAACATGGATAAAATAGATGATCAAATAATTGTTTTAAATTGATTTTCATAGTAAACAGGAGGTTAACATTTACAGAGAGAGAGAGAGAGAACTTATTCCAGCATTCACAAGGAGGGAGTTTATTTCCAGATTTCACAGGGAAATTGTTTATTTCTTGTATTCATTTCCAGTACTCATAGGAGAATTTTATTCAACTGATATTCACAGAGAGGTCTTTGTTCAACTCATGGGGAGATTTATCTAATTAATAATCATAGAAAGAATTAAAATAATCATAGAGATTTTTAAAATAATCATAGAGAGAGTTTTAAAATAATCACGGAGGAAATAATCATAGATATTTAAAATAATCATAGAGAGAGAGATTTAGAATAATCACAGAGGAAATAATCACAAAAAGATTTAAGAATGAGATTCAGAATTCCATTCGAAAGACTAGAGAGATGGATTAAAGGGAAGAAATAAATATTCAAATCACATAGGAAGAATTTTAATCTCGGAAAGAGAGATTTTAAACAAATAAAAGAATATGATTTTCTTTTTGCTAAAATCTTTGGTAAAAGGAAAAAAATAAAAAAGTAAGATCTTGTGCAAATTTTTTTGAGGGAAATAAAATAAATAAATAACTACCCTTTACATGCACTATAGGAAAGCATCATCATTATTATTTATCCCCAAATAAAAAAGTAACAATCAACTAAAAGAATTTCTTTATATGAAGGAAGATCTATAACTATTGATAATACAAATTCCTCATAAGCAAATGTGAAATAACAGGAAGAGAACCTAGTTTATCAAGCTTGATGTTGGATCCACTGGTTATCCTTTTGATCCTTCCTTGCAACTTGAGAGAAATCCTTCAACAACAACTTAGAATTCCTGCAATGAAAGATTAGACTACCAAAGAAAAGATCTATTTTTAAAACTTGAGAAATTTTCCTTCAAAGCAAAATCAGCTCCCTTCTTTGAAACTTGCATATAATTTTATAAGAAAACTCCCTCTACTCCACTATCTAGAAAATTTAATTAAAAAGGAGATTCTTTCCCAATTTTGGACCTCATGCAAATTGATTAGACTTAGTGGGGGAGTTATATGCAAGGTGGTGGAGAATTCTCTAGAAGCTTCTTATTCTTCCTACAACATGTACCATAATTGGATGTGGAAAATAGATAAATAAAAATAATGTATATTTTCCATGTGTGTGTGTATTATTATTTTATCCTTTTATAATATTCATTCAATCGTTTAAATAGCTTATCCAAAAATATAATATAGTTGTATTTTAAATCCAAAAGTGATAAAGGAGGGTTGTGACAGAAAAAATGAAGTCACATGTCTAATGAGATTAATTGAAACCACATTTAAATTTTAACCCCCCAATCATTTGATCATCATTAATTTACAATTAACCTAAATTGATTGATTTCTATAAAATAAATTAAATTCAAAATTATATATATATAATAATATAATATAAATACATAAATATCCATTCATCAAATATATATTGTATAAATATACCACATTTAAAATATATATAGTAAAATAAAGATTTAATATCCCCAAAAAATATATTTTAAAACCATAATTAAATAGAAATATTTAACTACATAATAATCTATTTATTGAGATTTTATTATTTATTTATTAATTTTTTTTATATAAAAAATAATAATTAAAAAAACCATTTTTTAAAAATAAATATTAATTAAATTGTTTAATAAATAAAAATAAATGAAAAAAAAAAAAAAGCAAGTTGTTGCTGCTATTTCCATATATGGGGTAGCGGTGCTACTGCTATCCCCACATATGGGGAAAACAATAAGCTGTTCGGGGGTGCATGGCTGGGTTGAGCCTAGCTCCCCACTACGCAACCCCAAGATTAAAAAAAAACTAGAATTACCAGGAACCAAATTTCTTGCATAAACAGAATGAAAGAATAAAATTTAAACCACAATTTTTTTCTTCATGAAATAACTTAGGGAGAGATTGAAGTTGCATTTTAATAACAAAATGGACTGAGATTTTTTAATAAACCTCATAGAAACTACGCCTATAACACAACAATCATTTAATTAGTCTTTCTACAACATCCAAAAATTGGGAAGAAAGGATGATTTTTTTTAAAATAAACAAGTAGAGATCAACCAACCTATGGAGCTTCCAAGAAGAAATTTGTGAGCTTCTATCCTTCAACAAAATTCCAAACTAGAATCCAAAATCTTCCTTCCAAACAATTTTCCAGAATTTTCCCTTTCAAAACAAGCATCCTCTTCTAAAAAACAAGCCTTCTCTTCCAAAAATATTTTTAGGGATAAATAGGGAAAATATCTTAACCTAAGCTTTTTAGCTTGAAATATTTTTCTCATGAAAACATTTAAATAAACAAATTGACTTTTTCTATTTTCCTTCAAAAATAATTGGGAATTTCTTATTTTTTTGGAAAAATACATTTCTTTCATTATGAAATTTCATTTTTTTCAACAAAAGTAAAAATCAATAATTTAACTCTATTTTTGTTTTTCTTTAAATCTAAAAGAAATAGAAATAACTTTATATAGTTTACTTTTTTTTCATTTGATTTAAATTTAGTTACTTTTCCAAAATAAACAATCATTGATTTAAATCTAATAAATTAATGCAATAAGCTAAGTTCATAATACAAAGGCATAATAATTCTTAACTTTCTTATACCAACTATGAAATGATGACTTAAACTTAAATAAATAATAGAACCCACTATGACATGCAAACCGAGAAAAATACAAGAAGAATCTGAAAAAGTCACACAATAAGACTCGAAGGCCAAACAAAAGGAATGGATGACTGACTGATGACACTCACAAGAGTAGACTGAGGGTATGAATTAGGGTGAGCAACTATCTCCTCCACTCTAATCGAATATATAAGGCATGCTCATACCTGTGAAGCGAGGTAGAGATGATACCCTCTACCTACCAGGTACTTGTACCTGCAATATCCTACATCATCAAATCACACATGCATGTATATAAATACAGAATACATGACACACACACCGATGAAGGAGAATCACAACATTCCCTGTCTGACCAAAGTGAGTGAAGGAAAATCATCCCCTTGCATCCAATACAATCATAGATGTAATGCCCCGCCAGGAAACCCCGAAGGGATAAGCCAAAATAACACAAGAATGGAGTGCAAAATTTTTTTTTTTTAAAGTTACAACACATAAGATGCAACATGATAACAAAGATTCAGATTACATAGCGGAAGACTTCCATTAACTCCTAAAGAGTTTCCCAATGAGATTACTTAATTCACAATTCATTTAACTCACACCATTAATCCATTACGCTGAAAATCTTAATAATGAGATAATTCATAATCAGGATAATTTATTTCAAAGATGGAAATATAAATCACAAGCAAGGATTCATCATTAAGATCCATTCATGATTCTCATTCAAGCCTTTCATTTAAAATTACAACCCATACATCTAACATTCTAATGCACTAGGATTTCATCATAACAAAAGAGGTCTTTCCAAGCATATTTAAATTACTTAACATCAACTGAGTAAGATTCATTACTCTAAGTTACATTCATTCATATTCCAATTCATAGCATTTCAAAAGATGATTTCACACATGCATTACGATAAATCGCATCTCAACCAATTATGCATTCGAACTACATGGCATTCAAGATAGAATTGAATATAAGCATTTAAAGTTAATTCCAATTATCCACTTAACCATTTTACATAAGCTAAACATACATGATAAAGCTGAGTAAAGAGACATAAGAGAATACACCACATAACACCATAATGATCTCGGAGTTCACCCCTAAAGGGCTACATCTCCGGGTCTGCGCAACTGCAAGACCTCCTCGGATAAATAATAAGGTTAAGAGTACAAGAGGTTACACTATACAATCCAGCCATCAAGGTGATACATAAGCAATATACAAGCGACCACACCGGTCAATAAATACATAAACGATCCTTACAAGGAATAGGATCCAGCTGAACATAATCAAAGCTAATAACATAAGAGTCCATGAGAGCATCCATAAAACTGAACCATCACCACCCAGGGGTCTAACATGAAATCGATACTCACAAGGGCAGCGACGAAGGACGACTCACAAAGGTACTCAAAACAGGACAAAACGACAACACACTAGCGAACGTAGGGACAAGTGTCATCACATGACCTGGTATGGATACCATGGCAAGTCTTCATAGGTCCCGGCCCATACACTGGTAACCCTGGCAACCTAATCCGAACTTCCGGCCCATCCAAGCCTCATGTGGACCCACACATCCTCTCGTGAAGACAAGGAAGGTAGTTTGCCATTTCAGGCCTTCTCACAGCATGCCGAATCTATGATAGCATTCGTCCCATGTGTGAGGCACATTATCTTATTTAGAGATTATTTTCTAATCTACTTAGGTTATCACTTATTAGACTCACTTTCGATGGGTTACCCAGCAGCCACTTTGGGCGCGGCCCCCAATCGAAAGCCACTTTCCCATACGACACTAGACTAACTCAGACGAACTCAAACCACGGAATACACATGGTAAGACGAACGGAGTTCAAGAAGAAGAGCAATCATCTGGTCAAACATGACTCAAGGGTAATCACTTACTGACGGTACTCTAACTAGAGACCTGACAACTAAGGTTAACCACGAATCATTATTCGACTCACACAATGAGGATATGACCAACTATGACAACATCACATTTCAACAATCAACTCGGAATTCGAGGAATGATACAGGAACACCAAATCATCCATACGACAGGGTCCTACTTACAAAGCAAAACATGCCATTTCATAATTAAGGCGAATACAGAAATTAAACTCGCAAGGCAATAATCAGAAAAGACATTATTCCCTCAAATTGATTTAAACATTAAAAACGATCAAGTTTTCTACATGATCTAAAAACATATTACAGTTATCTACCTTGTCAAGGGATAAGTTATACTTGGTTTTCTAGCTCTCTAAAGTTCAAAGCATCGAACAGACATATAAAGCCATAAAGAGTCTTAACCAATTCATTTTAATAAAATTGACAACCATTAAGCAATTAAACAAGGTATTTAATCTCCAATCAAAACGTCATAGACATACTGGTTCGAAGTCAATCTCTACAGATTCATATTTATTTTTAATCCCAGATGCACTATACGGATCACGGAAATTTAAATATAAAAAGGTAATCCAAATGAAGATAATCATTATCAAAAGCATATCGTTAAATATCTAATGCCCAACGATAAATATTTCACTACTTTTCAATTACTCAATAATATATTCTACGATCATATTTAACGTCATCAAGTAGGATTACATCGCCAATATTAAATTGCAAAAATACCAGTTCCAGAACTTAATTAGAATAGGTATCAAAGGCATGAAATGAAACTGGATACTGATTAACCTATAACCCCATTATAAAATTAACCAATACCAATTTAACATTTAACATGACATTCTACCTTTATTCATCATCAGGAATCTAACTTAAACTTAACATTAATAATACTTCCATTAAAGTGATATAAGTATCATATGCATTTTTTTTTTAATACAAAAAGAAATACATAAAAAAAAACAACTTTGATAAACTACGTTTAAAACAAACTACGTTCCAAAAACTACGTTTAAATCAAAAACGCGTTTAAATGAAACTATGATCTCTTTTTTTTTTTTAAACAAAAAGTAACGCCCTAAAACGCAGGCTAGGGCGGGCCGTGCCCTAACCCTAGCCGCAGGCGCGGGGAGCACGAGCGGCGCCCACGATGGTGCCCGCAGGTGCCGCGGCGCCCTGCGGCCACCGCCGTGAGCCGCAGGCTCTGCAACGGCGAGCGGAGGTGCAAGGGAGATACGCGCGGGGGTAAGGACACGCGGGGGTGCGAGCGAGGGAGAGGGCAGGAGGAGCGGGGGAGCTCCGCTCCCCGCCTCCAACCCCAAAACATAGCTAAAACAATTATACGCACAGTCCGGGGGTAGAACAAAAAGCCCGGCTTGATAAATTAATGCGAAACGCCCAGCTCAGCGTGAAACAAAAACGTAAAAAAATTTAGATTAGAACACACTGTTCGGTGCTAAAATTAAATTTTCTCCTTGTCCATAAAAAAAAACACAGTTCGAACTATTAAAAAAAACAACCGCCCAATACAGAACTTGTTAATGGGTTTTAATTCAATAAAATTTCGGTTTAAATGAACAGGTTTAGATATCCTAATTTTCTTGAGGGCTTCTCATCCTTTCCAATAACCAAGGGTTTCAAACACCCAACAGCAATGAGGAAGATGCACATTTTCATTAACATCTCCAGCCACACTCATAATGGACAATCAAATTAATTTTTCAAAAAAACAAACTCAGAATCCTACCTTCATTCTCAATCCTGGTATAGCTGAGGGAGAGCCCCATCCTGCCAGATCCAGACCAACAATTTTCCTCTCCAATTTCCCCAATTTTGTCCAAAAATTATCTCCAACCAAAATCTTCTCCAAATTTGACCATCCCCCCCATTTTTCCCCAAATTTGGGTTATATGGAAGAGTTGACCCAAGAATTCCATTTTTGGAATAAAAACTTTATTTACAAAATAATTCACAAAATTTAATACTTTTTCAATTATAATCAACAATTTAACTTGCTCTTTAATTCAAAAATCGATTTCTTCAATCAATTAAATTTAACCTTTCAATTATCAGAATCCAACAGAATGCAATTACGTCTATTGCGATTAATTACTAAACTTTCTTTTCAACAGCATAAATAAAATGTATTTAATAATCAAAATCAGTCATTTAAATCGAATTCACTCCCAATATAACATAAGCAATTCATTAACAACGAAAATCGCATAACGAATTCTCAATCAATTTAATCCATTAATCTTCAATGCACAAATGCATATATTTAATAAAGAAAATTACTAAGGACTAATTCATCAATTAACCAAACACACCAGGCATGCAAACCGAGAAGGTCAACCAAACAGATGACTCACAAACCCAAGCAAGAAGGGATAACCGACGACGACTGGCGATGCTCACTTGAGCACGACTAAGGTCGACTAGGGTCTTACGACCACCTAATCCAACTCTAAGGATTAACAAGGGTACACTCAAACCTGCAAAACCAGGTGACGACGAACCTCACACTCATGCGACTTCGTACCTGAAATCTCCTGCAACAAAAGATCATACATGCATACATTTATAAAATCTAATGAAAGCGTTAGTCCGATACTAAAATCACGAAATAGGTACACTGAATAACCTGCATACAACTAGTGTGAGAACCACATCAATAGCTATGCATAAAATCAACATCTGACATTAATCATAATATTACGATAACTAATCCAGATTAAACCAAGGTTAGAGATCGATTACGGTAGGGGTACTACAGTAGACACACAACATATAATTACATGTTGCATAGTTAAAGTAGAGTGTTAGTACATAGCAACAATTCATAAAATACCACAAATCACCAGTACTGAAATATTGTAAATAAATCATACATCTCATATCCAAATAAACATGAAATAATATCAAATACATCTGAATAATGTTTAGCAGTAATGTATCAACTGAAAAGTAAACTGCAACAAAATATCAGTCTAATAAGTCCAATCAAAAAGGGGTACTACAAAAGTATTAAATTACATAATTACATTAATACTCATAATAAATCATTAACCAAAGAAACTTGTTAATATAAAAAAAAAAAGATAAATGATATTATTTGTTAACACAATGTCAATTTACATAAGCTCAACATAAGGAAAATATAAGGAACTATTTACATTACAAGTGATCATAAGATCTAATATAATAATACATAATGTATAAAGTTTATAATAATTCTGACAAGAGCTCTTGACATCTATCTTGCACAACATCACTAGAGTGCTTTACTGCCAAACTGCATATAAATTATGCTTTCCTAGAGCTCTTGAGATGAAGAACTATTGACCCTACACAAGGATGCCTAGAAACTTGGAACTTATAGGGTGATGGAATCTAGTGCAACATAGTGTACCTACAATAAAAAATGCTATTATATTAATTGAAACTATGATGATCAAGAGAGTGAAAAATAATAATCGTTCAATTAGTAAGTATATATTAAGAGATGAAGGAGTAAACCTAGGCTAAATTTCTTCTTGTGCCAACTACTAGTAGATAGGTTAAAGCATAGATTAAAGGTTCTCTAAGAACTTATTGTTCTATTTTCTTCATATTCAATACTCATCCAAAATGCACACTATATCTCAAAAAACATACAAGAACTTACAAAAGATTACAAGAGCATATAAGTGCATACAAATGTTATATTCTAGACATATCAAAAACTCTACAATATACTCATTGGTTTACACAGCATATAGTTATGCATTATCTACTTGAAAATAGGTTCAAACATTACCACCACCTCAATCACAATATCACAATAGAGATAGAGAGAGAGAGAGCTTACAACAGCATGTTAAGAATACAAAATCTTATTACCACTTTGTATTGCCATAGAAGTGAAATCCCAAAAGGTATAATTGTCAAAAATTACCCTATGTTAAAATAATAAAATGATAAAATACAAAATGCTAAATGCTAAAATGCAAAAATACAAAAATAGAAAATGAAAATGCTAAATGCTAAAATGCTAAAATGCAAAATGCTAAATGTAAAATGCTAAGTGCTAAATACTAAAAGAAAAATGCAAAATGCAAAATACAAAAATTCAAAATACAAAAATGCTAAATACAAAATGCAAAAATGCTAAAATGCTAAAATGTAAAAATACAAAAATGCAAAAATGCAAAAATGTTAAATGCTAAAATGCAAAAATACAAAATGCTAAATGATAAAATGATAAAATGCTAAAATACAAAATTCTAAATTCTGAAATAATAAAATGCTAAAATGCTAAATGCTAAAATGCTAAAATGCAAAATACTAAATGCTAAAATGCTAAAATACAAAAATGCTAAAATGCTAAAATACTAAATCCAAAATGCTAAGTGCTAAATGCTAAATCCTAAATGTTAAATGCTAAAAGCAAAAATGCAAAAATGCAAAATGCAAAATGCTAAAATGCAAAAATGCAAAAATTAAAAAATGCTAAAATATTAAATGCTAAAATGCAAATATGCAAAAATTTTAAATGCTAAAATGCTAAATTGCTAAATTGCAAAATGCTAAAGTGAAAAATGCTAAATCCTAAAATGCTAAAATGATGAATGCTAGATGCTAAAATCCTAAAATGCTAAAATAAAAAAAGCTAAAATGCTAAAATGCTAAAATGCTAAAATGCTAAAATACTAAAATGCAAAATGTTCAATGCAAAATTTTAAGTGTTGAACGCTAAAAGAAAAATAGAAAATGTAAAAATGCAAAATGCAAAAATACAAAATGCAAAATGCAAAATGCAAAATGCTAAATGCTAAAGGTAAAATGCAAAATGCAAAATGCAAAATGCTAAATGCTAAATGCTAAAAGTAAAATGCAAAATACAAAATGCAAAAATACAAAAAAGATAAAATGAAAAATGAAAAATGCAAAATGCTAAAATTCAAAAATACAAAATGCAAAATGCAAAAATGCAAAAGTGCAAAAATGAAAAATGAAAAAATACTAAAATGTTAAAATGCCAAATGCTAAATGCTAAAATGCTAGAATACTAAAATGAAAAATGCTAAATGGTAAAATGCTAAAATGCTAAAGTGCAAAATGCTTAATGAAAAATGATAAGTTCTAAATGCAAAAATGCAAAATGCTAAAATACAAAATGTGAAAATACAAAAAAGCAAAATGAAAAATGAAACAAATGCAAAAATGCAAAAAATCAAAATGCTAAAATGCTAAAATACAAAATGTAAAATGCTAAATTCAAAATCCTAAAATACAAAAATGCAAAAATTCAAAAAAGCTAAAATGCTAAAATGCAAAATGCTAAATACTAAAATGCTAAATTGCTAAAATGAAAATGCTAAATGCTAAAATGCAAAATGCTAAATGCTAAAATGCTAAAATGCTAAATGCTAAAAATGCTAAAATACAAAGATTTAAAAATGCAAAATGCTAAAATTCTAAAATGCTAAAATACTAAAATACAAAATGCAAAATGCTAAAATGCTAAAATGCTAAATGTTGTAAAAGGTAAAATGTAAAATACAAAATTCTAAAATGATAAAATGCAAAATGTTCAATTAAAAATGCTAAGTGGTAAATGCTAAAAGAAAAATGCAAAATGCAAAAATTCAAAATAGTAAATGCTAAAAGAAAAATGCAAAATGCAAAATGCAAAAATCAAAAAATGAAAAAATGCTAAATGCTAAATGCTAAATGCTAAAATGCTAAAATACAAAATTCTAAATGCTTAAATACTAAAATGATAAAATACAAAATGCTAAATGCTAAATGCTAAAATGTTAAAAAACTAAAGTGAAAATGCTAAATGCAAAATGCTAAGTGCTAAATGCTAAAAGAAAAATTTAAAATGAAAAACACTAAAAGTAAAACGCAAATTCCAAAATGCAAAAATGCAAAAATGCAAAAAAGTAAAAATGCAAAAATGCAAAAACGCTAAATGCTAAAATGCTAAAATATAAAAGTGCAAAACTACTAAAATACTAAAATGAAAAATGCAAAATGCTAAAATGAAAATGCTAAAATGCAAAATCCTAAATACTAAAATGCAAAATGCAAAATGCTAAAATGTAAAATGTTGTAAAAGGTAAAATGTAAAATGCAAAAAGATAAAATGATAAAATGCAAAATGCTCACTTAAAAATGCTAAGTGCTAAATGCTAAAAGAAAAATGCAAAATGTAAAATGCAAACTAAAAAAATAAAAAAATAAAAAAATGCGAAAACGCAAAACGCTAAACTCTAAATTGTAATAACCCACCAAAATTAACCCAACAAAATTGAGTATATTTTTTTTTTCTTTCTTTTCTTTTATTATGTTTTATTCAATTGCATACTCTGGGCATCCATCCAAATAGGATTGGGCAATCATCCATTCGGGATGAGCTTCTAACCATACGGGTTAGGCAATTGTCCATATGGGACGTAAATTCCATCTATCCAATACGGGATAGGCATCTACCCATACGGGGTAGGCATCTATCCAAACGGGATAGGAGATGCTCTGGCCAGAGACTTAGACTCATCGGGACCATTCGGGTCCTGAGCCACTCACTAAGTACTACATTCTTCTAACAAGAATGCACCGAGGTCGTCGTCCTTAGGAGTAATAAGAAAAATAACACAAGCTTGAATTCCGCCTCGGAATTTGGCTTAAAGCCTCGGGAAGTCAAGCGAATCCATACGGGATTCCTTCCGAGTATGCATTGAATTAAGTTTGATTATCTTATCTTTCAATTAGGATTCTTACTCAACCAAGCCTAGACCCCACCCACGAACGCCTGAGTACGAGGGACAACTCCGTCCCAAGACTGCCTACATACCCACTTCGGCGTGGGATCAAGGCGTAAAGTATGTAGTTCTATCTTCTAATCTATGGTTTGATGTAAACTGATTTTTGTGGGTACGCAACCCTTTCTAGGGTCAGTGTCCCAGACAGTTTCTCTGCGGTTGCTACCCACGAAGGTAGCACTTAAGCGAAGGCTCAAGATGGCCTATTGCTTGTGGCCTAAACAAAATAACTAGAACCTAATTCTTATCATGAGCGTCACCCAATTTCAATCACCAATATCCCTTCGAGGTGAATAAATAAATAAATAAATAAAGTAAATTTCACGAGAGCTCTTAACTTGACCATCCCTAAGAGGGTTTACTATGGTTTATCTCAACGGATGTGGAATTCAATTGAAAGTTATCTTATTAAATTATCGATCCAAGAGGGATTACCCGCCCCTTGGATTTTTAACTTCCAAATGTCCCTTATTACTCCCCGACGATTTATAGGGATGATGCCACAGACGTCGTTAATGCAGCTTTATTAGGCGTTAAGTGCAGTAGTTCAACACGCGGCATTACCCGTAAGCGTGACCCAGAGGCACCGTATATACCGAACGCTGCTAGTTTTAGTTTTCCAACTCCATTTGTTTAGTTTTCTAAACTAACATCATACTTGAATATAATTATGAAATGGATGTACATAATTTAAACCTTAAATACTATTTGAACAAAGAATATCATTATTCTACAATTAATTGGATTAATACATGTATTGGCATGGTAATGATAATTGCGAACTTACGAGTAATTGCATGAAAAATACGAATTAATCATAATGCAATGCAAAAGTAACGTCATTTATATTCAAAATGCAGAAATGTTTTCTCTATCGCAAGACTTAATTAGTTATAAGGTTACAAATTTCTCATGAGTGACCAAATTGAATAATAATGAGACTTTACTTATCTCCAAAAATTATGGGTCAAATAATCCATTCATTTCTCTAAGGAATTGAAATAATACATTGAATTCAACTCTTGTTAATTTTAAGGAAATTAAATTTAACTAAACAAATGTACATGAAAAAGAAATTAATTTAATTTTAATTTAAAACGATACACAAAAATACTTAAATGTTAAATCGAATGTTAAAACATCCATCGAAAATTCCTACGGCAATCTCGTTTTATTAATATATATATAAAACCAGGGGGTGGGGACCACGGGTCCCGTCACTCCCTGCGGTCCTGCATATGCAGGCCCGTAGGGGTTGGCGGGGCCACGTGGTCCCCTCCACTCCCCTGCGGCCACTTGTAGTGACCGCAGGGTAGTGGGGGGGGTACCACTAACCCTGCCGGTTTTCGGTAACGCCGCTCCACGTACACGCGGTTATTTTTGGGTCTGTGCGTACGTGCGGATATTTTTGGGGTCTGTGCTGAATGCAGTGATTGATAATGCAACATTAATATTTGTAAATTGACATTAGGATTATAAATATATATATATATATATATATATATATATTTATATATATATATATATGGTTTCAAATTCTTTACAAAGGATAATTTTTATTTAAGAAGGTAAGAACAGGTAAAATAACTAAGCATTTCTTGGTTTGTCTCCTTACAGAAACCAGACTTTTAATGTATATATATATATTTTTATCTGAATCACAGAGAGAGAGAGAAAGATTTATCCAGCCATTACAGGAAGGGAGTTGTTCTCAGACTTCTCAGGAAATTTGTTTGTTTCCAGGGTTATTCTCAGAGTCCAGGAGGATTTATTCGACTGGTAATTTCAGTGAGCTCTTTGTTCAATCCACAGAGAGTTTCAAAAAGAAAATAATAATAAGAATACTCCTTAAATGAGATTTGGATAACAATAACCAGAGAGATGAAAGATGGTTCTTCTTAGCAAGAATCAAAAAGAATAAGAGGAACAATTTAAATCTGGATCTAGATTTAATATTACATTATTATTTTTTTTTTTTTAAAAAACAGTGAATCTAATTCTTTGTCAAGCAAATTTAATCTACTTCCTTATCAAGAATCTGAAACTAATAATCAACAATTTGTTCTATTCTACTCCAAAATTTAAAACTAAATTTTATCAAGTTTGAAACAATGAATCAACAAATTTATTTTTCTTTCTATCAAACATTTTAATCTACTCCAAATCTGAACTAAATTTTATCAAAATCTGAATAATGAATCAACAATTTATTTTCCAAAATCAAGAATCCAAACAATGAATAAACAATTTAAAACATTTTAATCTAATTCTTATCAAAGTCTGAAACTAATTTCACGAATGAATTTCTTTTCCATAAAATAATCTAATCTAATCTACAACAAGAACAAGATGCACAAACTAAGCTTGAAGGAACCTGGATGCTTGCAAAAATGGTGTAGAGTCTTCCTTGATCCTCCAAATTGAAGAGAAATCCTCCCAACAAAACCTTGGCTGCAAATGAAAAATGGACTACAAAGGAGAAATTGCAGAATTTTCTTATGGAATAGCTAGCTTTTCTTTTGAAACTTGTACCTATTTTATAAAGCAAATTTCAAATTCCCACTACCTAATTTTAAATTAAAAAAAATGAGATTCTCTCCCAATTTGGCCTCCATGCAAATTAATTGGGCTTAGTGGGAGGAGTTACATGCAAGGAGGTGGAGAAGCCTCTAGAAGCTTCTTATTCCTCCTACAACATGTGCCTTAATGTGAGGGAAATTAAGTAACTAATTTAAAATATATATGCATTTTCCATGTGTGTGGGGTTTATTATTATTATTATTATTTTTTTTTCCCTTACAATATTCATTCAATAATTCATCCAAAGAATATAAGTAGAGTTTTGTAATTTAAAACAAAAAAGGGTGATAAAGGAGGGTTGTGACATCCTCCCCCCCTTAATCTGTGCATCGTCCCGATGCACTTATTAAATGCATTCAAAAGAGTTTATAGTTCATGTTCAAAATAAAAAGGGAAATAGCTGCTGCATCTCCTTAGTATCCTCCCAGGTAGCATTCTTCTCGTCGTACTGGTCCCATTGCACTTTACACTGATCAACCTCTCTGTTGCGCAACTGGCACTGGCGCCTCTCCAAGATTCTGAATGGCTCTATCATTATTCCCCCCATTTCTTGGACCTGCAAGGCATCCCAATTCAAAATGTGTTTCTCATCAGGTACATATTTCTTAAGAAGAGATACATGGAAGACATCATGGATTCGGCTCAATTGGGGAGGCAAGGCCAACCGATAAGCAACTGGATTAATTCTTCCCAATATTTCAAAGGGTCCGACATAACGAGGTGCAAGCTTAGTCTTTTTCCCAAATCTTATGGAACTCTTGTGTGGCCTAACCCTTAGGAAGACTTTCTCTCCTACTTCAAACTCCCTTGGTGTTCTGTTTTTATCTGCATAACTCTTCTGCCTATCCGAGGCTTCCTTCAACCTTTGCCTAATTTCCTTAGTTTTCCTTTCCATTTCTCTCAACATATCTGGCCCAATAATCACTCTATCTTCAAGACTATCCCAACTCAAAGGTGTTCGACATGGTCTACCATACAAAGCTTCAAAAGGTGCCATTCCCAAAGATGTTTGATATGTATTATTGTAGGCAAACTCTACCAAAGGTAGGTACTCTTCCCATTTTCTCTGTTGGTCCATGCAGTACATACGAAGCAGGTCTTCCATAATCTGATTTGTCCTTTCTGTCTGACCGTCGGTTTCAGGGTGGTATGCGGTGCTAAAATTTAGTTGAGTCCCTAGAGCTGATTGAAGAGTGGTCCAAAACCTGGAAGTGAATCTTGCATCTCTGTCTGATATGATTTTCTCTGGTACTCCGTGCAACCTAACTATCTCCTTAATGAAACGTCTAGCCAAGGTGGGTGCATCATCTGTCAGATTTCCTGGTATAAAGTGTGCCACCTTAGTGAGCTTGTCAATTACCACCATTATTGCATCATGCCTAGAAGGTGACATGGGTAGCCCTTGTACAAAATCCATACTAATAACTTGCCACTTATGTTGGGGTACATCGTGCGATTGTAACAATCCAGCTGGGTGCCTATGTTCTGCCTTTACTCTTTGACACTCCAAACATTTGGCTACATACTTGACAATATCGTTCTTCAACCCTTGCCAAAAGTATAACTTCTTTAGATCTGCATAAAGTTTGTTAACTCCTGGGTGGCCTGAATAAGGGGCATTGTGAGCCTCCGATAAAACTACTTCCCTTAAATTCCCTGAATTAGGAACATAGATTCTGTTATTGTATCTGAGTAGCCCATCTTCATCAAATGTGTACCCTTCAACCTTAGGGTCGGTCGGGTTGTGTCTTATAGTTAATTTGACTTGCTCATACCATGGGTCATGTCCTTGTTCATCCATTACTTGCTTTTTGAAAGAGGTTTTGAAGGTTGCTATAGTCATCAAGTGTCTTCTCCTACTTAAGGCATCTGCCACCCTATTTTCTTTCCCCTTAATATATTCGATCTCAAAGTCATATTCACTTAAGAACTCTAGCCACCTTCTTTGTCTGGCATTTAAGTGAGGTTGGGTAAAGATGTATTTTAGCCCTTGGTTGTCCGACTTAAGCTCAAAGGGCTTCCCTAGTAAGAAATGTCTCCACTTTTGCAGGGCATGCACAATTGCTGCCAACTCTAAGTCGTGGGGTGCATAATTGACTTCATGAGTCTTTAGCTTCCTAGATTCATAAGCCACTACCCCTTCATCTTGGACAAGTACCCCTCCTAACCCTTCAGTAGAAGCATCTGTTACAACTGTGAAGTGTCCATTTGGGTCTGGTACCTTTAGAATGGGTGCTGAAGTTAGTTTTCCCTTCAAGATTTGAAATGCCTTATCACTTTGCTCGGTCCATACAAACCTTTTGCCCTTCCGTTGCAACGAGGTGATGGGATTTGCTATCTTAGAGAATCCTTCCACAAACCTCCTATAGTAACCTGCTAGCCCCATAAAGCTTCTTACCTCTGAAACATTCTTAGGGATTGGCCATTCTACTATCGCCTTTATTTTATCTGGGTCGACTGCTATTCCTTCCTTTGATATTATATGCCCAATATAGTGAATCTTTTCCTCAAAGAAGGCGCATTTGGACAATTTTCCATATAACTTATGTTCTCTCAATCTTTGCAAAACAATCTGTAGGTGCGCTAAATGTTCCTCTTCATTTCTAGAATAAATCAAAATGTCATCCAAGAATACCAAAACAAACTTATCCAAGTAGTCATGGAATACACTATTCATCAGGTTCATGAATGCAGCTGGGGCATTAGTTACTCCAAAAGGAACTACTGTGAATTCATAGTGTCCATATCTCGTCCTGAAAGCTGTCTTTGGAATGTCTTCTTCCTTAATTCTGAGTTGATGGTACCCTGACCGAAGATCTATCTTGGAGAAAACTGCCGCTCCTTTCATTTGGTCAAAAAGGTCCTCTATGCGAGGTAAGGGATACCTATTCTTTATGGTAACTTTGTTCAACATCCTATAGTCGATGCATAGCCTTAAGGTTCCATCCTTCTTCTTAACAAATAAAACTGGCGCTCCCCATGGTGATACACTTGGCCTTATTAATCCCTTAGCTAAGAGTTCCTCTAATTGCATTTTGAGCTCTTGTAATTCGGTTGTGTTCATCCGGTAAGGTGCCTTTGATACTGGTTCAGCTCCTGGGAGTACTTCGATAGAAAAGTCAAACTTTCTCTTAGGGGGTAAACCGGGTAGTTCTTCTGGAAAAACATCCCTAAACTCTTTTAAGAAAGGGGTATTTTCAAATGTTGGTGTATTTTCCTCCTTCCCTTCATCAATTTCGACCATAAAGATTTGTCCTCCTCTTCTCCTTTCCTTCTTTAATTGCATTGCTGAGATAGTTTCTACATTAATGGGTTTAAACTTTCCTTGGATTTTGACCCTTTTCCCCCCATCATCCAAACATTCAACAATTTTGCTATAACAATCTACATTAGCTTGATGGTCTGCTAACCAACTCATTCCCATAATTACATCATATAATCCTAAGGGTGCCACATAGAGATCTACCCTTGTTTCGAACTCAGGGAATTGTACCTTTGCCCTTGGTAAACACTTAGTTACTTCTCTAGTTGCCTTATCCCCATATTGAACCGTCCATGATGACTCCATTTGATTAACTTTAAATGCATATTTGTTCACTAATTCAGGTGAGATGAAACATTCAGATGATCCAGTGTCAATTAGAATTGATATTGGTTGTTCAAATAGTGTACCTGTAGTTTCCACGGGAACATTTTGGTATCTTCTTCTTTGGTTCCTAACTGCTGCATGAATCCTCTGTTGGGGCCCTTGTTGGGGTTGATTGGCTCTAATTTGTCCTTGCATCCTGGGGCAGTCTCTAGCAAAATGATTTTCCCCGCACATAAAGCATCCGCCTGGAGGACCTCTCCTACCTTGATTTCTAGAGGGATCATTCCTTGTTTCATTTCCCCTGGGTGGATAAGTTATCCTGTTCTGCTGGTCATTCCTGTTATAGTTGCCTCTGTTATCATTGCCCCTGTTATTATTGCCCCTGTTATCATTGCCCCTATTATTGTTGCCCCTGTTATTATCATTTCCATTCCTCTGATATTGATTAGGCGGTGGTCTCCTTTCGGAAGAGTTATTCCTTTGACCCTTGTTGAAATTAGTGTTTCCATTGAATTCTTGCTTCCTTTTAAATGAGTGGTTCCCATTATAGTTTCGTCCTGCTAGTGTTTGAATCTTCCTCTCTTGCCTTAGAGACTTTTCAAGAACTTCATTCATGTTTCTGGGTCCATGCATATCAACCTCTGCCCCTATGTTGGTATTCAACCCCAAAATGAACTTCCTTGCTTGGCCTTCTTCATCCCTTTGGTACATAGGCACATACTTAAGCAACTTGGCGAATTTATCCCAATATTGTTGAACGGATAGGGACCCTTGACGTAGGTTATGGAATTCTGTCACTTTCTCATCAAAGAACAATTGAGGAAGCCACCTATCTCGAAAGTGGTGAACAAATTGATCCCATGTGATTGTATCCCTGTTATACCCATTTTGTTCCTTGGTGTTGGTCCACCAACTAGCCGCCTCCCCTGTGAGTTGATAGGAGCCCCATAAAGCCTTAGTTGTTTCGCTGAAATCTCTTAGCTCAAAATATTTCTCCATTTCATTTAGCCAATTCTCAGCCCCTTCACCAATCTGCCTCCCATCGAACTTAGGAGGGGTGATTTTCTTCAAATCCTTGGAGAGTTCTAATATGTTATTTTCCTTTCCATTACCCATCACATTTCCTTGATTGCTACCAGGGTTTCCATTCTCGGTACCACTTCTATTCTCATAGTCATTCTGCCTTTCCCTAAGGTCCTGCAGTGATTGTTCCAGGAAGTTGATTTTATCTCTTTGTTCGGTTAGAAGGTCAATTATAGCTTGGACCCCATCTCCATTATTACCTAGGTTGTGTCGATCCTCTTCATGATCTTCCTCATGGTTTCCTTTATGGTTTTCCTCATGGTTTTCCTCATGGTTTTCCTCATGGTTTTCCTCCCTTTGGCTCCTAATACGTCTTCCATTACCCCTTCCTCTTCCTCTTCCTCTTCCTCTTCCTCTTCCTCTTCCTCTTGCCATTCTAGGTTTTACCTGAAAGTTAAATTATGTAGTTAGTTTCTCCTTTTTTGTAGAATAAAATTTAATTTCCTATTATTGTAAAACATTCCCTTAGCTGAATAAATTGAAGTGAGCACAAGGCCTAGATTTGAACCTTTGCTCTGATACCACATGTAATAACCCACCAAAATTAACCCAACAAAATTGAGTATATTTTTTTTTTTTCTTTTCTTTTATTATGTTTTATTCAATTGCATACTCTGGGCATCCATCCAAATAGGATTGGGCAATCATCCATTCGGGATGAGCTTCTAACCATACGGGTTAGGCAATTGTCCATACGGGACGTAAATTCCATCTATCCAATACGGGATAGGCATCTACCCATACGAGGTAGGCATCTATCCAAACGGGATAGGAGATGCTCTGGCCAGAGACTTAGACTCATCAGGACCATTCGGGTCCTGAGCCACTCACTAAGTACTACATTCTTCTAACAAGAATGCACCGAGGTCGTCGTCCTTAGGAGTAATAAGAAAAATAACACAAGCTTGAATTCCGCCTCGAAATTTGGCTTAAAGCCTCGGGAAGTCAAGCGAATCCATACGGGATTCCTTCCGAGTATGCATTGAATTAAGTTTGATTATCTTATCTTTCAATTAGGATTCTTACTCAACCAAGCCTAGACCCCACCCACGAACGCCTGAGTACGAGGGACAACTCCGTCCCAAGACTGCCTACATACCCACTTCGGCGTGGGATCAAGGCGTAAAGTATGTAGTTCTATCTTCTAATCTATGGTTTGATGTAAACTGATTTTTGTGGGTACGCAACCCTTTCTAGGGTCAGTGTCCCAGACAGTTTCTCTGCGGTTGCTACCCACGAAGGTAGCACTTAAGCGAAGGCTCAAGATGGCCTATTGCTTGTGGCCTAAACAAAATAACTAGAACCTAATTCTTATCATGAGCGTCACCCAATTTCAATCACCAATATCCCTTCGAGGTGAATAAATAAATAAATAAATAAAGTAAATTTCACGAGAGCTCTTAACTTGACCATCCCTAAGAGGGTTTACTATGGTTTATCTCAACGGATGTGGAATTCAATTGAAAGTTATCTTATTAAATTATCGATCCAAGAGGGATTACCCGCCCCTTGGATTTTTAACTTCCAAATGTCCCTTATTACTCCCCGACGATTTATAGGGACGATGCCACAGACGTCGTTAATGCAGCTTTATTAGGCGTTAAGTGCAGTAGTTCAACACGACGGCATTACCCGTAAGCGTGACCCAGAGGCACCATATATACCGAACGCTGCTAGTTTTAGTTTTCCAACTCCATTTGTTTAGTTTTCTAAACTAACATCATACTTGAATATAATTATGAAATGGATGTACATAATTTAAACCTTAAATACTATTTGAACAAAGAATATCATTATTCTACAATTAATTGGATTAATACATGTATTGGCATGGTAATGATAATTGCGAACTTACGAGTAATTGCATGAAAAATACGAATTAATCATAATGCAATGCAAAAGTAACGTCATTTATATTCAAAATGCAGAAATGTTTTCTCTATCGCAAGACTTAATTAGTTATAAGGTTACAAATTTCTCATGAGTGACCAAATTGAATAATAATGAGACTTTACTTATCTCCAAAAATTATGGGTCAAATAATCCATTCATTTCTCTAAGGAATTGAAATAATACATTGAATTCAACTCTTGTTAATTTTAAGGAAATTAAATTTAACTAAACAAATGTACATGAAAAAGAAATTAATTTAATTTTAATTTAAAACGATACACAAAAATACTTAAATGTTAAATCGAATGTTAAAACATCCATCGAAAATTCCTACGGCAATCTCGTTTTATTAATATATATATATAACCAGGGGGTGGGGACCACGGGTCCCGTCACTCCCTGCGGTCCTGCATATGCAGGCCCGTAGGGGTTGGCGGGGCCACGTGGTCCCCTCCACTCCCCTGCGGCCACTTGTAGTGACCGCAGGGTAGTGGGGGGGGTACCACTAACCCTGCCGGTTTTCGGTAACGCCGCTCCGCGTACACGCGGTTATTTTTGGGTCTGTGCGTACGTGCGGATATTTTTGGGGTCTGTGCCGAATGCAGTGATTGATAATGCAACATTAATATTTGTAAATTGACATTAGGATTATAAATATATATATATATATATATATATATATATATATATATATATTTATATATATATATATATGGTTTCAAATTCTTTACAAAGGATAATTTTTATTTAAGAAGGTAAGAACAGGTAAAATAATTGAGCATTTCTTGGTTTGTCTCCTTACAGAAACCAGACTTTTAATGTATATATATATATATTTTTATCTGAATCACAGAGAGAGAGAGAAAGATTTATCCAGCCATTACAGGAAGGGAGTTGTTCTCAGACTTCTCAGGAAATTGGTTTGTTTCCAGGGTTATTCTCAGAGTCCAGGAGGATTTATTCGACTGGTAATTTCAGTGAGCTCTTTGTTCAATCCACAGAGAGTTTCAAAAAGAAAATAATAATAAGAATACTCCTTAAATGAGATTTGGATAACAATAACCAGAGAGATGAAAGATGGTTCTTCTTAGCAAGAATCAAAAAGAATAAGAGGAACAATTTAAATCTGGATCTAGATTTAATATTACATTATTATTTTTTTTTTTTTAAAAAACAGTGAATCTAATTCTTTGTCAAGCAAATTTAATCTACTTCCTTATCAAGAATCTGAAACTAATAATCAACAATTTGTTCTATTCTACTCCAAAATTTAAAACTAAATTTTATCAAGTTTGAAACAATGAATCAACAAATTTATTTTTCTTTCTATCAAACATTTTAATCTACTCCAAATCTGAACTAAATTTTATCAAAATCTGAATAATGAATCAACAATTTATTTTCCAAAATCAAGAATCCAGACAATGAATAAACAATTTAAAACATTTTAATCTAATTCTTATCAAAGTCTGAAACTAATTTCACGAATGAATTTCTTTTCCATAAAATAATCTAATCTAATCTACAACAAGAACAAGATGCACAAACTAAGCTTGAAGGAACCTGGATGCTTGCAAAAATGGTGTAGAGTCTTCCTTGATCCTCCAAATTGAAGAGAAATCCTCCCAACAAAACCTTGGCTGCAAATGAAAAATGGACTACAAAGGAGAAATTGCAGAATTTTCTTATGGAATAGCTAGCTTTTCTTTTGAAACTTGTACCTATTTTATAAAGCAAATTTCAAATTCCCACTACCTAATTTTAAATTAAAAAAAATGAGATTCTCTCCCAATTTGGCCTCCATGCAAATTAATTGGGCTTAGTGGGAGGAGTTACATGCAAGGAGGTGGAGAAGCCTCTAGAAGCTTCTTATTCCTCCTACAACATGTGCCTTAATGTGAGGGAAATTAAGTAACTAATTTAAAATATATATGCATTTTCCATGTGTGTGGGGTTTATTATTATTATTATTTTTTTTTTTTCCCTTACAATATTCATTCAATAATTCATCCAAAGAATATAAGTAGAGTTTTGTAATTTAAAACAAAAAAGGGTGATAAAGGAGGGTTGTGACATAAATGCTAAATGCTAAATGCTAAATGCTAAATGTTAAATGCTAAATGCTAAATGCTAAATGCTAAATGCTAAATATTAAAATACAAAAATGCAAAAATGCAAAAATACCAAATGCTAAAATGCTAAAATACAAAATGCAAAAATGCAAAAATATTAAAATGTTAAATGCTAAATGCTAAAATGCTAAAATCCAAAAATACAAACTGCAAAAATGCTAAAATGCAAAATGCTAAAATGCTAAAATGCTAAAATGCAAAAATGCAAAAATACTAAAATGTTAAAATGCTAAAATGTTAAAAAATGAAAGTGCAAAATGCTAAATGCAAAATGCTAAGTGCTAAATGCTAAAAGAAAAATGTAAAATGCAAAACACTAAAAGAAAAATGCAAAATCCAAAATGCAAAAATACTAAAATGCAAAATGCGAAATAAAAAATGCTAAAATATAAAAAATGCAAAAATGCTAAATTCTAAAATGTTAAAATGAAAAATGCTAAATGCGAAATGCTAAATGCTAAATGCTAAAATACAAAAATATAAAAATGCAAAATGCTAAAATTTTGAAATGATAAAATATTAAAATGCAAAATGCAAAATGCTAACATGCCAAAATGCAAAATGCTGTAAAAGTTTAAATGTAAAATCCAGAATGATAAAATGATAAAATGCAAAATGCTCAATTAAAAATAATAAGTGCTAAATGCTAAAAGAAAAATGCAAAATACAAAATGCAAAATGCAAAAATAAAAAAATAAAAAAATATGAAAATACAAAATGCTAAACTCTAAATGCTAAATGTTAAATGCTAAACGGTAAATGCTAAATGCTAAATGCTAAATACTAAAATACAAAAATGCAGAAATGCAAAAATGCCAAATGCTAAAATTCTAAAATGCAAAATGCAAAAATGCTAAAATATTAAAATGCTAAATGCTAAAATGCTAAAATCTAAAAATGCAAAATGCAAAAATGCTAAAATGCAAAATGCTAAAATGCTAAAATGCTAAAATGCTAAAATGCTAAGTGCTAAATGCAAAATGCAAAATACAAAAATTCAAAATGGTAAATGCTATTTAATTCTAAATGTTAAATGCTAAAAGAAAAATGCAAAATATAAAATGCTAAAATATAAAAAACGCAAAAATTCTAAATTCTAAAATGTTAAAATGAAAAATGTTAAATGCTAAATGCTAAAATGCTAAATGCTAAATGCTAAAATGTTAAAATCCAAAAATGCAAAATGAAAAAATGCTAAAATGTAAATACTAAAATGCTAAAATGCAAAAATGTAAAAATTGCAAAAATGCAAAAATGCTAAATGTTAAAATGCTAAAACGTAAAAATGCAAAAATGCTAAAATACTAAAATGCAAAATGCAAAATACTAAAATGCTAAAATGCAAAATACTAAATACTAAAATGATAAAATGCTAAACTGTAAAATGTAAAATGCGAAATAAAAAATGCTAAAATATAAAAAATGCAAAAATGCTAAATTCTAAAATGTTAAAATGAAAAATGCTAAATGCTAAATGCTAAAATACAAACATGTAAAAATGCAAAATGCTAAAATTTTAAAAAGCTAAAATACTAAAATGCAAAATGCAAAATGCTAAAATGCTAAAATGCAAAATGCTGTAAAAGGTAAAATGTAAAATGCAAAATGATAAAATGATAAAATGCAAAATGCTCAATTAAAAATGCTAAGTGCTAAATGCTAAAAGAAAAATGTAAAATGCAAAAATAAAAAAATGCAAAAATACAAAATGCTAAACTCTAAATGCTAAATGTTAAATGCCAAATGCTAAATGCTACATCCTAAATACTAAAATACAAACATGCAAAAATGTAAAAATGCCAAATGCTAAAATACAAAATGCAAAAATGCTAAAATATTAAAATGCTAAATGCTAAAATACTAAAATCAAAAAATGCAAACTACAAAAATGCTAAAATGCAAAATGCTAAAATGTTAAAATGCTAAAATGCTAAAATACAAAAATGCAAAAATGCAAAAATGCTAAAATGCTAAAATGCTAAAATGTTAAAAAACTAAAGTGCAAAATGCTAAATGGTAAATGCAAAATGCTAAGTGTTAAATGCTAAAAGAAAAATGTAAAATGCAAAACACTAATAGAAAAATGCAAAATCAAAATGCAAAAATGCAAAATGCAAGAATACAAAAATTCAAAAATGTAAAAATGCAAAAATGCAAAAATGCTAAATACTAAAATGCTAAAACGTAAAAATGCAAAAATGCTAAAATACTAAAATGCAAAATAAAAAATACTAAAATGCTAAAAGACAAAATGCTAAATACTAAAATGATAAAATGCTAAAATATAAAATGCAAAATGTGAAATAAAAAATGCTAAAATATAAAAAATGCAAAAATGCTAAATTCTAAAATGTTAAAATGAAAAATGCTAAATGCTAAATGCTAAATGCTAAAATTCAAAAATGTAAAAATGCAAAATGATAAAACTTTAAAATGCTAAAATACTAAAATGCAAAATACAAAATGATAAAATGATAAAATGCAAAATGATAAAATGATAAAATGCAAAATGTTCAATTAAAAATGCTAAGTGTTAAATGCTTAAAGAAAAATGAAAAATAAAAAATGAAAAATGAAAAAATAAAAAAATAAAAAAATGCGAAAATGCAAAATGCTAAACTCTAAATGCTAAATGCTAAATGCTAAATGCTAAATGCTAAATGCTAAATGCTAAATGCTAAATACTAAAATATAAATGTGTAGAAATGCAAAAATCCCGAATGCTAAAATGCTAAAATACAAAATGCAAAAATGCTAAAATATTAAAATGCTAAATGCTAAATGCTAAAATGCTAAAATCCAAAAATGAAAAATGCAAATATGCTAAAATGTAAAATGCTAAAATGCTAAGTGCTAAATGCTAAAAGAAAAATGCAAAATACAAAATGCAAAAATTCAAAATGGTAAATGCTATTTAATTCTAAATGTTAAATGCTAAAAGAAAAATGCAAAATACAAAATGCTAAAATATAAAAAATGCAAAAATGAAAAATGCTAAATGCTAAATGCTAAATGCTAAAATGCTAAATGCTAAATGCTAAAATGCTAAAATCCAAAAATGCAAAATGCAAAAATTCTAAAATGCAAAATGCTAAAATGCTAAAATGCTAAAATGCTAAAATGCCAAAATGCAAAAATACTAAAATGCTAAAATGCTAAAATGTTAAAAAACTAAAGCGGAAAATGCTAAAATGCTAAAATGCAAATGCTAAAATGCAAAATCCTAAATACTAAAATGCAAAACGCAAAACGCTAAAATGCTAAAATGCTGTAAAAGGTAAAATGTAAAATGCAAAAAGATAAAATGATAAAATGCAAAATACTCACTTAAAAATGCTAAGTGCTAAATGCTAAAAGAAAAATGCAAAATGTAAAATGCAAAATAAAAAAATAAAAAAATTCGAAAACGCAACATGCTAAACTCTAAATGCTAAATGCTAAATGCTAAATGCTAAATGCTAAATGTTAAATGCTAAACGCTAAATGCTAAATGCTAAATGCTAAATACTAAAATACAAAAATGCAAAAATGCAAAAATACCAATTGCTAAAATGCTAAAATACGAAATACAAAAATGCTAAAATATTAAAATGTTAAATTCTAAATGCTAAAATGCTAAAATCCAAAAATACAAACTGCAAAAATGCTAAAATGCAAAATGCTAAAATGCTAAAATGCAAAAATGCAAAAATGCAAAAATGCAAAAATACTAAAATGTTAAAATGCTAAAATGTTAAAAAATGAAAGTGCAAAATGCTAAATGCAAAATGCTAAGTGCTAAATGCTAAAAGAAAAATGTAAAATGCAAAACACTAAAAGCAAAATGCAAAATCCAAAATGCAAAAACGCAAAATGCAAAAATACCAAAATGCAAAAATGTAAAAATGTAAAAATGCTAAAATACTAAAATGCAAAATCCTAAATATTAAAATGATAAAATACTAAAATGTAAAATGCAAAATGCGAAATAAAAAATGCTAAAATATAAAAAATGCAAAAATGCTAAATTCTAAAATGTTAAAATGAAAAATGCTAAATGCTAAATGCTAAATGCTAAAATACAAAAATGTAAAAATGCAAAATGCTAAAATTTTAAAATGCTAAAATACTAAAATACAAAATGCAAAATGCTAAAATGCTAAAATGCAAAATGCTGTAAAAGGTAAAATGTAAAATGCAAAATGATAAAATGATAAAATACAAAATGGTCAATTAAAAATGCTAAGTGCCAAATGCTAAAAGAAAAATGTAAAATGCAAAATGATAAAATGATAAAATGTAAAATGCTCAATTAAAAATGCTAAGTGCTAAATGCTAAAAGAAAAATGTAAAATGGAAAATACTACAAGCAAAATGCAAATCCAAAATGCAAAAATGCAAAATATCAAAATACAAAAATGCAAAAATGTTAAATGCTAAAATGCTAAAATGTAAAATTACCAAAATACTAAATGCTAAAATGCTAAAATAATAAAATGTAAAATGCTAAATGTTAAAATGCTAAAATGCAAAATGCTAAAATGCAAAATGCTTAAATTGAAAATACTAAATACTAAAATGATAAAATGCTAAAATGTAAAATGTAGAATGCTAAATGAAAATTGCTAAAATATAAAAATGCAAAAGATGCTAAATGCTGAGAGAAAAATGCAAAAATGCAAAAAAGAAAAAATGCAAAATGCTAAAATGCAAAAATGCAAAAAGAAAAATGCAAAAATGCAAAAATACAAAAATTAAAAAAAGCAAAAATGCTAAAATATAAAAATGCAAAAATGCAAAATGCTAAAATTCTAAAATGCTAAAATGCTAAAATGCAAAATGCTAAATGCTAAAATGCTAAAATGAAAAATGCTACAGTCTAAAATGCCAAAATTTTAAAATATAAAATGCAAAATGATAAAATGATAAAATGCAAAATGCTCAATGCAAAATGCTAAGTGCTAAATGCTAAAAGAAAAATGAAAAATTCAAAATGCAAAACTACAAAATGGTAAATGCTATTTAATTCTAAATGTTAAATGCCAAAAGAAAAATGCAAAATACAAAATGCTAAAATTCAAAATGCAAAAAATGCAAAAATGCAAAAAGAAAAAATAATAAAATTAAAAAATTAAAAAATTAAAAAATTAAAAAATTAAAAACTAATAAATGCTAAAATGGTAAAATGCAAAAAGATAAAATGCACAATGCAAAAATACAAAAATACTAAATAATAAAATGCTAAAATGCTAAATTATAAATGCTACAATGCTAAAATACAAAAATACTAAATGCTAAATGCTAAATGCTAAAATGCTAAAATACAAAATGCTAAATGCTTAAATACTAAAATGATAAAATACAAAATACTAAATGCTAAATGCTAAAATGTTAAAAAAATAAAGTGCAAAATGCTAAATGCAAAATGCTAAGTGCTAAATGCTAAAAGAAAAATAAAAAATTGAAAATACTAAATGCTAAATGGTAAAAGAAAAATGAAAAATGAAAAATGAAAAAAATGCAAAAAAGCAAAAATGCAAAATGCTAAAATACAAAAATGTAAAAATGCAAAATGTAAAATGTAAAAATATAAAAATGCAAAAATGCTAAATGCTAAAATGCTAAAATGCAAAAATGCAAAAATGCTAAATGCTAAAATGCTAAAATGTTAAATCCTAAATGCTAAAATGCTAAAATTCTCAATGCAAAATGCTAAATGCTAAATGATAAAATGATAAAATGCAAAATGCTAAAATGCTAAAATACAAAAATGTAAAAATGCAAAATGCTAAAATGCTAAAATACTAAAATGCAAAATACAAAATGCTAAAATGAAAAATGTTGTAAAAGGTAAAATGTAAAATGCAAAATGATAAAATGATAAAATGCAAAATGCTTCATTAAAAATCCTAAATGCTAAATGCTAAAAGAAAAATGCAAAATAAAAAAATAAAAAAATGCAAAAATGCGAAAATGCAAAATGCTAAACTCTAAATGCTAAATGCTAAATGCTAAATGCTAAATGCTAAACGCTAAATACTAAAATACAAAAATGTAGAAATGCAAAAATGCCAAATGCTAAAATACTAAAATACAAAATGCAAAAATGCTAAAATATGAAAATGCTAAATGCTAAATGCTAAAATGCTAAAATCCAAAAATCCAAACTACAAAAATGTTAAAATGCAAAATGCTAAAATGCTAAAATGCTAAAATACAAAAATGCAAAAATGCTAAAATGCTAAAATGCTAAAATGCTAAAATGTTAAAATGCAAAATGCTAAAATACTAAAATGCTAAAATGTTAAATGCTAAATGCTAAATGCTAAATGCTAAATGCTAAAATCCTAAAATACAAACATGCTAAAATTCTAAACGCTAAAATGCTAAAATGTCTAAAGTGCAAAATGCTAAAATGCTAAAATACTAAAAATGCTAAAATGCTAAAATCCTAAAATTCAAAATGCTAAAATGCTAAAATGCTAAAATGGTAAATGCTAAATGAAAAATGCTAAGTGCTAAATGCTAAAATAAAAATGTAAAATGCAAAATACTAAAAGCAAAATGCAAATCCAAAATGTAAAAATGCAAAATGCAAAAATACAAAAATGCAAAAATGTTAAATGCTAAAATGCTAAAATGTAAAAGTACAAAAATACTAAATGCTAAAATGCTAAAATACTAAAATGTAAAATGCTAAATATTAAAATGCTAAAATGCAAAATGCTAAAATGCAAAATACTAAATACTAAAATGATAAAATGCTAAAATGTAAAATGTAAAATGCTAAATGAAAATTACTAAAATATAAAAATGCAAAAAATGCTAAAATGCAAAAATGCAAAAAGAAAAATGCAAAAATACAAAAATGCAAAATTTAAAAAAAGCAAAAATGCTAAAATATAAAAATACAAAAATTCTAAATGCTAAAATTCTAAAATGCTAAAATGCTAAAATGCAAAATGCTAAATGCTAAAATGCTAAAATGCTAAAATGCAAAATGCTAAAGTCTAAAATGCTAAAGTCTAAAATGCTAAAGTCTAAAATGCTAAAATGCTAAAATGCTAAAATGCTAAAATGTAAAATGCAAAATGATAAAATACAAAATGCTCAATGAAAAATGCTAAAATGCTAAAATGCTAAAATATTAAAATGCAAAACGGTAAACTGATAAAATGATAAAATGCTAAATTTTAAATTCTAAATGCTAAAAGAAAAATACAAAATGCAAAATGCAAAATGCAAAATGCAAAATGCTAAATGCAAAATGCTAAATGCAAAATGCAAAATGCTAAATGCAAAAATCAAAATGCAAAAAGAAAAATAGAAAATGCAAAATGTAAAAATATAAAAAATACAAAATACAAAATGCTAAAATGCAAAAATACTGAATGCAAAATATAAAAATGCAAATATGTAAAATTCAAAATGCAAAAATGCAAAAAGGAAAAAATGCTAAAAGAAAAAATGCTAAAAGAAAAAATGCTAAAATGCAAAAATGCAAAAATGCTAAATGCTAAAATACTAAAATGCTAAAATGCAAAATGCTAAATGCTAAAATGCTAAAATACTAAAATGCAAAATGCTAAATGCTAAAATGCTAAAATGCAAAATGCTGTAAAAGGTAAAATGTAAAATGTAAAGTGAAAAAATGATAAAATGCAAAATGCTCAATTAAAAATGCTAAGTGCTAAATGCTAAAAGAAAAATGCAAAATAAAAAAAAAATAAAAAAAAAAAATGCAAAAATGCAAAAATGCAAAATTGCAAAATGCTAAACTCTAAATGCTAAATGCTAAATGCTAAATGCTAAATGCTAAACGCTAAATACTAAAATACAAAAATGTAGAAATGCAAAAATGCCAAATGCTAAAATACTAAAATACAAAATGCAAAAATGCTAAAATACTAAAATGCTAAATGCTAAGTGCTAAAATGCTAAAATCCAAAAATGCAAACTGCAAAAATGTTAAAATGCAAAATGCTCAAATGCTAAAATGCTAAAATGCTAAAATGCTAAAATGCTAAAATGCTAAAATGCTAAAATACAAAAATGCAAAAATGCAAAAATACAAAAAAGCTAAAATGCTAAAATGTTAAAATGTAAAATGCTAAAATACTAAAATGCTAAAATGTTAAATGCTAAATGCTAAAATGCTAAAATGCTAAAATGCTAAAATGCTAAATGCTAAATGCTAAAAGTCTAAAATACAAACATGCTAAAATTCTAAATGCTAAAATACTAAAATGCTAAATTGCAAAATGCTAAAATGCCAAAATGTTAGAAATGCTAAAATGCTAAAATCCTAAAATGCAAAATGCTAAAATGCAAAAATGGTAAATGCTAAATGAAAAATGCTAAGTGCTAAATACTAAAAGAAAAATGTAAAATGCAAAATACTAAAAGCAAAATGCAAATCCAAAATGCAAAAATGCAAAATGCAAAAATACAAAAATACAAAAATGTTAAATGCTAAAATGCTAGAATGTAAAAGTACAAAAATACTAAATGCTAAAATGCTAAAATACTAAAATGTAAAATGCTAAATGTTAAAATGCTAAAATGCAAAATGCTAAAATGCAAAATACTAAATACTAAAATGATAAAATGTGTAGTACCCCTACCGTAATCGATCTCTAATCTTGGTTTAATCTTGGTTAGATTATCTTAATATTATGTTATAGTCAGATGTTGTTTTTACGCATAGCTATTGATGTGGTTTTCTCTCTAGTCGTATGCAGGTTGTTAGTGTACCTATTTCATGGTATCAATATCGGGCTAATGCTTTCATTAGATTTTATATATGTGTGCATGTATGATCTTTGGTTGCAGGAGATTTTAGGTACAAAGTCGCATGAGGGCGAGGTTCGTCGTCACCTGGTTTTGCAGGTTTGAGCATACCTTTTTGATCCTTAGAGTTGGATTAGGTGGTCGTAAGACCCTAGTTGACCTTAGTCGTGCTCCAGTGAGCATCGCCAGTCGTCGTCGGTAATCCTTTTTTGTTTGGGTTTGCGAGTCGTCTGTTTGGATGGCTTTCTCGATTTGCATGCTTGGTGTGTTTGGTTAATTTGATTAATTAGTCCTTAGTAATTATCTTGATTAAATATGCATTTTTGCATTGATGATTAATGGATTAAATTGATTGAGAATTCGTTATGCGATTTTCGTTGTTAATGGATTGCTTATTTTAAATTGGGAGTGAATTTGATTTAATGTCTTATTTCGAATATTAAATGCATTTATATATGCTGTTGAAAAGAAAAGTTTTGTATTTAAATTTCAATAGATTCTATTGCATTCTGTTGGCGTTTATAATCTGAAAGGTTAAATTTGATTAAATGAAAGAAATCGATTTTTGGTTTGGAAAGCAAGTTAAATTGTTGTGATAAGTTAGAAAGGATGAATTTGTGAATTATTTGTAAATAAAGATTTTTATTCCAAAAATAGAAATTTTTGGGTCAACTCTTCCACATAACCCAAATTTGGGGAAAAATGGGAAGAGGGACATTTTTGGAGAAGTTTTGGATTGGAGATGGAAAAATTGGAGGCTTGGCACCTGAGATTGGGATTCTTCAGCCGATCTTGCCAGGAACGCGAGATCAGGTAGGATCCAACTCTCATTTTTAGTTTTTGTTTAAAATGAAAATGGGGGTTTTAACTTGGTTTTAGATTCTCCATCGAATGCCATGTTTATGAATTGATTTGGTAGATTAACCAGCTTGGTTGGAAGTGTTCTTGAGGTGTTGTTTATCCCTCTTTGCTTTTTGGGCGTTTGAAACCCTTGGAGGTTTGAATGGAATGAGCAAACCATCAAGAAATATGATAGTAAACCCAGTTCGTTTGAATCGAACCAGTCCCTTTTTAAAACGAATTTTCATGGAATTGAAACTTATATTCATTACCAAATTTGTGATGGACGTTTGATGAAGTTCGGACTGTGTGTTCGAATTAAGATTTAAAACATTTTTTTTTTTGTTTTTTTTTTTTTGTTTTGTTGGACTGGGCATTGTTTTGTTCGGGACTGCGTGTTTGATGATTTAAACCCTGGGTTTTGGGGTTGGAGGGTGGGGAGCGAAGCTCCACCCGCTCCTCCCCCCTTCCCTCGCGCGTCCCCCGCACGCTCCCCTTATTCCTCCCCTCCCTTCGCGTTTACCTTGCCTCCGCTCACCATACGCTGCGGCTGCGGTCCACGCCGGTGGTCGCAGGGGCCGCGGTGGCTGCAGGGCGCCGCGGCACCTACGGGCACCACCGTGGCGCTGCCCACATGTTCTCCCAGGCACTATGGCTAGGGCATAGCCCACCCGCGCCTAGGTTTTTTTTTAACATGCATTTTTTTTTTAAAGAAATGAACCTAGTTTTAAAATGGTATTTTGTTTAATGTATTTTTTTTGTATTATTAAAAAAAAATGCATAAGATAGTTAATATCATTTCATGTAAGTTATATTATTGTTAAGTGGATATTAGTTCTTAATTTGGATTAAGGAGGCATTAATCGTCACAAATGTTAGTTTAATATTGATTAATCTTATAATGGAGTTTATAGGTTAATTGCTATTCAGCTTCCCTTCATGATTTCTGCCCTCTTTCTAATTAAGTTCTACGACTGTAATATTGTAATTTAATATTGTTGATTATGCTCTGATTGATCTTGGCTAATAAACTCATATCTTACCTCCTAGCTGATTAGGGAAGTTGGCTAATTGAGGTAGTATTGTTTTAAAACGAATGGAATATTATGTTATTGGGATTGAAAATACGATATTGTAGAGGTCGATTTTAGACCCATATGTTAATGACGTTTGGATTGGAGATTAAATACCTTGTTTAATTGATTAATGGTTGTCTGAATTTTATTAATATGAATTGGTTAAAAAACTCATTATGGCTTAATTTTGCCTGTTCGATGCTTGAACCTTAGGAGTTAGAAAACCAAGAACAACTTATCCCTTGATGAGGTAGATAACTGTAAGCCAATTTAGACCTTGTAGAAAACTCGATCGATTTTTATGATTAAATCAATTTGATGGAATATTGTCTTTTCTGATTATTGCCTTGCGAGTTTAATTTTTGTATTCGCCTTCAATTATGAAATGGCAAGAGTGCTTTGCTTGATAGGACCCTATCGTGTGTATGATTTGGTGCTCCTGTTTCAGTCCTCGATTTCGAGCTGACTGTTGTATTATGATGTTGTCATAGTTGGTCATATTCCTTGTGTGTGAGTCGAGTGATGATTCATGGTTGACCTTAGTTTGTCAGGTCTCTAGTTAGAGTACCGTTAGTAAGTGATCATCCTTGAGTCGTGTTTGACCAGATGATTGTTTCTCTCTTCTTGAACTCCGTTCGTCTGACCATGTGTATTCCTTGGTTTTGAGTTCGTTTGAGTTTAGTCTAGTGTCGTATGGGAAAGTGGCTTTCGATTGGGGGCCGCACCCAAAGTGGCTGCTGGGTAACCCGTCGAAAGTGAGTCTAATAAGTGATAACCTAAGTAGATTAGAATATAATCTCTAATTAAGATAATTGTGCCTCACACATGGGACGAGTGCTATTATAGATTCGACATGCTGTGAGAAGGCCTGAAATGGCAAACTACCATCCTTGTCATCACGAGAGGATGTGTGGGTCCACATGAGGCTTGGATGGGCCGGAAGCTCGGATTAGGTTGCCAGGGTGACCCAGTGTATGGGGTCGGGACCTATGAAGACTTGCCATGGTATCCATACCAGGTTGTGTGATGACACTTGCCCCTACGTTCGCTAGTGTGTTGTCATTTTGTCCTGTTAAGAGTACCTTTGTGGGTCGTCCCTGTTGTCTCTACCCTTGTGAGTGTCGGTTTCTTGTTAGACCTTGGGTGGTGATGGCTTAGTTTTATGGATGCTCTCCTGGACTCTTGTATTAGCTTGATTATGTTCAGCTGGATCCTGTTCTTTTTAAGGATCGTTTATGTATTAATGGACCGATGTGGTCGCTTGTATATGGTTTATGTATCGCCTTGATGGCTGGATTGTATGGTGTAATCTCTTGTACTCTTAACTTTATTAATTATCAGAGGGGTCTTGCAGTTGAGCAGACCCAGAGATGCAGCCCTTTAGGGGTGAACTTCGAGATCATTATGGTGTTATGTGATGTATTCTCTCATGTTTCCTTTATTCAGCTTTATCATGTATGATTAGCTTATTTTAGAATGGGTAAGTGGATAATTGGAATTAACTATAAATGCTTATATTCAGTTCTTCTTGAATGTCATGTTGATCGAATGCGTAAGTAGTTAGATGATATTTATCGTAGGTGCATGTATGTAACCGTCTTTTGAAATGCAATAAGTTGGAATATGGAAAGATTGTATCTTAGAGTAATGAATTATACTCAGTTGTTGTTAAGAAATTTAAATATGCTTGGAAAGATCTCTTATGTTATGACGAAATCCTAGTGTATTAAAATGTTAGATGTATGGTTGTAATTTTAAATTGAAAAGCTTGAATGTGGTTGATGAATGGATCCTAATGGATGAATCTTCGCTTGCGATTTATATTTCCCTCTTTTGAAAGGAATTATCCTGATTATGAATTATCTCATTTTAAGATATTCAGCTTTTGGATTAATTGTGTGAGTTAAGTGAATTGTGAAAATTAAGTAATCTCGTTGGGAAACTCTTTAGGTGTTAGTTGATGTCTTCCGCTATGTAATCTGAATCTTCGATATCTTGTTGCATCTTATGTGTTGTAACTTAAAAAAAAAAAATTGCATTCTATTCTTGTAATTTTGGCTTATCCCTTCGGGGTTTCCTGGCGGGGCATTACAAAATGCTAAAATGTAAAATGCAAAATGCTAAATGAAAATTGGTAAAATATTAAAATGCAAAAAATGCTAAATGCTAAAAGCTAAATGCTAAGAGAAAAAAGAAAAAATGCAAAATGCTAAAATGCAAAAATGGAAAAAAAAAAATGCAAAAAAGCAAAAATTAAAAAAATCAAAAATGCTAAAATATAAAAATACAAAAATGCAAAATGCTAAAATTTTAAAATGCTAAAATGCTAAAATCCAAAATGCTAAATGCTAAAATGCAAAAATGCTAAAATGCAAAATGCTAAAGTCTAAAATGCTAAAGTCTAAAATGCCAAAATGCTAAAATGTAAAATGAAAAATGATAAAATGATAAAATGCAAAATGCTCAATGCAAAATGCTAAGTGCTAAATGCTAAAAGAAAAATGAAAAATTCAAAATGCAAAACTGCAAAATGGTAAATGCTATTTAATTCTAAATGTTAAATGCCAAAAGAAAAATGCAAAATCTAAAATGTAAAAATGCAACAAAACAAAAATCCAAAATGCTAAAATGCAAAATGCAAAAAATGCAAAAATGCAAAAATGCAAAAATGCAAAAAGCAAAAATAATCAAATTAAAAAATTAAAAAATTAAAAAATTAAAAAATTAAAAAATTAAAAAATTAAAAAATTAAAAACTAATAAATGCTAAAGTGGTAAAATGCAAAAATGTAAAATTCAAAATGCAAAAATGCAAAAATACTAAATACTGAAATGCTAAAATGCTAAATTATAAATGCTAAAATGCTAAAATGCAAAAATACTAAATGTTAAATGCTAAATGCTAAATGCTAAAATGCTAAAATACAAAATGCTAAATGCTAAATGCTAAAATCCTAAAATACAAACATGCTAGAATTCTAAACGCTAAAATGCTAAAATGCTAAAGTGCAAAATGCTAAAATGCTAAAATGCTAGAAATGCTAAAATGCTAAAATCTTAAAATGCAAAATGCTAAAATGCTAAAATGCTAAAATGGTAAATGCTAAGTGCTAAATGCTAAAAGAAAAATGTAAAATGCAAAATACTAAAAGCAAAATGCAAATCCAAAATGTAAAAATACAAAATGCAAAAATAAAAAAATGCAAAAATGTTAAATGCTAAAATGCTAAAATGTAAAAGTACAAAAATACTAAATGCTAAAATGCTAAAATACTAAAATGTAAAATGCTAAATGTTAAAATGCTAAAATGCTAAATGCTAATGCAACATACTAAATACTAAAATGATAAAATGCTAAAATGTAAAATGCAAAATGCTAAATGAAAATTACTAAAATATAAAAATGCAAAAAATGCTAAATGCTAAAAGCTAAATTCTTAATACTAAATGCTAAGAGAAAAAAAAAATGCAAAATGCTAAAATACAAAAATTCAAAATGCTAAAATTCTAAAATGCTAAAATGCTAAAATGCAAAATGTAGTACCCCTACCCTAATCTATTTCTAACCTTGGTTTAATCTTGATTAGTTAATCATAATATTATGTTATAGTCAGATGATTGATTTTATGCATCGCTATTGATGTGGTTTTCACACTAGTTGTATGCAGATTTTCAGTGTTCCTATTTCGTGATGTTAGTATCGGACTAATGATTTCATTAAATTGTATATATGTATGCATGTATGATCTTTGGTTGCAGGAAATTTCAGGTGCAATGCCGCATGAGTGCGAGGTTTGTCTTCACCTAGATGTACAGGTTTGAGTGTACCCTTTTAATCCTTAGAGTTGGATTAGGTGGTCGTAAGACCCTAGTCGACCTTAGTCGTGCTCAAGTGAGCATCGTCAGTCGTCGTCGGTGACCCCTTCTTGTTTGGGTTTGCGATTCGTCTATTTGGTTGACCATCTCGGTTTGCGTGCCTGGTGTGTTTGGTTAATTGATTAATTAGTCCTTAATAATTATTTTGATTATTTATGCGTTGTGCATTGAAGATTAATGGACTAGATTAATCTGGTTTCGTTATGCGATTTTCGTTGTTAATGAATTGCTTATTTTATATTGGGAGTGAATTCGATTAAATGACTGATTTTGAATATTAAAGGCATTTTGAATATGCTGTCGAAAGGAAAGTTATGTATTTTATCGCAATAGAATTTAATTGAAATCTGTTGGATTATTATATTAGAAAGGTTAAATTTGTTTAAATGACAAAATCGATTTTTGGTTTGCAAAGCAAGTTAAATTGTTGTGATAAGTTAGAAAGGATTAATTTGTGAATTATTTGTAAATAAAGATTTTTATTCCAAAAATAGAAATTTTGGGTCAACTCTTCCATATAATCCAATTTGGGAAATTTGGAGAGAGGGGGGACATTTTGGAGGAATTTTGGTGGGAAAAATAATTTTGGACAAAAATTGGGGGTTTTGGAGAGGAAGATGGTTGGTCTGGATCTGGCAGGATTGGGCTCTCCCTCAGCTATACCAGGATTGCGAATGAAGGTAGGATTCTGAATTTGTTTTTTTTTTGAAAAATCAATTTGGCTGTCCATTATGAACTTGGCTGGAGATTTTAATTTGGGTGTGTATTTCCTCCATTTTTGTTTTGGTGTTTGAAACCCTTGGATGTTTGTATAGGATGAGAAAACCATCAAGAAGATGTGATACCTAAACCAATTTGTTTAAAACCAAAATTATATTGGATTGAAATCCATTAACAAGCTCTGTTTTGGGCATTTTGTTTTTTTATATAGTTCGAACTGTGTCTTATGGAAAACAAGAACATTTAATTTTATCATGTTCGAACTGTGAGTTGTTTATTTTTTTAATGGAACCGGGCTGGGCGAAAATTTTTATTAAACCCGTGCTAGGCGTGTGCGTGTGTTTTCACTCTGGGTCGGGCTTTGGGAGAGCGGGGAGCGGAGCTCCACCCACTCCCCTCCCCTCCCCCGCGCGTCCCCCCACTTCCTCCCCACGTTCCCCGCTCGTTCTCCATTTCCCCCTTCTCGCAGGTGTTAGGGCTATGCCCGCGGCACACCGCGGTGGCCGCAGGGCGCCGCGGACCTACAGGCACCGCAGTGGCGCCGCCCGCATGGGCTCCCCAGCGGTCTCGGTGTGGACGGCGGCTAGGGTTAGGGCATGGCCCGCCCAGCTCGCCTCCCCACTTATTTTTTTTTAATGCGTTTTGTGGTTTTTAACATGGTTTAAAAAGAATGGTTGTTTTAATGTATATTTTGTTTAGTATTTAAAAAAAAAATGCATATGATAATATATCATTTTAATGAGAGTATTTTAATGTTAAGTTTAATTAGTTTTTTTTTTAATCTGGATTAAGGGGGCATATAGTGGTAAATGTTAATTAGATATGGATTAATCTTATAATGGGTTTGTAAGTGAATTAATTATTCAACCCCATTTCTCGACCTATGTTCCTTTCCTGATTAAGTTCTAAAACTCTTGATTTTCGCAATTGAACATTGTTGCTTGCATTCTGACTGATCTTGGATTAATAAATCTAGATCTCACCTTTTAGCTGATTAGAGCATTTGGTTAATTAAGGTAGTATTGTTTAAGAGCACAATAGAGAATAATATGTTTTTTTTTGGAAATCATTGAAATACGATGTAGTTACTGATTGATGTTGTTAAATATCTTAATTGATAGATTAATGGTTGTCTGAGTTTGACTAATATGAATTTGGTTTAAAAACTCGTTATGACTTTATATGTCTGTTCTATGCTTTGAACCTTAAAGAGTTAGAAAACCAAGAACAACCTATCCCTAGATGAGGTGGATAACTGTAATTTGATTTAGATCTTGTAGAAAACTTGATCGACTTGTAGTGATTAAATCAATTTGAGGAAATATTGTCTTTTCTGATTATTGCCTTGCGAGTTTAATTTCTGTATTCGCCTTTAATTATGAAATGGCATGTTTTGCTTTGTTTAGTAGGACCCTGTCGTATGGATTGACTTGGGGTACCTGTTTCAGTCCTCGAATTCCGAGTTGACTGTTGTATTGTGGTAGTGTCATTTTGATCATATCCTCTTTGTGTGAGTCGAATGATGATTCATGGTTGACCTTAGTTTGTCAGGTCTCTAGTTAGAGAACCGTCAGTAAGTGTTCACCTTTGAGTCGTGTTTGACCAGATGATTGTTTGTCCCTTCTTGAACTCCGTTCGTCTGACCATGTGTATTCCTTGGTTTGAGTTCGTCTGAGTTAGTCTAGTGTCGTATGGGAAAGTGGCTTTCGATTGGGGGCCGCGCCCAAAGTGGCTACTAGGTAACCCGTCGAAAGTGAGTCTAATAAGTGATAACCTAAGTAGATTAGAATATAATCTTTAATTAAGATAATTGTGCCTCACACATGGGATGAGTGCTATCATAGATTCGACATGCCGTGAGAAGGCCTGAAATGGCAAACTACCATCCTTGTCATCACGAGAGGATGTGTGGGTCCACATGAGGCTTGGATGGGCCGGAAGCTCGGATTAGGTTGCCAGGGTGACCCAGTGTATGGGGCCGGGACCTATGAAGACTTGCCATCGTAACCATACCAAGTTGTGTGATGACACTTGTCCCTACGTTCGCTAGTGTGTTGTCGTTTTGTCCTGATTTGAGTACCTTTGTGGGTCGCCCTCCTTGTTTATGCCCTTGTGAGTATCAGTTTCATGTTAGACCTTGGATGGTGATGGCTCAGTTTTGTGGATGCTCTCCTAGACTCTTGTTTTAGCTTTGATTAGGTTCAGCTGGATCCTATTCTTTTCAAGGATCGTTTATGTATTAATTGACCGGTGCGGTCGTTTGTATATTGTTTATGTATCACCTTGATGGCTGGATTGTATAGTGTAACCTCTTGTATTCTTAACCTTTATTAATTATCAGAGGGGTCTTGCAGTTGAGCAGACCCGGAGATGTAGCCCTTTAGGGGTGAACTCCGAGATCATTATGGTGTCATGTGATGTATTCTCTTATGTTCCTTTATTCAGTTTTATCATGTATGTTTAGCTTATGTTAGAATGGTTAAGTGGATAATTGGAAATAACTATAAATGCTTATATTCAGTTCTTTATTAAATGCCATGTTGATCGAATGCGTAAGTGTTTTATGTAATGCCCCGCTAGGAACCCTAAAGGATAGCAACACAATAAGGCAACTAAAAGGCGCAATAAATTTTTGTTTTTAAGATTAAGGGAAATAATCATAACTTTGCTCAATAATTAACATAAGCGGAAGACTAACATTACATCCTAAAGGGTTACCAACGAAGATTACTTCAAAAAAAAAACCACATCACAATATTAATCCAATCTTCCATTTAAATTAAGGAAAGCCAATAACGATTAAATAATTCATATTCATAAATTGATCTTCAAAAGATAGGCTTACAGAATTACAACATACATACTTCCAAAGATTCATTTATACAAATAGGAAAGATAACTGAAACAATATACATCCCATGACTTAAATTACAATATTCCATAAAATTACATGGCTTCCATAGAACAATAAATTACAATTTTTACAAGTTGTTGATACAATGACCACACGGCCTCAAAGTACAAAATCAAGAATATAAGTACTACAAGAAGCACGAACCAAGATGCACCGGCGAAGCCAATCCTCGCGTGAAGGTAGGAACAAGATATCCGATGGGAAGTGGCACTACCACCCGACCATGTGATCCCATAATGGAACCACCCCACCGTGCTAGGAGATAGCAGACGACCCTCAAGCAAGCAAGAAAAGAACAACAGTACAAACGACTCCACAGTACACAAGTGACTCGACTCACAAAACATTAGCGACCCTAGAGAGAGAGTGTCATCACATGGCTTAACATGGTTACCCTAGGAAGGTCTCCATAGGTCCCGGCCCCCATCATGGGTTATCCTGGTAACCTCTCCCGAACCCCCGGCTCCATCTAAGCATCATGTGGACCCTACCATCCTTTCGTGAAGACAAGGTGGTAGGTTTGCCATTCCAGGCCTTCCCAAACACCTTGAGCCTATACAAGCACTCAACCGTGTACGGGGTGTATTATCTTAATTAAATTAATAACTACCCACCCCCTAAACAATTATTAGGTTATCACTTAATAGCTGACTTTCGAGGGGTTATCCTGCCATCCACTTTGGGTGCGGCCCCCGCCCGAAAGCCACTCTCTCTACTAGGTCACTAACTGGATAAGGCTATCTATGAGAACTCTATGGTGGACTACAACCATAAATTATCCAGACATAACACAGGTGTAGGACTCACAGTCACAAACCCAGGGTTAACCATAAGGGACATATCACATAAAAGCCCACTTCCTCAAGGTTTGAACAACGACACCTGACCAAGGGCAAACATTGACAACATAATGACCATTTTAAACATAATGCGACGACATTAAAACGACTAGACTGCAATGATAAAAACACTACAAACAATCTTTCTTTGAGCAGTCAACATTTAAATCAAATTGAACAAATGTATACAAGCTATTATAAAATAATTCCAAAATAACATCTATTTGACGAATACAATCCTCATACAACTATTTTATAATACTTGGATAACAAACACCAATATTAAATTTAGTCCGACTTTCCTTAATATCAACATTACTAATAACCTCTAAATCATTTGATTTATTTCTCACGATACCAAGCAATTAATCCCCATTACTAAATCAAAAGAATTACTCATTAATCTTAACATCATCGTAAACTATATTTAACACATTATTATTATTTAATATTAAATAATAACATATTGTTATTATTGTTAAAATAACAATATATTATTGCTTAATACTAAAACGAATAACGCGCATAGAATTTATTAAAAACCTTTAACATATTATTGTTATTTAATATTACATGATAACATATTATTATTTTTTTAATAAAATAACAATATCTTATCATATAGTATTAAATATACCATAACACTAATCATCTTACTTACCACTAACTTAATAATTATCATTTTCATTTTTTTTTTTTAAACTAACAAAAAAAACATTTAAAAAAAAGCAATTTTAAACCCCCGTGGGCCCCCATGAACCCACAGGCAGCAAGCGCTGCCTTTCCCAAACTGGGAAATGCAGCGAGCTGCATTCCCAGCTTGGGGAAAGCAGCGCTGCTGCCTTTTCCCACGCTGGGTATGCAGCGAGCAGGGGGAAAGGAAGGAAAGGGGGGGTGCGTGGCTGGGTCGAGCCCAGCTCCCCGCCACTGCCCCCAACACAGTTAAATTTAAATTTAATCAATCTAATTTTATTGAATTTAACAGTTTAAAACTTGATTTAAATAAAAAACGACAGAGGCTAAAAAAAGAACAGAAACTCAAGACACAGACAGAGGTGAAAACCTCTGTCAAACACAATAAAAAAATTAATCTCCCAGCCATCAATTTTTATCAACATACAACAAACAAAATTAATTTAAAAGGAGTCACAATTTTACCAGCAATAACCAATCTTCTGAGACAAAACAGGGGCATTAATATTTCATTCAAATTAGCCCAGTTTGCTTTAAAAGTTTAATTAAATGGGAATAGACTAAATCCCCAAACCCCAATTGAATCTATTTGCTTCCAATCAAGCATGAACAAGAAATTTTAACTCATAACTATCATTTTTAAAACTGGAAATTTCTAGGGAGAGATATTTTATGAATGCTTGGCAAAATTTTGCCAGCATAACACTACCAAAACCCATCAAAATTCCTAATTACAAACAGCATGATAAACCAAGAAATTTCTTGCATAGCAAAGATGAAACAATATGAATTCAGGTAAGGAAACTACATGGAAAGAAATTAAGTTTAAATTTGATAACCAAATAGTAGAATTCTTCCTCCATAACCCATAACAAACAAACACTTCAAGATTTTAAACAATTAACAGCAAGTGGAAGAAAAGCAATGATTTTTTTGTTGCAATAAGCAAGGATTCAACCAACCTTTTGATTTCCAAGCAAGAATCCCAACTGGTCCACACCCAAATCCACCCTTCAAGCAAATTTTCCAAAATTTCTTTCTCCTCCTCCAAAATAAGCATAACCCCCAAAATCTCCTCCAAAATGGTTTAGTAAGAAAAATCTCTTAACCTAATTTTCTAGGTTGCCCAAAATTTCTATTAAAAAAAACATTAAAATTCCCCATTGACTTTCTTTTCTTTTTCTATTTTTCCTTTTTCAAATTTCTCAAAACAATAAATAAAAAATTCCCTCTTTTTAAAAATTACATTTTCATAAGTAGCAATTCAATCAATTTTTCTACTAAATAGGAAAGCAATGAGTTAACTTAATTTGCATATATTTAAAAGCAATTAACTAATCTATTCCATTCCTTTCGTTGGATCTAAACACGATTTCTTTTCCAAATAAGCAACTAACAGTTAAAATTTAAAAACTAATCAATTACGCTTGATTCAAAACATAAGGCATAATAAGGAATGAATCGCTCAAGTCAACAATAATGACAACTTAAACATAAATAATTAACCGAACCACCAAGACATGCAAATCGAGGAAAAGTAAAAAGACTCGAAATTCAGACAAAAGGGATGAACGACCAACCGACGGCACTCACAATAACAGACTGAGGTAAGGACTAGGGTCAAAAGCTATCTCCTCCACTCCCATCGGACATATAAGGCACGCTCAGACCTGTGAAGCCAGGTGGAGACGATACCCCATACCTACCCGGTACTTGTACCTGCAATATCCTACATCATCGAAGCACACATACATGCATATAGATATAGAATACACGGCACGCACACCTATGAAGGAGAATCGCAACGTTCTCTGTCTCATCGAAACGAGTGAAGGAAAATCGTCCCCTTGCATCCAATACAATAGCAAACACGCAACATATATATGACACATCAACTAGATAAAGTAAAATGTCAGTACGAGCAATAATCCACGAAACACTAGAAATCACCAATACTGAAATACTGAAAGTAACTCATGCATCCAATATCCAGATAAACATGATATAATATCAAATACGTCTGCAAAATGACGAGCAATCAAGTGCCAACTGAAAAGTAAACTGAAACACAAAATCAGTCTAATAAGTCCGATCAAAACGGGGTACTACATTCTCCCCAACAAAACTAGGCTTACTCCTGGAAGCCTAAAACAGATAAGGATAGAGCTCTCTCATCTTCGCTGCATCCTCCCATGTCGCCGAGGTCTCATCATTTGGGTCCCATAGGACCCTTACCTAGTCGATGGTGCATCCCCTGAGGGTCAAATCCTGACGCTGAAGAATGCGCACGGGCTCCATAGAAAGCTGCCCGTCCTCGACCTGCAAAGCATTCCAATCAAGAACATGAGTCACATCTGGGTGATAAGGCCGAAGAACTGAAACATGAAAGACATCGTGGATGCGGGATAGACTCGGTGGAAAAGCAAGACGGTAGGCAACAGGTCCTATCCTCTCAAGGATCTCAAACGGGCCAACAAAACGAGGCGCCAACTTAGAACCCTTTCCATAACGGATCAGACTCTTACGCGGACGCACTCTCAAGAATACACGGTCGCCAACAGAAAACTGACGATCTACCCTGTGAGCATCTGCATACTTCTTCTGCCTATCCTGTGCAGCTACCAAATGCTCACGAATCCGCTCTACCTGCTGCTCCATCTCTCGAAGGATATCCGGGCCTATGAGCACCCCGTCCTCTAACCGATCCCAACTCAACGGAGTACGGCAAGGACGACCATACAAAGCCTGAAAGGGTGACATACCTATGGAGCTATGATATCCGTTGTTATAAGCAAACTCCACAAGATAAATATAATCCTCCCAACGCGACTGCTGGTCCATAACATACATGCGAAGCATGTACTCTAAAACCTGATTCACACGCTCAGTCTGACCATCCGTCTCTGGGTGATAAGCTGAACTAAAGTTCAACTGAGTTCCCAAAGCATGCTGAAGTGAGGTCCACAATGCTGAGGTAAAGACCTGATCTCTATCAGAGATTATCCACCTCGGAATCCCATGCAATCTCACCACATCTTCCAAGAAGACACGAGCCACCACTGCTGCTGTATAGGAAGCTCGGATAGGAACAAAATGAGCAACCTTTGTCAACTTGTCAACAATGACCATGATGGCATCATGACAACGTGAAGAAACAGGCAACCCAACAATGAAATCCATGGAAATGATGTCCCATTTCCAATCCGGTGCTAAATTAGGCTGTAAAAGCCCTGCTGGGTGCTGATGCTCCGCCTTCACTCGCTGACATTCCAAACACTTCGACACAAAATCGGCAATGTCACACTTCATACCAGCCCAATGATAAATCTGTCTAAGATCTGCATGCATCTTCTTGACACCTGGATGTGCCGAATAAGGTGCACGATGGGCCTCAGTCATGATCAAAGTGCGAAGACCCTCCAAAGGAGGTACATAGATTCGACCACGATGACGTAGAATGCCATCCGCCTCAAGACTATACCCAGCGAATCTACCCTCTAAGGGCCTTCCGGACTCCAACACGGCTCTAACATCTTGATACCAAGAGTCCTGAGGAAGAACTCCAAGAATTCTCTGTCTCAAGTCCACTCCAAGGGACAAAGCTGAAACTTCATGCCGCCTACGACTCAAGGCATCAGCCACTACATTCTCCTTCCCCTGAATATATCGAACCTCAAAATCATACTCGCAGAGGAGTTCCATCCACCTTCACTGTCGAGCATTCAAGTTCGGCTGCGTGAAGATATATTGCAAACTGCGGTGATCACTATGCAGCTCAAACCGACGTGCTAACAGAAAGTGATGCCACCTAACCAACGCATGCACTACAGCTGCCAACTCCTAATCATGAACTGGTTAGTTCAACTCGTGGTCCTTGAGTTTGCGAGACTCATAGGCAACCACACGTCCATCCTGCATAAGCACCGCACCTATACCTTCTAAAGAGGCATCTCTGCATACCATAAACTCTCTGGATGGATCAGGGACTACCAAAATCAGAGCACTGACAAGGAGTTCCTTCAAGGCACGAAACGTTGACTCACACTGCTCTGACCAAACAAACTTCTTCCCTTTCCTCTGAAGAGAAGTAATCGGGTGACCTATACGGGAAAAATCCTTAACAAAGCGGTGGTAATATCCGGCCAATCCCATAAAGCTCCGAACCTCTGAAACATTGGTCGGCGCTGGCCAATCCACTATGGCTTGGATCTTCGAAGGATCCACAGATACACCCTCTCCTGAAACCACATGACCAAGATATTTCACCTCAGTCTGGAAGAAATCACACTTCGCCAAATTGGCATAAAGCTGATTCTCCCTCAAACACTGCAAAACTAGACGCAGGTGACCCTCATGCTCTTCCATAGATCTGGAATAAATCAATATATCATCCAAGAACACAAGGACAAAATGATCCAGGTATGCATGGAAAACCCCATTCATGAGGCACATGAAAACTGAAGGCGCGTTTGTCAACCCAAATGGTACTACTGTGAACTCATAGTGACCATAACGAGTGCGAAACGCTGTCTTATGAATGTCTGCATCATGAATGCGCAACTGATGGTACCCGGATTTCAGATCAATCTTAGAGAACACCATGGCTCCCTTCACCTGATCGAAAAGATCATCAATACGAGGCAATGGATATCGATTCCGGATGGTTACCTTATTCAGCTGTCGGTAATCAATGCATAACCGAAGAGAACCATCTTTCTTCTTTACGAAGATAACAGGCGCACCCCAAGGAGAGACACTAGGACGAATGAATCCCTTGGCCAACAATTCTTCCACCTGCAACTTCAACTCACTCAACTCCTGAGTAGTCATCCGATGTGGAGCTCTCGAAATAGGTTCTGCACCAGGAACCAAATCAATGCGGAAATCTATGTCTCGCTTCGGAGGCATACCAGGAATCTCCAAAGGAAACACATAAGCAAACTCTCGAAGAATAGGGTGACCATCAAGAGCGATTTCTCGACTCTCTCCCTCATCCATATCCTCAAGAGTTACTACAAAAAGCTGACATCCTCCACGCATACACTGCTTAAGTTGCATAGCGGAAATCATACGTAAGGATATCGATCTCTGAACTCCAACGATCCCCACTTTCCTGCCATGGTCATCTAAACACTCTACTATCTTCTGACGACAGTCCACATGAGCACTGTGAGATGATAACCAATCCATCCCCAACACTACTCCATAGGATCCCAAAGGAACGACACGAAGGTCAACAGAAGTCACAAAGGGACCTAGATCCAACTCACAACTAGGAACAAAGGCATCTACGACCACGCGCACCCCGGTAGCCAACTCTACCTGCCACCTATCCGCCTGCTTAGCAGACGTGAGTCCACACCGCTCCACAATGGATGAAGAAATAAAAGAATCCGATGCACCGGAGTCAAAAAGTACTGAGATAGGGATACCACCCAACACACCTGTGGCCTCAATAACTGTCCCCTGATGCTTAGCCTGGCGGTTATCAACCGCTGCAAACACTCTGTGGGTCCTACCGGCATCCCCTACTGTAGGCTCTGATGCAACTGGCCCCTGATTCCCTGTCTGGTGGATACGCTGAGGACACTGCACGGCTATATGACCATACTGCCCACAAGAGTAGCAAGCTCCTCTACCAGGTCCTCTACCTCCAGTCGGTCCACTGGACTGCTGAAAGCTTCCCCTACTAGGGGCCTATGATGCACTCTGAGAAGACTGTCGTGGAAAACCCTGTTCGCTCCTCCGCGAGTTCCTATTTCTTCTATGAGGAGGGTTGCCACCCTGCTGGCCCTGAGACTGTTTCGGTTTCTGCTGCTGGGGTTGCTGTTGCGGCTGCTGCTGCTGCTGTCCACCCTTAGCGGGTGCCTGAGGAGTCCTGAATGGTGCCGCTGACTGGGACTGATTCCCACGAGCTCTGTTCCCACTGGAAGGAACACTCCCTATCTGAACTCCTGCCTGTCCACCATGCGCACGGATGAGGTTCTGCTCAACCAATCTGGCTTTCGCCACCGCTGCCTCCACTGAAACTGGCTCAAAAACTCTAACCCCTCCACTAATGCGGTCATTGAGACCTCTCAAGAAATGCTGTACGAGCATAGTCTCATCGTTGCCAATCCCAGCATACTGCTTCAGCTCATAGAATCTATGCTCGAACTGGTCAACTGACATACCAAACTGTCGCAATGAATAGAACTCATCTGCCCGAGTCTGTCTCCACTGCGGTGAGAGAAACCGTGCTCTGAACCTCTCTAAGAAGATCTCCCAAGAAACAGTATTGATATTCAGACCAATCTTCTCCTCCTCCAACTTCCACCATATGGAAGCAAAATCATCGAGACGCATGATCGCACATCTCGCTCGGGTGTTGCTACTGTATGGGAACATAGCGAAACACCTATCCAAACTAATCAACCAAGTCTCTGCCTCAAGACCTGTGCCTCGACCATCGAAGAAAGGAGGGTTGGTCCTCAAAAGATCCTTGATGTGACTCAAGGGAGCTGAATCATGACCAACTGGAACCTCTCTCCTCCTAGGAGACCTCTCTCTCTCTCTCTCCTCTGAAACATGCTGATACGACTCCCCAACCTGAGCATGGATGGGCTGTTCACCTTCAGGCCTGGGGCCTAGCCTAGCTAGAACTTCCTGAAACATCTACCTCAGCACTTCCCTTTCGGGAACCGGCTCTTCTACATGCGGTAACTCCTGATGCACTGACTGTTCCTGATCCACACTCACATGAGCAGGAGGTGGTGAAGGACTATGGCAGTCTGAACCTCGGCCCCGTCTCCCACCTCTACCTCTATTGCGGCCACCGACACGGCCAACACCCCTAGCTTTCCTAACCATGACCAAAACTGCAAAAGAGAAAATGGTTCAGATCAATGACAAGGATATAGCAAGCGAAATCCAAACACTAAGATCTACACACAAGGTCAAACTGAATGGGCTCACTACAATCCCAGAGTACCCAATGTTGAAACATGGGCTCTGATACCAAATGTAATGCCCCGCCAGGAACCCTAAAGGATAGCAACACAATAAGGCAACTAAAAGGTGCAATAAATTTTTGTTTTTAAGATTAAGGGAAATAATCATAACTTTGCTCAATAATTAACATAAGCGGAAGACTAACATTACATCCTAAAGGGTTACCAACGAAGATTACTTCAAAAAAAAAACCACATCACAATATTAATCCAATCTTCCATTTAAATTAAGGAAAGCCAATAACGATTAAATAATTCATATTCATAAATTGATCTTCAAAAGATAGGCTTACAGAATTACAACATACATACTTCCAAAGATTCATTTATACAAATAGGAAAGATAACTGAAACAATATACATCCCATGACTTAAATTACAATATTCCATAAAATTATATGGCTTCCATAGAACAATAAATTACAATTTTTACAAGTTGTTGATACAATGACCACACGGCCTCAAAGTACAAAATCAAGAATATAAGTACTACAAGAAGCACGAACCAAGATGCACCGGCGAAGCCAATCCTCGCGTGAAGGTAGGAACAAGATATCCGATGGGAAGTGGCACTACCACCCGACCATGTGATCCCATAATGGAACCACCCCACCGTGCTAGGAGATAGCAGACGACCCTCAAGCAAGCAAGAAAAGAACAATAGTACAAACGACTCCACAGTACACAAGTGACTCAACTCACAAAACATTAGCGACCCTAGAGAGAGAGTGTCATCACATGGCTTAACATGGTTACCCTAGGAAGGTCTCCATAGGTCCCGGCCCCCATCATGGGTTATCCTGGTAACCTCTCCCAAACCCCCGGCTCCATCTAAGCATCATGCGGACCCTACCATCCTTTCATGAAGACAAGGTGGTAGGTTTGCCATTCCAGGCCTTCCCAAACACCTTGAGCCTATACAAGCACTCAACCGTGTACGGGGTGTATTATCTTAATTAAATTAATAACTACCCACCCCCTAAACAATTATTAGGTTATCACTTAATAGCTGACTTTCGAGGGGTTATCCTGCCATCCACTTTGGGTGCGGCCCCCGCCCGAAAGCCACTCTCTCTACTAGGTCACTAACTGGATAAGGCTATCTATGAGAACTCTATGGTGGACTACAACCATAAATTATCCAGACATAACACAGGTGTAGGACTCACAGTCACAAACCCAGAGTTAACCATAAGGGACATATCACATAAAAGCCCACTTCCTCAAGGTTTGAACAACGACACCTGACCAAGGGCAAACATCGACAACATAATGACCATTTTAAACATAATGCGACGACATTAAAATGACTAGACTGCAATGATAAAAACACTACAAACAATCTTTCTTTGAGCAGTCAACATTTAAATCAAATTGAACAAATGTATACAAGCTATTATAAAATAATTCCAAAATAACATCTATTTGACGAATACAATCCTCATACAACTATTTTATAATACTTGGATAACAAACACCAATATTAAATTTAGTCCGACTTTCCTTAATATCAACATTACTACTAACCTCTAAATCATTTCATTTATTTTTCACGATACCAAGCAATTAATCCCCATTACTAAATCAAAAGAATTACTCATTAATCTTAACATCATCGTAAACTATATTTAACACATTATTATTATTTAATATTAAATAATAACATATTGTTATTATTGTTAAAATAACAATATATTATTGCTTAATACTAAAACGAATAACGCGCATAGAATTTATTAAAAACCTTTAACATATTATTGTTATTTAATATTACATGATAACATATTATTATTTTTTTAATAAAATAACAATATCTTATCATATAGTATTAAATATACCATAACACTAATCATCTTACTTACCACTAACTTAATAATTATCATTTTCATTTTTTTTTTTAAAACTAACAAAAAAAACATTTTAAAAAAAGCAATTTTAAACCCTCGTGGGCCCCCACGAACCCACAGGCAGCAAGCGCTGCCTTTCCCAAACTGGGAAATGCAGCGAGCTGCATTCCCAGCTTGGGGAAAGCAGCGCTGCTGCCTTTTCCCACGCTGGGTATGCAGCGAGCAGGGGGAAAGGAAGGAAAGGGGGGGTGCGTGGCTGGGTCAAGCCCAGCTCCCCGCCACCGCCCCCAACACAGTTAAATTTAAATTTAATCAATCTAATTTTATTGAATTTAACAGTTTAAAACTTGATTTAAATAAAAAATGACAGAGGCTAAAAAAAGAACAGAAACTCAAGACACAGACAGAGGTGAAAACCTCTGTCAAACACAATAAAAAAATTAATCTCCCAACCATCAATTTTTATCAACATACAACAAACAAAATTAATTTAATAGGAGTCACAATTTTACCAGCAATAACCAATCTTCTGAGACAAAATAGGGGCATTAATATTTCATTCAAATTAGCCCAGTTTGAATTTAAAAGTTTAATTAAATGGGAATAGACTAAATCCCCAAACCCCAATTGAATCTATTTGCTTCCAATCAAGCATGAACAAGGAATTTTAACTCATAACTATCATTTTTAAAACTGGAAATTTCTAGGGAGAGATATTTTATGAATGCTTGGCAAAATTTTGCCAGCATAACACTACCAAAACCCATCAAAATTCCTAATTACAAACAGCATGATAAACCAAGAAATTTCTTGCATAGCAAAGATGAAACAATATGAATTCAGGTAAGGAAACTACATGGAAAGAAATTAAGTTTAAATTTGATAACCAAATAGTAGAATTCTTCCTCCATAACCCATAACAAACAAACACTTCAAGATTTTAAACAATTAACAGCAAGTGGAAGAAAAGCAATGATTTTTTTGTTGCAATAAGCAAGGATTCAACCAACCTTTTGATTTCCAAGCAAGAATCCCAACTGGTCCACACCCAAATCCACCCTTCAAGCAAATTTTCCAAAATTTCTTTCTCCTCCTCCAAAATAAGCATAACCCCCAAAATCTCCTCCAAAATGGTTTAGTAAGAAAAATCTCTTAACCTAATTTTCTAGGTTGCCCAAAATTTCTATTAAAAAAAACATTAAAATTCCCCATTGACTTTCTTTTCTTTTTCTATTTTTCCTTTTTCAAATTTCTCAAAACAATAAATGAAAAATTCCCTCTTTTTAAAAATTACATTTTCATAAGTAGCAATTCAATCAATTTTTCTACTAAATAGGAAAGCAATGAGTTAACTTAATTTGCATATATTTAAAAGCAATTAACTAATCTATTCCATTCCTTTCGTTGGATCTAAACACGATTTCTTTTCCAAATAAGCAACTAACAGTTAAAATTTAACAACTAATCAATTACGCTTGATTCAAAACATAAGGCATAATAAGGAATGAATTGCTCAAGTCAACAATAATGACAACTTAAACTTAAATAATTAACCGAACCACCAAGACACGCAAATCGAGGAAAAGTAAAAAGACTCAAAATTCAGACAAAAGGGATGAACGACCAACCGACGACACTCACAATAACAGACTGAGGTAACGACTAGGGTCAAAAGTTATCTCCTCCACTCCCATCGGACATATAAGGCACGCTCAGACCTGTGAAGGCAGGTGGAGACGATACCCCGTACCTACCCAGTACTTGTACCTGCAATATCCTGCATCACCGAAGCACACATACATGCATATAGATATAGAATACACGGCACGCACACCGATGAAGGAGAATCGCGACGTTCGCTGTCTCATCGAAACGAGTGAAGGAAAATCGTCCCCTTGCATCCAATACAATAGCAAACACGCAACATATATATGACACATCAACTAGATAAAGTAAAATGTCAGTACGAGCAATAATCCACGAAACACTAGAAATCACCAATACTGAAATACTGAAAGTAACTCATGCATCCAATATCCAGATAAACATGATATAATATCAAATACGTCTGCAAAATGACGAGCAATCAAGTGCCAACTAAAAAGTAAACTGAAACACAAAATCAGTCTAATAAGTCCGATCAAAACGGGGTACTACATTCTCCCCCACAAAACTAGGCTTACTCCTGGAAGCCTAAAACAGATAAGGATAGAGCTCTCTCATCTTCGCTGCATCCTCCCATGTCGCCGAGGTCTCATCATTTGGGTCCCATAGGACCCTTACATGGTCGATGGTGCATCCCCTGAGGGTCAAATCCCGACGCTGAGGAATGCGCACAGGCTCCATAGAAAGCTGCCCGTCCTCGACCTGCAAAGCATTCCAATCAAGAACATGAGTCACATCTGGGTTATAAGGCCGAAGAACTGAAACATGAAAGACATCGTGGATGCGGGATAGACTCGGTGGCAAAGCAAGACGGTAGGCAACAGGTCCTATCCTCTCAAGGATCTCAAACGGGCCAACAAAACGAGGCGCCAACTTAGAACCCTTTCCATAACGGATCGGACTCTTACGCGGACGCACTCTCAAGAATACATGGTCGCCAACAGAAAACTGACGATCTACCCTGTGAGCATCTGCATACTTCTTCTGCCTATCCTGTGCAGCTACCAAATGCTCACGAATCTGCTCTACCTGCTGCTCCATCTCTCGAAGGATATCCGGGCCTATGAGCACCCTGTCCTCTAACCGATCCCAACTCAACGGAGTACGGCAAGGACGACCATACAAAGCCTGAAAGGGTGACATACCTATGGAGCTATGATATCCATTGTTATAAGCAAACTCCACAAGATAAATATAATCCTCCCAACGCGACTGCTGGTCCATAACATACATGCGAAGCATGTCCTCTAAAACCTGATTCACACGCTCAGTCTGACCATCCGTCTCTGGGTGATAAGCTGAACTGAAGTTCAACTGAGTTCCCAAAGCATGCTGAAGTGAGGTCCACAATGTTGAGGTAAAGAGTGGATCTCTATCAGAGATTATCCGCCTCGGAATCCCATGCAATCTCACCACATCTTCCAAGAAGACACGAGCCACCACTGCTGCTGTATAGGAAGCTCGGATAGGAACAAAATGAGCAACCTTTGTCAACCTGTCAACAATGACCATGATGGCATCATGACGACGTGAAGAAACAGGCAACCCAACAATGAAATCCATGGAAATGATGTCCCATTTCCAATCCGGTACTAAATTAGGCTGTAAAAGCCCTGCTGGGTGCTGCCGCTCCGCCTTCACTCGCTGACATTCCAAACACTTAGACACAAAATCGGCAATGTCACGCTTCATACCAGCCCAATGATAAATCTGTCTAAGATCTGCATGCATCTTCTTGACACCTGGATGTGCCGAATAAGGTGCACAATGGGCCTCAGTCATGATCAAAGTGTGAAGACCCTCCAAAGGAGGTACATAGATCCGACCACGATGACGTAGAATGCCATCCGCCTCAAGACTATACCCAGCGAATCTACCCTCTAAGGGCCTTCCGGACTCCAACACGGCTCTAACATCCTGATACCAAGAGTCCTGAGGAAGAACTCCAAGAATTCTCTATCTCAAGTCCGCTCCAAGGGACAAAGCTGAAACTTCATGCCGCCTACGACTCAAGGCATCAGCCACTACATTCTCCTTCCCCTGAATATATCGAACCTCAAAATCATACTCGCAGAGGAATTCCATCCACCTTCGCTGTTGAGCATTCAAGTTCGGCTGCGTGAAGATATATTGCAAACTGCGGTGATCACTATGCAGCTCAAACCGACGCCCTAATAGAAAGTGACGCCACCTAACCAATGCATGCACTACAGCTGCCAACTCCAAATCATGAACTGGATAGTTCAACTCGTGGTCCTTGAGTTTGCGAGACTCATAGGCAACCACACGTCCATCCTGCATAAGCACCGCACCTATACCTTCTAAAGAGGCATCTGTGCATACCATAAACTCTCTGGATGGATCAGGGACTGCCAAAATCGGAGCACTGACAAGGAGTTCCTTCAAGGCACGAAACGCTGACTCACACTGCTCTGATCAAACAAACTTCTTCCCTTTCCTCTGAAGAGAAGTAATTGGGTGACCTATACGGGAAAAATCCTTAACAAAGCGGCGGTAATATCCGGCCAATCCCATAAAGCTCCGAACCTCTGAAACATTGGTCGGCGCTGGCCAATCCACTATGGCTTGGATCTTCGAAGGATCCACAGATACACCCTCTCCTGAAACCACATGACCAAGATATTTCACCTCAGTCTGGAAGAAATCACACTTTGCCAAATTGGCATAAAGCTGATTCTCCCTCAAACACTGCAAAACTAGACGCAGGTGACCCTCATGCTCTTCCATAGATCTGGAATAAATCAATATATCATCCAAGAACACAAGGACAAAATGATCCAGGTATGCATGGAAAACCCCATTCATGAGGCACATGAAAACTGAAGGCGCATTTGTCAACCCAAATGGTACTACTGTGAACTCATAGTGACCATAACGAGTGCGAAACGCTGTCTTATGAATGCCTGCATCATGAATGCGCAACTGATGGTACCCGGATTTCAGATCAATCTTAGAGAACACCATGGCTCCCTTCACCTGATCGAAAATATCGTCAATACGAGGCAATGGATATCGATTCCGGATGGTTACCTTATTCAGCTGTCGGTAATCAATGCATAACCGAAGAGAACCATCTTTCTTCTTTACGAAGATAACAGGCGCACCCCAAGGAGAGACACTAGGATGAATGAATCCCTTGGCCAACAATTCTTCCACCTGCAACTTCAACTCACTCAACTCCTGAGTAGTCATCCGATATGGAGCTCTCGAAATAGGTTCTACACCACGAACCAAATCAATGCGGAAATCTATGTCTCGCTTCGGAGGCATACCAGGAATCTCCAAAGGAAACACATCAGCAAACTCTCGAAGAATAGGGTGACCATCAAGAGCGATTTCTCGACTCTCTCCCTCATCCATATCCTCAAGAGTTACTGCAAAAAGCTGACATCCTCTACGCATACACTGCTTAAGTTGCATAGCGGAAATCATATGTAAGGATATCGATCTCTGAACTCCAACGATCCCCACTTTCCTGCCATGGTCATCTAAACACTCTACTATCTTCTGACGACAGTCCACATGAGCACTGTGAGATGATAACCAATCCATCCCCAACACTACTCCATAGGATCCCAAAGGAACGACACGAAGGTCAACAGAAGTCACAAAGGGACCTAGATCCAACTCACAACTAGGAACAAAGGCATCTACGACCACGCGCACCCCGGTAGCCAACTCTACCTGCCACCTATCCGCCTGCTTAGCAGACGTGAGTCCACAACGCTCCACAATGGATGAAGAAATAAAAGAATCCGATGCACCGGAGTCAAAAAGTACTGAGATAGGGATACCACCCAACACACCTGCGGCCTCAATAACTGTCCCCTGATGCTCAGCCTGGCGGTTATCAACCGCTGCAAACACTCTGTGGGTCCTACCGGCATCCCCTACTGTAGGCTCTGATGCAACTGGCCCCTGATTCCCTGTCTGGTGGATACGCTGAGGACACTGCATGGCTATATGACCATACTGCCCACAAGAGTAGCAAGCTCCTCTACCAGGTCCTCTACCTCCAGTCGGTCCACTGGACTGCTGAAAGCTTCCCCTACTAGGGGCCTGTGATGCACTCTGAGAAGACTGTCCTGGAAAACCTTGTTTGCTCCTCCGCCAGTTCCTGTTTCTTCTATGAGGAGGGTTGCCACCCTGCTGGCCCTGAGACTGTTTCGGTTTCTGCTGCTGGGGTTGCTGTTGCGGCTGCTGCTGCTGCTGTCCACCCTTAGCGGGTGCCTGAGGAGTCCTGAATGGTGCCGCTGACTGGGACTGATTCCCATGAGCTCTGTTCCCACTGGAAGGAACACTCCCTATCTGAACTCCTGCCTGTCCACCATGCGCACGGATGAGGTTCTGCTCAACCAATCTGGCTTTCGCCACCGCTGCCTCCACTGAAACTGGCTCAGAAACTCTAACCCCTCCACTAATGCGGTCGTTGAGACCTCTCAAGAAATGCTGTACGAGCATAGTCTCATCGTTGCCAATCCCGGCATACTGCTTCAGCTCATAGAATCTATACTCGAACTGGTCAACTGACATACCAAACTGTCGCAATGAATAGAACTCATCTGCCCGAGTCTGTCTCCACTGCGGTGAGAGAAACCGTGCTCTGAACCTCTCTAAGAAGATCTCCCAAGAAACAGTATTGATATTCAGACCAATCTTCTCCTCCTCCAACTTCCACCATATGGAAGCAAAATCATCAAGACGCATGATCGCACATCTCGCTCGGGTGTTGCTACTGTATGGGAACATAGCGAAACACCTATCCAAACTAATCAACCAAGTCTCTGCCTCGAGACCTGTGCCTCGACCATCGAAGAAAGGAGGGTTGGTCCTCAAAAGATCCTTGATGTGACTCGAGGGAGCTGAATCATGACCAATTGGAACCTCTCTCCTCCTAGGAGACCTCTCTCTCTCTCTCTCCTCTGAAACATGCTGATACGACTCCCCAACCTGAGCATGGATGGGCTGCTCACCTTCAGGCCTGGGGCCTAGCCTAGCTAGAACTTCCTAAAACATCTGCCTCAGCTCTTCCCTTTCGAGAACCGGCTCTTCTACATGCGGTAACTCCTGATGCACTGACTGTTCCTGATCCACACTCACATGAGCAGGAGGTGGTGAAGGACTATGGCGGTCTGAACCTCGGCCCCGTCTCCCACCTCTACCTCTATTGCGGCCACCGACACGGCCAACACCCCTAGCTTTCCTAACCATGACCAAAACTGCAAAAGAGAAAACGGTTCAGATCAATGACAAGGATATAGAAAGGGAAATCCAAACACTAAGATCTACACACAAGGTCAAACTGAATGGGCTCACTACAATCCCAGAGTACCCAATGTTGAAACATGGGCTCTAATACCGAATGTAATGCCCCGCCAGGAACCCTAAAGGATAGCAACACAATAAGGCAACTAAAAGGCGCAATAAATTTTTGTTTTTAAGATTAAGGGAAATAATCATAACTTTGCTCAATAATTAACATAAGCGGAAGACTAACATTACATCCAAAAGGGTTACCAACGAAGATTACTTCAAAAAAAAAACCACATCACAATATTAATCCAATCTTCCATTTAAATTAAGGAAAGCCAATAACGATTAAATAATTCATATTCATAAATTGATCTTCAAAAGATAGGCTTACAGAATTACAACATACATACTTCCAAAGATTCATTTATACAAATAGGAAAGATAACTGAAACAATATACATCCCATGACTTAAATTACAATATTCCATAAAATTACATGGCTTCCATAGAACAATAAATTACAATTTTTACAAGTTGTTGATACAATGACCACACGGCCTCAAAGTACAAAATCAAGAATATAAGTACTACAAGAAGCACGAACCAAGATGCACCGGCAAAGCCAATCCTCGCGTGAAGGTAGGAACAAGATATCCGATGGGAAGTGGCACTACCACTCGACCATGTGATCCCATAATGGAACCACCCCACCGTGCTAGGAGATAGCAGACGACCCTCAAGCAAGCAAGAAAAGAACAACAGTACAAACGACTCCACAGTACACAAGTGACTCGACTCACAAAATATTAGCGACCCTAGAGAGAGAGTGTCATCACATGGCTTAACATGGTTACCCTAGGAAGGTCTCCATAGGTCCCGGCCCCCATCATGGGTTATCCTGGTAACCTCTCCCAAACCCCCGGCTCCATCTAAGCATCATGCGGACCCTACCATCCTTTCGTGAAGACAAGGTGGTAGGTTTGCCATTCCAGGCCTTCCCAAACACCTTGAGCCTATACAAGCACTCAACCGTGTACGGGGTGTATTATCTTAATTAAATTAATAACTACCCACCCCCTAAACAATTATTAGGTTATCACTTAATAGCTGACTTTCGAGGGGTTATCCTGCCATCCACTTTGGGTGCGGCCCCCGCCCGAAAGCCACTCTCTCTACTAGGTCACTAACTGGATAAGGCTATCTATGAGAACTCTATGGTGGACTACAACCATAAATTATCCAGACATAACACAGGTGTAGGACTCACAGTCACAAACCCAGAGTTAACCATAAGGGACATATCACATAAAAGCCCACTTCCTCAAGGTTTGAACAACGACACCTGACCAAGGGCAAACATTGACAACATAATGACCATTTTAAACATAATGCGACGACATTAAAATGACTAGACTGCAATGATAAAAACACTACAAACAATCTTTCTTTGAGCAATCAACATTTAAATCAAATTGAACAAATGTATACAAGCTATTATAAAATAATTCCAAAATAACATCTATTTGACGAATACAATCCTCATACAACTATTTTATAATACTTGGATAACAAACACCAATATTAAATTTAGTCCGACTTTCCTTAATATCAACATTACTACTAACCTCTAAATCATTTGATTTATTTTTCACGATACCAAGCAATTAATCCCCATTACTAAATCAAAAGAATTACTCATTAATCTTAACATCATCGTAAACTATATTTAACACATTATTATTATTTAATATTAAATAATAACATATTGTTATTATTGTTAAAATAACAATATATTATTGCTTAATACTAAAACGAATAACGCGCATAGAATTTATTAAAAACCTTTAACATATTATTGTTATTTAATATTACATGATAACATATTATTATTTTTTTAATAAAATAACAATATCTTATCATATAGTATTAAATATACCATAACACTAATCATCTTACTTACCACTAACTTAATAATTATCATTTTCATTTTTTTTTTTAAAACTAACAAAAAAAACATTTAAAAAAAAGCAATTTTAAACCCCCGTGGGCCCCCACGAACCCACAGGCAGCAAGCGCTGCCTTTCCCAAACTAGGAAATGCAGCGAGCTGCATTCCCAGCTTGGGGAAAGCAGCGCTGCTGCCTTTTCCCACGCTGGGTATGCAGCGAGCAGGGGGAAAGGAAGGAAAGGGGGGGTGCGTGGCTGGGTCGAGCCCAGCTCCCCGCCACCGCCCCCAACACAGTTAAATTTAAATTTAATCAATCTAATTTTATTGAATTTAACAGTTTAAAACTTGATTTAAATAAAAAACGACAGAGGCTAAAAAAAGAACAGAAACTCAAGACACAGACAGAGGTGAAAACCTCTGTCAAACACAATAAAAAAATTAATCTCCCAGCCATCAATTTTTATCAACATACAACAAACAAAATTAATTTAAAAGGAGTCACAATTTTACCAGCAATAACCAATCTTCTGAGACAAAACAGGGGCATTAATATTTCATTCAAATTAGCCCAGTTTGCTTTAAAAGTTTAATTAAATGGGAATAGACTAAATCCCCAAACCCCAATTGAATCTATTTGCTTCCAATCAAGCATGAACAAGGAATTTTAACTCATAACTATCATTTTTAAAACTGGAAATTTCTAGGGAGAGATATTTTATGAATGCTGGGCAAAATTTTGCCAGCATAACACTACCAAAACCCATCAAAATTCCTAATTACAAACAGCATGATAAACCAAGAAATTTCTTGCATAGCAAAGATGAAACAATATGAATTCAGGTAAGGAAACTACATGGAAAGAAATTAAGTTTAAATTTGATAACCAAATAGTAGAATTCTTCCTCCATAACCCATAACAAACAAACACTTCAAGATTTTAAACAATTAACAGCAAGTGGAAGAAAAGCAATGATTTTTTTGTTGCAATAAGCAAGGATTCAACCAACCTTTTGATTTCCAAGCAAGAATCCCAACTGGTCCACACCCAAATCCACCCTTCAAGCAAATTTTCCAAAATTTCTTTCTCCTCCTCCAAAATAAGCATAACCCGCAAAATCTCCTCCAAAATGGTTTAGTAAGAAAAATCTCTTAACCTAATTTTCTAGGTTGCCCAAAATTTCTATTAAAAAAAACATTAAAATTCCCCATTGACTTTCTTTTCTTTTTCTATTTTTCCTTTTTCAAATTTCTCAAAACAATAAATGAAAAATTCCCTCTTTTTAAAAATTACATTTTCATAAGTAGCAATTCAATCAATTTTTCTACTAAATAGGAAAGCAATGAGTTAACTTAATTTGCATATATTTAAAAGCAATTAACTAATCTATTCCATTCCTTTCGTTGGATCTAAACACGATTTCTTTTCCAAATAAGCAACTAACAGTTAAAATTTAACAACTAATCAATTACGCTTGATTCAAAACATAAGGCATAATAAGGAATGAATCGCTCAAGTCAACAATAATGACAACTTAAACTTAAATAATTAACCAAACCACCAAGACACGCAAATCGAGGAAAAGTAAAAAGACTCGAAATTCAGACAAAAGGGATGAACGACCAACCGACAGCACTCACAATAACAGACTGAGGTAAGGACTAGGGTCAAAAGCTATCTCCTCCACTCCCATCGGACATATAAGGCACGCTCAGACCTGTGAAGCCAGGTGGAGACGATACCCCGTACCTACCCGGTACTTGTACCTGCAATATCCTGCATCACCGAAGCACACATACATGCATATAGATATAGAATACATGGCACGCACACCGATGAAGGAGAATCACGATGTTCCCTGTCTCATCAAAACGAGTGAAGGAAAATCGTCCCCTTGCATCCAATACAATAGCAAACACGCAACATATATATGACACATCAACTAGATAAAGTAAAATGTCAGTACGAGCAATAATCCACGAAACACTAGAAATCACCAATACTAAAATACTGAAAGTAACTCATGCATCCAATATCCAGATAAACATGATATAATATCAAATACGTCTGCAAAATGACGAGCAATCAAGTGCCAACTGAAAAGTAAACTGAAACACAAAATCAGTCTAATAAGTCCGATCAAAACGGGGTACTACATTTTAGATGAGATTATCGTAGATGCTAGTATGCAATCGTCTTTTAAAATGCAATAAGTTGGTTTATGAAAAGAATGTAACTTAGAGTAATGAATTATACTCAGTTGTTGTTAAGGAATTTAAATATGCTTGGAAAGATCTCATAGGTTTATGATGAAATTCTAGTATGTTGGAATATTAGTTGTATGGCTTGTTAATTTAAATGAAAAGCTTGAATGGAAATTATGAATGGATCTTAATGGATGAATCCTTGCTTGTGATTTATATTTCCATCTTCTGAAAGAAATTGTCCTGATTATGAATTATCTTGTTATTAAGATATTCAGCTTTTGGATTAATGGTGTGAGTTAAGGGAATTGTGAAATTTAAGTAATCTCGTTGGGAAACTCTCTAGGTGTTAGTTGAAGTCTTCCGCTATGTAATCTGAATCTTTGTTATCTTGTTGCATCTTATGTGTTGTAAGTTAAAAAAAAATAAAAATTTATTGCACTCTATTCTTGTAATTTTGGCTTATCCCTTCGGGGTTTCCTGGCGGGGCATTACATTTGGTATCAGAACCCATGTTCCAAACATTGGGATCTCTGGTGTCGCGTGTGCCCTCTATTTGTGTGAGGTGTATCGACCTTATGTGTATGCTTGTCCTCCTTTTGCATGTGAGTGATTGAGCAGACCTTGTCGGGTGTGTAACGTGTGTGTTCACACCTTGTTTTCGCCTTCTTGATGTTGGTGTTTGAGTGCTTATTTGTGCATTGTGTGCTTATTGATGTCTTGGTCTGCGATTTCTCTTATTCTGAAAAAGAGTCATATGTACCTTCTCTTATTGAGTGTTGTAGTCTTTAGACCAATCCATTTGGGTCGGTCCGTGCTTGTCTTGAATCTGAAACTGCGTATTATGTTTGTTTAAGATTATGATCTAGCTTAATGTTGTCCACTTGAAGGACTAGTATGGCAATTATTGTATGCTTATTTTATAGAAATTAAATGATTATCACCATTTCTCTCTTTCTTTCTGGAAATTAAAATGATTAAGATATGTGTAATTATCTTTGATTTGAGTTTCTTGTTGCAAAAAAAAAAAACGTGTGACTTCTTGAACCCTTGTGTGAGCCTTATGTTGCTTATGTTTTTAGATTATTAAAAGAGCTATGGGTTTAAAAAAATTATTTTGGGTGAATGGGAGAAAACTGTATGTGTATGTTTAAAGAATTCTCCATGTGTGTTTGTAGGAGTAGCATGATTAAATTCTATTTTAGTAAGGTGCATTACTATGCGAATAGTTGAATTATGTGAAACTGCTTGGTTTGTAGAAGAAGTATTAAAAGAGCATGCTATTGTAGTTTCGAGAGAATATTAATGTGTTTTCCGAAAGATTGTTTTATGTGTTTCATTAAACCAGTTTGATTGAAGATTTATTTTAGCAAATGCTCCATCGAACTCGCTGTTGGGTATATGTAATTACCTTAATGTGTTTAGAAAGTGCGAATGAAAAAGCTTGTTTGATGTGCATGCATTAATATGTTTTATTTGGGTAATAGCTCTTGCTTATCTTTGATCGTAATGTGATCTTCTCTAATAGGTTGCAAAGTATGACATATGTCTATATTGTATTATTATTAAGTGAGTGTTCTTAAGAGGTCTTGCATTATCGAGAATATTGCCTCTCTTGATCTCTGTTTTGTTTGAAAATCTAGAACCTCCTGTTGCAACCATAATTATTGTAAATGTTTTGTTAGGCTGATTTTCATCCTTCTTAACGGTAGCGAAATGAAAAAAAAACCGTGTAATTAAATGATAGGCTTATAGTGAGAAAATGTATGATGTAGCGTGATCTTGTTTGATCTTATGCCTTTGTAGGAAACAGTTTGGTTATCAAACTCTCCTTCCCTTCTCTTTGCCTAATCATGAGATTTTTAGAAATGGTATTATAGAGTGTTTTGATTTAAATAGAATGTTTATAAACCATGTGAAATTGTATGTTTGCTTTTGGCTTCATAGTGATAGATGAAAGTCTTAAGCTTTAGAAATGAATTTGCTTAGCTAGTAATTTAATTATGAATGCTTAGTGAGATTCGAGAAAGCTATAGGAATGATGTTAATCCCTTATATAATTGTGAATTGTTAATAATTTCAGTACTTGAATCTAGAGTAAATTTGATTCAGTCATTTATATAGAAAGCATAATTGGAATCTTCCTTGTATAGATGTTAGCATACTGAAAAGTATTCCCCGTAAATGTGACTAAACTAGTGCTGGTGTATTTGTGTGTATTGTGAGAAACCAGTGCTTATTATGTGTGCCCATGGGTTGGTGGAGTAATCAACCATGGAGGATATGCTGCTTATGAGTATGGGAAACCATACTGTTTATGTGATGTTGCTTATTTGTTTCCCTGCTGAGTACCAAACCTCAGGTTGTGGGTATCTCGGTATGTTAAGTGGTAGTATTCGAAGTAACCGTTCCTTGAATAGTATGGATTCGCGTACGAGTAATGTCGGCGCGAAGTGACTTTAGCTTCTCTACTTCGAGGAATGATATAGTTGTACTACTAAACTGTATCAAAGGTGTACTCAATACTTTCCCTTGTGATGAACCTATTTATGAGGTTCATGAGTGCCAGCCTTATTCCTATCCTTTATCTTGAGCATATAGATGGCAGTTTTTGAGCATATTGTTGGATTCTATTGGAGCATCTGTTGCCTTGTCTTCATGAGAGGCCTGTTATTGTTCTTACATAAGTTGCCAACTGACCAGTGTTGGTAGACTTGTGGGTAGACCTTAGCCATGTATACCTCTGGCTTACGGCGATTATCCTGAGAGGAACATCGCTATGTGGAGTGTGACCAGCGCGTGCCTCATCCGCGGGGTACACTGCCATGCGGGATACGTCCATGGCATGCCTTGTCTGCTTGGAGTATTGCCATGCCGTGCTGAGACACGATGCGGGATGTAGTAGACATTTCCATGCGGCCTACCGCTAGGTATTGGGTAGAGCCATGCCACGTGATGACGTGATGCGGAGTGATGTCGAGGTGCACACTGCCATGCCATGTGGATGTGTGACTTGGCCACACCACATGATGAGCTACTAGGATAGCTAGATGATTGTTCCTTCCTTCCTCATTGGTGGCTAGCTACTAGTCACGTAGTGATGTGATGTGCAATTATGAGTTTCTTTTAATTATTTATTCATTTCCTTGTGGACCAGCAATTTATTCTACTTTGACTATGAAGGTTTAGCCACGATCTTGTGATCTTTTGCACTTTTGATTTGGTGTTGAGATTCCGGATTATTTTCCTGCCTTACTGTTGGAATTGAGGATTTATTATCTTTATTCTTCTGTACTTTGGTGGCTAAACCGGTTTATCCTTGATGTTTTCGTATGCTGGTCTTGTGTTGCAATGTGAATTCCTCTCCAAGAACGTAGGAGACGGGCTTGGATGAGTGTATACGAGGAAGTAGACGCAAGGAACCTTGAGGATGGAGGTATGTGAGGCTGTGATGCAGCTAGTAACCACTACCTACCTATGTGTGGTGACTATCTCTTGGAGGCTAACCACCTTGTACAACAAGGGATATTCACAAAGGTCTTGTATGGAAGGTAGCACCGCTATGGTGTGCCTAGCACCATCGAGCCCTTGAGTGAGATATTGGATATTTATGATCTTATTGTTGTTCTGAGATCAGGCATAGAGATGCTAATCGTGCATGTTACCTTTGACCGAGCATTAGACATGCTCACATGTGGCCTTTTCTGTTATGCATTCCAGTTCTGTGGATGGTTATTATTTGTATCATGGAGTAAATTGTGTTAGCTTGTCACTATGTTATGGGGCATAGTCTTTGGAAAGGTTTTCTTATGCCTGGCAAGTGTAATCAATTGAGTTATTTATGTTGCTCTTATTTCATGAAAGTTGATTTGGTTGTAGAAATTGATATTTTGAGCTAGTTCTATGTTATTAAATTTTATGAGAAAGATGGATTGGTAAAGGAAATTGATCATTATGGCATGTTTTCTTGTCATTCTTGATCGATGATTATGGTAATTGTTGTTTACCTCCTCGTAATGCTTTAATTTGGTGCAATGAAAGGAAGAAAAATTCTTGTTTCTCTGCTATGATGGTGGATAATTCCTAGAATATTTTAAGGAATGTATGGTTTTAGATGTATCTTGCCAATGGATAATGGCGTTGGTAAAGAATTTTGCAGTAATATTTCATTTATTTATGGAAATATTTCTATGTGCAATTTGATCTTTGTTGATTGAGTTTTAGGGCTGATGCGTACGACATGTTCTCCATCTAGCCTTATGACTTCCAGGAGTAAGTTGGAACCTAGGGGGGGAGAATGTAGTACCCCTACCCTAATCTATTTCTAACCTTGGTTTAATCTTGATTAGTTAATCGTAATATTATGTTATAGTCAGATGATTGATTTTACGCATCGCTATTGATGTGGTTTTCACACTAGTTGTATGCAGATTTTCAGTGTTCCTATTTCGTGATGTTAGTATCGGACTAATGATTTCATTAAATTGTATATATGTATGCATGTATGATCTTTGGTTGCTGGAAATTTCAGGTGCAACGCCGCATGAGTGCGAGGTTCGTCTTCACCTAGATGTACAGGTTTGAGTGTACCCTTTTAATCCTTAGAGTTGGATTAGGTGGTCGTAAGACCCTAGTCGACCTTAGTCGTGCTCAAGTGAGCACCGCCAGTCGTCGTCGGTGACCCCTTCTTGTTTGGGTTTGCGATTCATCTGTTTGGTTGACCATCTCGGTTTGCGTGCCTGGTGTGTTTGGTTAATTGATTAATTAGTCCTTAATAATTATTTTGATTATTTATGCGTTGTGCATTGAAGATTAATGGACTAGATTAATCTGGTTTCGTTATGCGATTTTTGTTGTTAATGAATTGCTTATTTTATATTGGGAGTGAATTCGATTAAATGACTGATTTTGAATATTAAAGGCATTTTGAATATGTTGTCGAAAGGAAAGTTATGTATTTTATCGCAATAGAATTTAATTGAAATATGTTGGATTATTATATTAGAAAGGTTAAATTTGTTTAAATGAGAAAATCGATTTTTGGTTTGCAAAGCAAGTTAAATTGTTGTGATAAGTTAGAAAGGATTAATTTGTGAATTATTTGTAAATAAAGATTTTTATTCCAAAAATAGAAATTTTGGGTCAACTCTTCCATATAATCCAATTTGGGAAATTTGGAGAGAGGGGGGACATTTTGGAGGAATTTTGGTGGGAAAAATAATTTTGGACAAAAATTGGGGGTTTTGGAGAGGAAGATGGTTGGTCTGGATCTGGCAGGATTGGGCTCTCCCTCAGCTATACCAGGATTGCGAATGAAGGTAGGATTCTGAATTTGTTTTTTTTTTGAAAAATCAATTTGGCTGTCCATTATGAACTTGGCTGGAGATTTTAATTTGGGTGTGTATTTCCTCCATTTTTGTTTTGGTGTTTGAAACACTTGGATGTTTGTATAAGATGAGAAAACCATCAAGAAGATGTGATATCTAAACCAGTTTGTTTAAAACCAAAATTATATTGGATTGAAATCCATTAACAAGCTCTGTTTTGGGCGTTTTGTTTTTTTATATAGTTCGAACTGTGTCTTATGGAAAATGAGAACATTTAATTTTATCATGTTCGAACTGTGAGTTGTTTATTTTTTTAATGGAACCGGGCTGGGCGAAAAATTTTATTAAACCCGTGCTGGGCGTGTGCGTGTGTTTTCACTGTGGGTCGGGGTTTGGGAGAGTGGGGAGCGGAGCTCCACCTGCTCCCCTCCCCTCCCCCGCGCGTCCCCCCACTTCCTCCCCACGTTCCCCGCTCGTTCTCCATTTCCCCCTTCTCGTAGGTGTTAGGGCTATGCCCGCGGCACACCGCGGTGGCTGCAGGGCGCCGCGGACCTACGGGCACTGCAGCAGCGCCGCCCGCATGGGCTCCCCTACGGTCTCGGTGTGGACGGCGGCTAGGGTTAGGGCACGGCCCGCCCAGCTCGCCTCCCCACTTATTTTTTTTTAATGTGTTTTGTGGTTTTTAACATGGTTTTAAAAGAATGGTTGTTTTAATGTATATTTTGTTTAGTATTTAAAAAAAAAATGCATATGATAATATATCATTTTAATGAGAGTATTTTAATGTTAAGTTTAATTAGTTTTTTTTTTAATCTGGATTAAGGGGGCATATAGTGGTAAATGTTAATTAGATATGGATTAATCTTATAATGGGTTTGTAAGTGAATTAATTATTCAACCCCATTTCTCGACCTATGTTCCTTTCCTGATTAAGTTCTAAAACTCTTGATTTTCGCAATTGAACATTGTTGCTTGCATTCTGACTGATCTTGGATTAATAAATCTAGATCTCACCTTTTAGCTGATTAGAGCATTTGGTTAATTAAGGTAGTATTGTTTAAGAGCACAATAGAGAATAATATGTTTTTTTTTGGAAATCATTGAAATACGATGTAGTTACTGATTGATGTTGTTAAATATCTTAATTGATAGATTAATGGTTGTCTGAGTTTGACTAATATGAATTTGGTTTAAAAACTCGTTATGACTTTATATGTCTGTTCTATGCTTTGAACCTTAAAGAGTTAGAAAACCAAGAACAACCTATCCCTAGATGAGGTGGATAACTGTAATTTGATTTAGATCTTGTAGAAAACTTGATCGACTTGTAGTGATTAAATCAATTTGAGGAAATATTGTCTTTTCTGATTATTGCCTTGCGAGTTTAATTTCTGTATTCGCCTTTAATTATGAAATGGCATGTTTTGCTTTGTTTAGTAGGACCCTGTCGTATGGATTGACTTGGGGTACCTGTTTCAGTCCTCGAATTCCGAGTTGACTGTTGTATTGTGGTAGTGTCATTTTGATCATATCCTCTTTGTGTGAGTCGAATGATGATTCATGGTTGACCTTAGTTTGTCAGGTCTCTAGTTAGAGAACTGTCAGTAAGTGTTCACCTTTGAGTCGTGTTTGACCAGATGATTGTTTGTCCCTTCTTGAACTCCGTTCGTCTGACCATGTGTATTCCTTGGTTTGAGTTCGTCTAAGTTAGTCTAGTGTCGTATGGGAAAGTGGCTTTCGATTGGGGGCTGCGCCCAAAGTGGCTGCTAGGTAACCTGTCGAAAGTGAGTCTAATAAGTGATAACCTAAGTAGATTAGAATATAATCTTTAATTAAGATAATTGTGCCTCACACATGGGACGAGTGCTATCATAGATTCGACATGCCGTGAGAAGGCCTGAAATGGCAAACGACCATCCTTGTCATCACGAGAGGATGTGTGGGTCCACATGAGGCTTGGATGGGCCGGAAGCTCGGATTAGGTTGCTAGGGTGACCCAGTGTATGGGGCCGGGACCTATGAAGACTTGCCATGGTAACCATACCAAGTTGTGTGATGACACTTGTCCCTACGTTCGCTAGTGTGTTGTCGTTTTGTCCTGATTTGAGTACCTTTGTGGGTCGCCCTCCTTGTTTATGCCCTTGTGAGTATCGGTTTCATGTTAGACCTTGGATGGTGATGGCTCAGTTTTGTGGATGCTCTCTTGGACTCTTGTTTTAGCTTTGATTAGGTTCAGCTGGATCCTATTCTTTTCAAGGATCTTTTATGTATTAATTGACTGGTGCGGTCATTTGTATATTGTTTATGTATCGCCTTGATGGCTGGATTGTATAGTGTAACCTCTTGTATTCTTAACCTTTATTAATTATCAGAGGGGTCTTGCAGTTGAGCAGACCCGGAGATGTAGCCCTTTAGGGGTGAACTCCGAGATCATTATGGTGTCATGTGATGTATTCTCTTATGTTCCTTTATTCAGCTTTATCATGTATGTTTAGCTTATGTTAGAATGGTTAAGTGGATAATTGGAAATAACTATAAATGCTTATATTCAGTTCTTTATTAAATGCCATGTTGATCAAATGCGTAAGTGTTTTAGATGAGATTATCGTAGATGCTAGTATGCAATCGTCTTTTAAAATGCAATAAGTTGGTTTATGAAAAGAATGTAACTTAGAGTAATTAATTATACTTAGTTGTTGTTAAGGAATTTAAATATGCTTAGAAAGATCTCAGAGGTTTATGATGAAATTCTAGTATGTTGGAATATTAGTTGTATGGCTTGTTAATTTAAATGAAAAGCTTGAATGGAAATTATGAATGGATCTTAATGGATGAATCCTTGCTTGTGATTTATATTTCCATCTTCTGAAAGAAATTGTCCTGATTATGAATTATCTCGTTATTAAGATATTCAGCTTTTGGATTAATGGTGTGAGTTAAGGGAATTGTGAAATTTAAGTAATCTCGTTGGGAAACTCTCTAGGTGTTAGTTGAAGTCTTCCGCTATGTAATCTGAATCTTTGTTATCTTGTTGCATCTTATGTGTTGTAACTTAAAAAAAAATAAAAATTTATTGCACTCTATTCTTGTAATTTTGGCTTATCCCTTCGGGGTTTCCTGGCGGGGCGCAAAGCAAAATGGAAAATGCAAAATGCAAAAATATAAAAAAGAAAAAAATACAAAATGCTAAAATGCAAAAATACCAAATGCAAAATATAAAAATGCAAATATGTAAAATTCAAAATGCAAAAATGCAAAAAAGAAAAAATGCTAAAAGAAAAAACGCTAAAATGCAAAAATGCAAAAATGCAAAATGCTAAAATGCTAAAATGCAAAATGCTAAATGCTAAAATGCTAAAATACTAAAATGCAAAATGCTAAATGCTAAAATGCTAAAATGCAAAATGCTGTAAAAGGTAAAATGTAAAATGTAAAGTGATAAAATGATAAAATGCAAAATGCTCAATTAAAAATGCGAAGTGCTAAATGCTAAAAGAAAAATGCAAAATGCAAAAATAAAAAAATGCTAAATGCTAAACTCTAAATGCTAAATGCTAAATGCTAAATGCTAAATGCTAAATGCTAAATACTAAATGCTAAATGCTAAATGCTAAATACTAAAATACAAAAATGTAGAAATGCAAAAATGCCAAATGCTAAAATACTAAAATACAAAATGCAAAAATGCTAAAATATTAAAATGCTAAATGCTAAATGCTAAAATGCTAAAATGCTAAAATGCTAAAATGTTAAAATGCAAAATGCTAAAATACCAAAACGCTAAAATGTTAAATGCTAAATGCTAAAATGCTAAAATGCTAAATGCTAAATGCTCAATGCTAAAATTCTAAAATACAAACATGCTAAAATTTTGAATGCTAAAATTCTAAAATGCTAAAGTGGAAAATGCTAAAATGCTAAAATGCTAGAAATGCTAAAATGCTAAAATCCTAAAATGCAAAATGCTAAAATGCTAAAATGCTAAAATGGTAAATGCTAAATGAAAAATGCTAAATGCTAAATACTAAAAGAAAAATGTAAAATGCAAAATATTAAAAGCAAAATGCAAATCCAAAATGCAAAAATGCAAAATGCAAAAATACAAAAATACAAAAATGTTAAATGCTAAAATGCTAGAATGTAAAAGTACAAAAATACTAAATGCTAAAATGCTAAAATACTAAAATGTAAAATGCTAAATGTTAAAATGTTAAAATGCAAAATACTAAATACTCAAATGATAAAATGCTAAAATGTAAAATGCAAAATGCTAAATGAAAATTGGTAAAATATAAAAATGCAAAAAATACGAAATGCTAAAAGCTAAATGCTTAATACTAAATGCTAAGAGAAAAAAGAAAAAATGCAAAATGCTAAAATGCAAAAATTAAAAAAATTAAAAATGCTAAAATATAAAAATGCAAAAATGCAAAATGCTAAAATTCTAAAATGCTAAAATGCTAAAATCCAAAATGCTAAATGCTAAAATGCTAAAATGCTAAAATGCAAAATGCTAAAGTCTAAAATGCTAAAGTCTAAAACGCCAAAATGCTAAAATGTAAAATACAAAATGATAAAATGATAAAATGCAAAATGCTCAATGCAAAATGCTAAGTGCTAAATGCTAAAAGAAAAATGAAAAATTCAAAATGCAAAACTGCAAAATGGTAAATGCTATTTAATTCTAAATGTTAAATGCCAAAAGAAAAATGCAAAATCTAAAATGAAAAATGCAACAAAACAAAAATCCAAAATGCTAAATTGCAAAATGCAAAAAATGCAAAAATGCAAAAATGCAAAAATGCAAAAAGCAAAAATAATAAAATTAAAAAATTAAAAAATTAAAAAATTAAAAAATTAAAAAATTAAAAAATTAAAAAATTAAAAAATTAAAAAATTAAAAAATTAAAAAATTAAAAAATTAAAAAATTAAAAACTAATAAATTCTAAAATGGTAAAATGCAAAAATGTAAAACGCAAAATGAAAAAATACAAAAATACTAAATACTGAAATGCTAAAATGCTAAAATGCAAAAATACTAAATGCTAAACACTAAATGCTAAATGCTAAAATGCTAAAATGCAAAATGCAAAATGCTTAAATACTAAAATGATAAAATATAAAATACTAAATGCTAAATGCTAAAATGTTAAAAAGATAAAGTGCAAAATGCTAAATGCAAAATACTAAGTGCTAAATGCTAAAAGAAAAATGAAAAAAATGAAAAATGAAAAAATGAAAAATGAAAAATTTAAAATACTAAATGCTAAATGGTAAAAGAAAAATGAAAAATGAAAAATGAAAAATGAAAAATGAAAAATGAAAAAAATGCAAAAAAGTAAAAATGCAAAATACTAAAATACAAAAATGTAAAAATGTAAAATGCAAAATGTAAAAATACAAAAATGCAAAAATGCTAAATGCTAAAATGCAAAAATGCAAAAATGCAAAAATGCAAAAATGCTAAATGCTAAAATGCTAAAATGTTAAATGCTAAATGCTAAAATGCTAAAATTAAAAAAGCAAAATGCTAAATGCTAAAATGCTAAAATGCAAAATGCTAAAATACAAAATGCTAAATGCTAAAATGCTAAAATACTAAAATGCTAAAATATAAAATGCAAAATGCTTTAATAAGAAAATACAAAAATTCTAAATGCTAAAATGGGAAAATACAAAAATGCTAAATGCTAAAATGCTAAAATGCAAAATGCTAAAATGCTAAAATAAAAAAATGCAAAAATGCAAAATGCTAAAATGCAAAGTTGCAAAAATGCAAAAATGCAAAAATGCAAAAATGCTAAATGCTAAAATGCTAAAATGCTAAAATGTTAAATGCTAAATGCTAAAATGCTAAAATTAAAAATGCAAAATGTTAAATGCTAAAATACTAAAATGCAAAAATGCAAAAATTCTAAATGCTAAAATGCTAAAATGCTAAAATGTTAAATGCTAAATGCTAAAATACTAAATGCTAAATGCTAAAATGCTAAAATGCAAAATGCTAAAATACAAAATGCTAAATGCTAAAATGCTAAAATACTAAAATGCTAAAATATAAAATGCAAAATGCTAAAATAGGAAAATACAAAAATGATAAATGCTAAAATGGGAAAATACAAAAATGCTAAATGCTAAAATGCTAAAATGCAAAAGGCTAAAATGCTAAAATGCTAAAATAAAAAAATAAAAAAATACAAAATGCTAAATGCTAAAATACTAAAATGCAAAACACAAAATGCTAAAATGCTAAAATGCTAAAATGTTAAAATGCTAAATGCTAAAATGCTAACATGCAAAATGCTAAATGCAAAATGCTAAGTGCTAAATGCTTAAATAAAAATGCAAAATACAAAAATACAAAATGCTAAATGCTAAATGCTAAATGCTAAATACTAAATGCTAAATGCTAAAATTCTAAAATGCTAAAATGTAAAAATACAAAAATGCTAAATGCTAAAATGCTAAAATGCTAAATGCTAAATGCTAAAATGCTAAAATGCTAAAATGCTAAAATGTTAAAATATGAAATGGTAAAATGATAAAAAGATAAATTCTAAATGCTAAATGCTAAAAGAAAAATGCAAAATGCAAAATGCAAAATGTAAAATGCTAAATGCAAAAAGCAGAATGCAAAAAGCAAAATGGAAAATGCAAAATGCAAAAATACAAAAAAGAAAAAATACAAAATGCTAAAATGCAAAAATACCAAAATGCAAAAATGCAAAAATGCAAAAATGCAAAAATGCTAAATGCTAAAATGTTAAATGCTAAATGCTAAAATGATAAAATTAAAAATGCAAAATATTAAAATGCAAATATGTAAAATTCAAAATGCAAAAATGCAAAAAAGCAAAAATGCTAAAAGAAAAAATGCTAAAATGCAAAAATGCAAAAATGCTAAATGCTAAAATACTAAAATGCTAAATGCTAAAATGATAAAATGATAAAATGCTAAATGCTAAAATGCTAAAATGCTAAAATGCTAAATACTAAATGCTAAAATGCTAAAATGCTAAAATGCTAAAATCCAAAATGCTAAATGGAAAAATTTAAGTGGTAAATGCTAAAAGAAAAATGCAAAACGCATCTTGCATTTTGCATATTGTATTTTACATTTTGCATCTTGCATTTTGCATGTTGCATTTTGCATTTTTCATGTTGCATCTTGCATGTTGCATTTTGTATCATTTTTCATTTTGCATCTTCCATTTTGCATTTTTCATATTTGTGTTTTTCATTTTGCATTTTGAATCTTGCATTTTACATTTTGCATATTTGCAGTATGTATCTTGCATCTTGCATTTTACATGTTGCATTTTTCATTTTACATTTTGCATCTTGCATTTTGCTTTTTGCATTTTTACATTTTGCATCTTGCATGCTGCATTTTGCATTTTGCATTTTGTATTTTGGATGTTTAATTTTGCATTTTGCATCTTGGATTTTGCATTTTTCATCTTGCATTTTTCATCTTGCATCTTGCATTTTGCATTTTTATTTTTATATTTTTCATTTGGCATCTCGCATTTTTGCATTTTACATCTTGCATCTTGCATTTTGCATGTTTTATTTTACATTTTACATTTTGCATCTTCCATTTTGAATTTTGCATTTTTGCATTTTGCATCTTGCATCTTGCATTTTACATATTGCATTTTGCATTTTGCATCTTATATTTTGCATCTTGTATTTTGCATCTTGCATTTTATATTTTGCATTTTGCATGTTGCATTTTGCATGTTACATGTTGCATTTTGCATCATTTTTTATTTTGCATCTTGCATTTTTCATTTTTTATTTTTCATTTTTCATTTTGCATCTTGCATTTTGTATTTTGCATTTTTGTATTTTGTATCTTGCATCTTGCATTTTGAATTTTGCATTTTCGCATTTTGCATCTTGCATGTTGCTTTTTTGCATTTTGCATCTTTCATGTTGCATTTTGCATTTTTCCTCTTGCATCTTTCTTTTTGCATTTTGCATCTTACATTTTTTAATAACCCACCATAACTGATTCAACAAAACTAAGTATTCTTTTTTTTGTGTTTAATTCAATTATTATGTTTTATTCAATTGCATACTCTGGGCATCTATCCATTAGGATTAGGCATTCATCCATCTGAGATGAGCATCTAACCATACAGGTTAGGCAATTGTCCATATGGGACATAAGGTTCCATCTATCCAAATGGGATAGGCATTTATCCAAATGGGATAGGAGATGCTCTGGCCAGAGACTTAGACTAATCGGGACCATTCGGGTCTCGAGCCACTCACTAAGCACTACACTCTTCTAACAGAAGTGCACCAAGGTCACCATCCTTAGGAGTAATTAAATAATAAAAGCTTGAATTTTGCCTCAGAATTTGGCTTAAAGCCTCGAGAAATCAAGTGAATCCATACAGGATTCCTTCCAAGTATGCATTGAATTTCTTTTCCCAATTTGATTATATTATCTTACAAATAGGATTCTTACTCAACCAAGCCCAGACCCCACCCACGAACGCCTGAGTATGAGGGACAACTCCATCCCAAGACTGCCTACATACCTGCTTCGGCATGGGATCAAGGCGTAAAGTATGTAGTTCTATTTTCTATTCTATGGTTTGATGTAAACTAATTTGTGGGTATGCAACCCTTTCTACGGTCAATGTCCTAGATAGTTTCTCTATGATTGCTACCCACAATGGTAGCACTTAAGTGAAGGCTCGAGATGGCCTATTGCTTGTGGCCTAAAAATAGCTAGATCCTAATTCTTATCATGAGCGTCACCCTTGACCAAATCATCATTATCTCTTCAAGATAAAAACAAGAAATCAATTTCATAAAAGCATTTAACTTAACCATCCCTAAAAGGGGTTTACTATGGTTTATCTCAACGGATGTGAAATCATTTCAAAGTTATCTTATTAGATTATCAATCCAAGGGGGATTAACGGCCCCCTGGATTTTAACTTCCAAGTGTCCCTTATTACTCCCCGATGATTTATAAGGATGATGCCACAAACGTCATTGATGCAGCTTTATTAGGTGTTAAGTGTAGGAGTTCAACATGACGGCATTACCCATAAGCATGACCTAGAGGCACCGTATATACCAAATGCTGCTAGTTTTGGTTTTCCAACTTCCTTTGTTTAGTTTCTAAACTAAGAGCTTATGAAAGCATCATGCTTGAATATACTTATGAAATGGATGTACATAACTTAAACTTTGCGAGTTTTGGTGACACTTAAATACTATTTGTAAAAGAGAAATAGCTTTATTCTACAACTAAACAAATTAATACATGTATTGGCATCATAATGATAATTGTGAACTTACGTACAATTGTATGAAGATAATAAATGTGAACTAATATAAATGCCATGCAAAAGTAGTGTCATTTACATATAAAATGAAGAAATGTTTATTCCTATCTTGAGACTTAATTAATTATAGAGTTACTAATTCCACATGAGTGATTAGCTTATACTTTTTTGAAATCTTGGATCAAATCAAAATAATAAGACTTATTTGTTTTTAAGTGAATCAAAAGTCATTGATCAAATAATCTAATAAATCCCTAAGGGGATTGAGACAATAATAATTTTATGATTCCAATCTCTTACTAATTTATTAACTTTTAAAATTTAACTACACAATTATGAAGATTAACTTTAATTAAAATGATTATATATTTAAAAAAAAAGAATTATATTAAAAAAAAATTAACTTAAATTTTAATTAAAATTATTAAAAAAAACCCATCGCAATTTCCAAGTGTAATGATATATAAAAGAAAATGCATTGTTTAAATAGTAAATGGGTTGAAATAGGGGATGGGGACTGTGAGTCCCATCACCCCCTGCGGTCCTGCATGCACAGGCCTGTAGGGGTTGAGGGGACTCCGCGGGCCCCCCCACTCCCCTACGAATCACTGTCGTAATAGTGACCATAGGACAATGGGGGGTATCACTGTCCCTCCCCGATGGTTACAATGACCATCTGTTACACCATGCAGAGTTATTAGCTTTTACCGCTATTAATCATCAGCATTAATATGCATTTCGCCTTCTCTTTTTTTTTCTTTTATTCAAAATAAATTATATATATATATATATATATATATATATATATATATATATATATATATATATATATATATATATATATATATATATATATATATATATATATATATATATATGTATATGTATGTATGTATGTATGTATGTATATTTATATAATTTACATAACAAAGGAATATTGACTTATAAAAATAAAACATGAATAATATAAGAAATCAAATAAATGTTTAATTTAATTTAATTAGACATAGAGAGTAGATTTTTAAACAATAAGGATAAAACAATAAGAGTTCATTCAAAGGAGTGAATAACCCAGAGAGTTATTCACAGAGATAAAACAATCCAGGAAAATGAAAAGATAGATGCTTATGCTAGGGAATGTATTTTAATCTAATTTTCAATCTAAAATTTACAAAGATAAACTTATATTTTGCTTCCTCATAGAGATAAATAATCTAGAGAAAATAAATCATTTCCAGCCATGTACAGATGAAAGATAGACTATTATGCTGGTAAATGCAAGCTCATAAGGTGTATTTACAATCCATTTTTTAATCTAAAATTTACAAAGATAAACTTATATTTTGCTTCCTCATAGAGATAAATAATCCAGAGAAAATAATTCATTTCTAGCCATGTACAGATGAAAGATAGATGATTATACTGGTAAATGCAAGCTCATAAGGTGTATTTACAATCCCTTTTTCAATCTAAAATTTACAGAGACAACCAGAATAACAAGTATACTAAGATTTGCAAGGAAGCTAACTTATTCCTATAGGAAGATTTGATTCATCCATAGCAAGAAAAAAAAAGTAAGATTTTATTCTTTAAATTTAATTCATAGTGTGCATATAAAATAATATAAATCTAATATACAACAATTAGATAAGAAACAAGATTTTAATTCTTCAAACTAACAAAAATCCAATCTATTGAAAGACAATATTTTAATTCTTCAAACTAATCCACAACAAAATTCAATTTACAGTAAGGAGTTGAAAAATAGATTTCAAACTAATTTCAGCAATGTATTAAACCAAGATTGATCTAATTTAATTCATAGAAAAACTAAAAATGCATGATTCAAAATAAAACTAAATAAGAAGAAAACCATGGATACTTGCAAATGAAGAATCCCCTATGAATCCTTCAATCAGCCTCCCTTGATCTTCAAACTTGAAAGAATTCCTCCAAAGAAAATCTTAGCTATTTTCAAAATGAAATATTAAAACTTGTATATCTTTTATAAGAAAAATCCCTCTATTCCACTACCTAAATTTTTAATTTAAAAAAAAAGATTCTTTCCCAATTTTGGCCTTCATGCAAATTGATTAGACTTAGTGGGTGAAGTTACATGCAAGGTGGTGGAGAAGCCTCTAGAAGCTTCTTATTCTTCCTACAACATGTGCCATAATTTGGGTGAGGAAAATTAAATAAAAAATTAAGAAAAAAGTATATTTTCCATGTGTGTGTGTGTTTTATTATTTTTATCCCTTTATAATATTCATTCAATAGTTTATCCAAAAAAAATATAATAGAGTTTGTATTTTAAATCCAAAGGTGATAAAGGAGGGTTGTGACACATTTTTTATGCAGCCAGTTAAAACATAACCAATATAACAAGGAATAATCAGAAACAAATACAAGTCTAGATCAAATGTTCTCCATTATTCTTCTGCAACTTCAACCATTCTGCCATTACAATGAAAAGTCCCTATTTTAAACAATCACCAAAAATTTTGCATTTTGCATTTTGCATTTTGCATCTTGCATCTTGCATCATGCATCATACATTTTGCATTTTGCATTTTGTTTTTTGTATTTTGCATTTTGCATCTTGCATTTTTGCATTTTACATCTTGCATCTTGCATTTTGCATGTTTCATTTTACATTTTGCATTTTGCATCTTCCATTTTCCATTTTCCATTTTGCATCTTGCATCTTGCATTTTGCATGTTGCATTTTGCATTTTTCATCTTGCATTTTGCATCTTGCATTTTTCATTTTTTATTTTGCATGTTGCATCTTGTATCTTGCATTTTGCATCTTGTATCTAGCATTTTGTTTTTTGCATTTTGCATTTTGTATTTTTGCATTTTGTATCTTGCATCTAGAATTTTGCATGTTGGGTTTTGCATTTTGCATTATGCTTTTTTCATTTTTTTGATTTTGCATCTTGCATGTTGCATTTTGCATTTTTCATTTGAATTTTGCATTTTGAATTTTGCATCTTGTATTTTGCATCTTCCATCTTGCATTTTTCATTTTGCATCTTGCATCTTGCATTTTGTATTTTGCATCTTGCATTTTGCTTTTTACATTTTTGCATGATGCATCTTGCATCTTGCATTTTCCATGTTGTATTTTGCATTTTGCATCTTTCATCTTGCATTTTGCATTTTTCATCTTGCATTTTTTATGTAGCTAGTTAAAACATAACCAATATAAAAAGGAATAGTCAGAAATAAACACAAGTCTAGATCAAATGTTCTTCATTATTCTTTTGCAACTTCAGCAATTCTATAATGCCCTGCCAAGAAACCTCGAAGGGATAAAGCCATAACACAAGAATAGAGTGCAATAATTTTTATTTATTTTTTTAAGTTACACAACATTAAGATACAACAAGATATCAAAGATTCAGATTACATAGTGGAAGACATCAACTAACACCTAAAGAGTTTCCCAATGTAAATTACTTAAATTTCACAATTCACTTAACTCACACAATTAATCCCATAAGCTGATTATCTTTAAAACGAGATAATTCTTAAACAAGGATAATTTCTTTCAGAAAATGAAAATATAATTCACAAGATAAGGTTCATCCATTAAGATTCATTCATACTTTACATTGAAATATAAGCCATGCATCTAATATTCTAACACACTAGAATTTCATCATAAACATATGAGATATTTTCATGCATACTTAATTTCCTTAACAACAACTGAATATATTCCATTACTCTAAGTTACATTCTTTGACAATCCAATTTACTATATTTTAAAAGACGATTGCATACATGCATCTATGATAAATCTCATCTAAACCACTTATGCATTTGATCAAAATGGCATTCATACATGCTAACACTATACATGAAATAAGAAATAAAAACATCACATAACACCAAGATGATCTTGGAGTTCACCCCTAAAGGGATACATCTTCGGGTCTGCTCAACTGCAAGACCCCTCTGATAATTAATAAAGTTAAGAATACAAGAGGTTACACCATTTACAATCTGACCATCAAGGTGAAACATAATCAATATAAAAATGACCACATCAGTCAATAAATACATAAACGATCCCTGAAAAGAAAAGGATCCAGCTCAACATAATCAAAGCTAATACAAAGGTCCATTGGAGCATCCACAAAACTGAGTCATCACCACCAAAGGTCTAACATAAAACCCGATACTCACAAGGGCATAGACAAAAGGATGACCCACAAATGTGCTCCTAACATGACAAAATGACAACACACTAGTGAACATAGGGACAAGTGTCATCACACAACCTCGTATGGTTACCATGGCAGGTCTTCATAGGTTTTGGCTCCATACACTAGGTTACCCTGGCAACCTAATATGTACCTCCGGCCCATCCAAGCCTCATGTGGACCCACACATCCTTTTGTGAAGACAAGGATGATGGTTTGCCATTTCAAACCTTCTCACAGCATGTCGAGTCTGTGTTAGCACTCATCCCATGTGTGAGGTACAATTTCTTACTTAGAGATTAACATTCTAATCTACTATTAGGTTATCACTTATTAGACTCACTTTCAATGGGTTACCCAACAGCCTCTTTGGGTGTGACCCCCAATCGAAAGCCACTTTCCCTTACGACACTAGACTATACCCAAGTAACCTCATAAACCAATGAACACACATGGTCAGGCAAATAGAGTTCAAAAGGAGGGAACAACCATCTAGTCAAACATGACTCAAAAGAGGTACACTACTGATGGTACTCTAACCAGAGACCTGACCAACTATGGTCAACCACGAATCATCATTCGACACCCACACAAAGGATATGACCAAATACGACACTACCACAAAACAACAGTCAACTCAGAACCGAGGACTAAAACAAGTACCCCAAATCAATCCATATGACAAGGTCCTATCAAACAAAGCATGACTTACCATTATTTAAACAGAAGTGAATACAGAAATTAAACTCGCATAGGTAATATCCAGTAGATACAATCTTTTCTGAATTGATCTAAACGTTAAAAGTCAATCAAGTTTTCTACATGGTCTATATTAGATTGTAGTTATCTACCTCATCTCGGTATAGGTTGTTCTTGGTTTTCTAACTCTCTAAGGTTCATAGCATCGAACACACATAATAAGCCATAATGAGTTCTTAAACCAATTTCATATTAATAAAATCAGACAACCATTAACAAATTAAATAAGATATTTAATCTCCAATTAAAACATCATTGACATACTGGTTCAAAACCAATCTCTACAATTTCATATTTTCCAAGCCGAGTTACATTATACGGATCAAGGAAACATAAATATATACGGAATCCAAATGTAGATAATCATTTCCAAAATCAAAAAATTACTTCCGTATGCACATATAGAAGAATCCAAAATTAACTATTAATTAATGAATATATTTATTAATCCATGATTAATTAAATATAACAAATTAATAATTAATAACGGAATTAACAAATTACATATTTAATTAGAAAAATATTCATTAATAATAAAATAAAATTTGAGCATTAATTAATGTACACTTTCCATTATACAAATAATTAATAACAAATTAATCACAGTTTATTACTTAATGAATATTTAATCATAATTAAAAATAAACTTAATTAAAAATACATTTATTATAATATTAAATTATAATATATATATATTTTTTTCTTTAAAAAAATATATATATAAAAAAAAAAACGTTTCTTTTTTTTTTTGAAAACAAACTCATATTATAAGGGGAGGGAGGGTACCTACGTGGCCCCCCCCTTGGGAGCTCACGCTACCCACGGTAGCACTACTACCAAATGGTAGCAAGCGGCTGCCATTGGCAGTGCTACTACCATTTCAGAGCAGTCCGCTACCATGGTAGCAAGCTACCTCCCGCATGGTGGGGGGTTTGTGCCCTGCCACGTGGGTATTAAATTAGTTTTTTTTTTTTAAATTTTAATTTTTTTTTTACAATTTTTACTGTCAAACACACACACAGTAAAAAAAATACAGTCTCCCAGAGACTAAATTATTCATCTTTTTTTTTTTTTTTTTTTTTTAAAACACAATTTTGATTTGCAATGAAAATCAGTTTGGTATGAAATATGTTTTATTTCATGTTATTGATGGTTATACCTCTTTTGAACCACCATGGGTTTAAAATACCCAAAACAAATTGAGGAATATCAAAACCCCAAATAAATTTTTCAACAAAAATCCATATATGGGCAAAAAGAACCATTTTTACACAATGATTCAACTATTTATGCAAAAACAAAATTTGATAAGCATAGTTCTATAATTACAAATCCAAATTACATCTAAAATCAACTTGAAAGATTGATTTTTTTTAACAACAAACATTTTTCTTTCAACCACAGACCATTTCTTTGGTAACAACGAAGACAAATAAGGTAATTCCTACCTTCATATGCATTCCTGGAAGGGATTTGAAGGAGAGCCCACCTGCAAGCTCCAAAAACCTTCTTCCTTCCAAAACCCCCAAATTTCTTCCAAAATATTTTTCCAAAATTATATTTTTCTTCAAAAAAATTCAATCCCCAATATTTTCCAAAAGTCTAGGTTATATGGAAAAGTTTGACCAAAAATCTCATTTTTGGATTTAAAATTTTTATTTAAAATAATTCACCAAAAATCATTCATTTAAACTATATCCATAAATTAAATTGCTTTTCAATTTAAAATTGATTTTCTCACTCACTTGTAATTTAACCTTTCTATTTCAAAAATTTCAAAAAGATAAAATTAATTCTATTTCAATTAAAATTAAATCTTTCTTTTTCAATAGCATAAACATAACAAATTTAATATTAAAATTAACTATTTAATTGAATTTGCTCCCAATTTAAATAGAGCAATTCAAATAATGATTAATCACATAAAAATGGAGCCTATTTAATTTATTCCCCAAATAAACTAATGCATAAACAAACATTAAATCAATTAAAGATTAAGGATCAATCATTCAATTTAACCACACACGTAAGCACGCAAACCAAGAAATTCAATTAGACAGACGACCCACAAAACCAACCAAAGGGAATATTGACGATGACTGATGACGCTCACTTGAGCACGACTATGGTCAACTAGGGTCTTATGACCACCTAATCCAACTCTAAGGATTAAAGAGGTACACTCAAACCTGTGAATCCAGGTGAAGATGAACCTTGCACTCATGCGGTACTATACCTGAAATCTCCTGCAACCAAGAGTCATACATGCATACATATATAAACTTAATGAATGCATTAGCTCAAGATCATAACACAAAATAGGAGAATTACTAACTTGCATACAAACTGGTGCGAAAACCACATCGACAACTATATATTAAATCAAACATCTAACTATAACATTATATTATGATAAACTAACCAAGATTAAACTGAGATTAGAAATTGATTAGGGTAGAGGTAGTACAAATTCAACCATTACAATGAAAAAGTTCATATTTTAAACAATCACCAAATATTTTACATTTTGCATTTTGCATTTTACATTTTACATTTTGTATTTTGCATTTTGCATCTTGCATATTGCATCTTGCATCTTGCATCTTTCATCTTGCATCTTGCATTTTGCATCATTTTGCATCTTGCATCTTGCATTTTGCATTTTGCATTTTGATGTAGCCAGTTAAAACATAATCAATATAACAAGGAATAATAAGAAATAAATAGAAGTCTAGATCAAATGTTCTTCATTATTCTTTTGCAACTTCCAACCATTCTGCCATTACAATGAAAAAGTCCCTATTTTAAACAATCACCGAATATTTTGCATTTTGGATTTTGCATTTTGCATTTTGCATCTTGCATTTTGCATCTTGCATTTTGCATCTTTCATCTGGCATCTTGCATCTTGCATCTTGCATCTTGCATCTTGCATCTTGCATCATTTTGTATAATTTTGCATCATTTTGTATTTTGCATTTTGTATTTTGCATTTTGCATTTTGCATTTTGCATCTTTCATTTTGCATTTTGCATTTTTACATTTTGTATCTTGCATCTTTCATTTTGCATTTTCCATTTTTGCATTTTGCATCTTGCATCTTGTATTTTTCGTGTTGCATTTTGCATTTTGCATCTTGCATCTTGCTTTTTGCATTTTGCATCTTGCATCTTGCTTTTTGTATTTTCCATCTTGCATTTTTTATGTAGCCAGCTAAAACACAACCAATATAAAAAGGAATAATTAGAAATAAACACAAGTCTAGATCAAATGTTCTCCATTATTATTCTACAACTTCAACCATTTTGCCATTACAATGAAAAAGTCCCTATGTTAAACAATCACCAGAAAAAAATTGCATTTTGCATTGTGCATTTTGCAATTTGCATTTTACATTTTTCATTTTGCATCTTGCATCTTGCATCTTGCATCTTTCATCTCACATTTTGCATTTTACATTTTGCATTTTGCATTTTGCATTTTGCATCTTGCATCTTGCATCTTGCATTTTGCATTTAACATCTTGGATCTTACATTTTGCATGTTTCATTTTACATTTTGTATTTTGCATCTTGCATTTTGCGTTTTGCATTTTTGCATTTTGCATCTTGCATATTGCATTTTCATGTTGCATTTTTCATGTTATATTTTCCATTTTAAATCTTGCATTTTTCATCTTGCATTTTTCATGTTTCATTTTTCATCTTGCATCTTGCATTTTGCATCTTGCATTTTGCATTTTGCATTTTATATTTTGCATTTTGTATTTTGCATTTTGCATTTTGGATTTTGCATCTTCCATTTTGCATTTTTGCATTTTGTATCTTGCATCTTGAATTTTGCATGTTGCATTTTGCGTTTTGCCTTTTACATCTTGCATTTTTCTTTTTGCATTTTTGCATTTTGTATCTTGCATATTGCATTTTGCATTTTGCATTTGCATTTTCCATTTTGTACTTTGCATGTTGCATTTTGCATTTTGCATCTTGCATCTTGCAATTTGTATTTTACATCTTGCATTTTGCATTTTGCATTTATGCATTTCGCATCTTGTATCTTCCATTTTACATGTTGCATGTTGCATTTTGCATTTTGCATCTTGCATCTTGCATTTTGCATTTTGCATCTTGCATCTTGCATTTTGCATTTTGCATCTTGCATTTTTTATGTAGCCAATTAAAAAATAATCAATATAATAGGGAATAACTAGAAATAAACACAATTCTAGATCAAATGTTCTTCATTATTCTTCTACAATTTCAACCATTCTGCAATTACAATGAAAAAGTCCCTATTTTAAACAATCACCAAAAATTTTGCATTTTGCATTTCGCATTTTGCATTTTGTATTTTTCATTTGGATTTTGCATTTTGCATCTTGCATCTTGCATCTTGTATCTTGCAACTTGCATCTTTCTTTTTGCATTTTACATTTTTCATTTTTCATTTTGCTTTTTGCATTTTGCATTTTGCATCTTGCATTTTTGCATTTTACATCTCACATCTTGCATTTTGCATGTTTCATTTTTCATTTTACATTTTGCATTTTGCATCTTCCATTTTGCATTTTACATTTTTTCATTTTGCATCTTGCATCTTGCATTTTTCATCTTGCATTTTTCATTTTGCATCTTGCATTTTGCATCATGCGTTTTACATTTTCCATTTTGCATCTAGCATTTTGCATCTTGCATCTTGCATTTTGCATGATTTTTCATTTTGCATCTTGCATTTTGCATTTTGCATTTTGTATTTTCCATTTTGCATTTTGCATCTTGCATTTTGAATTTTCCATTTTTGCATTTTTTATCTTGCATCTTGCATTTTGCATTTTGCATTTTTGCATTTTTTATTTTGCATTTTGCATTTTGCATTTCGCATTTTGCATTTTGCATCTTGCATTTTGCATCTTGCATCTTGCATATTGGATTTTGCATTTTGCATCTTGTATCTTGCATTTTGCATGTTGCATCCTGCATTTTGCATTTTGCATGTTGCATTTTGCATCTAGCATTTTGTATTTTGCATTTTGTATTTTGCATTTTGCATTTTGCATCTTGATCTTGTATTTTGTATTTTGCATTTTGCATTTTACATTTTGCATTTTGCATTTTGCATTTTGCATTTTTCCTATTCCATTTTTCATGTTGCATTATACATTTTTGATCTTGCATTTTAGATTTTGCATCTGGTATTTTGCATGTTGCATTTTGCATTTTGAAAAAAAATTCATTTTGCATTTTGCATGTTGCATTTTGATCTTGCATTTTGCATTTTGCATTTTACATTTTGTATTTTTCATTTTGATCTTGCATCTTGCATTTTTCATTTTGTATTTTGCATTTTGTGTAATGCCCCACTAGGAAACCCCGAAGGGATAAGCTAAAACACATGAATAGAGTGCAATAATTTTTTTTTTAAAAGTTAAACATATCACAATGATACAATGAGATATCAAAGTTTAGATTATACAATGGAAGACATCAGCTAATACCTAAAGAGTTTCCCAACATGATTATTTAATTCCACATTTCACTTAACTAACACTAATAGATCCAATAAGTTGATTATCTTATAATGAGATAATTCTTAAACAAGGACAATTTCTTTCAGAAGATGAAAATATAAATCACATGATAAGGTTCATCCATTAAGATTCATCTATACCCTTCATTCATACTTTTCATTAAAATTTAAGTCATGCATCTAATTTCATAACACACTTTAATTCCATCATAAAATAATGAGTTCTTTCCATGCATACTTAATTTCATTATCAATAACTAAATGCATTCTATTGTTCAAAACTACATTCTTTCATGATCCACATTACTGCATACATGCATTTACGATAAATCTCATCTAATCCACTTATGCATTCTATCAAAATTTCATCCATACATGCTAACAATAAACATGAAACATAAGAAAAAAAGCATCAATTAACACCAAATTAATCTCGAATTTCACCCCTAAAGGGCTACATCTCCAGGTCTGCTCAACTGCAAGACCCCTATGATAATTAATAAAGTTAAGAATACATCAGGCTCACATCATTTACAATCTTGTCATCAAGGCGAAACATAACCAATATACAAATGACCACATCAATCAATAAGTACATAAATGATCCCTGAATAGGAAATGATCCAACTAAACATAATCGAAGCAAATACAAAGGTCTACTAGAGCATCTATGAAACTAAGTCATCGCAACCCAAGGTCTAACATGATGTCAAGTAATCACAAGGGCATAAGCAACATGATGACTCCACAAAGTGCTCAGGTATCAAGATAAAATTTCAACACACTAGAAAACATAGGGACAAGTATCATCACACAACCTGGTATGGTTACCATGGCAGGTCTTCATAGGTTATGGCCCCATACACTAGGTTACTCTAGCAACCTAATCCTAACCTTTGGCCCATCCAAGCCTTATGTGGACCCACATATCCTATCATGAAGACAAGGATGATGGTTTGCCATCTCAGGCCTTCTCACTGTATGTCAAGTCTATACTAGAACTCATCCCATGTGTGAGGTACAATTATCTTACTTAGTGATTCATTAACTAACACTCTAATTTACTATAATGTTATCACTTATTAGACACACTTTCGATGGGTTACCCAACAATGACTTTGAGCGTAGCCCCCAATCGAAAGCCACTTTCCCATACGACACTAGACCAAACTCAATGAACTCATAAACCAAGAAATACACAAGGTCAAGGAACCAGAGTTCAAAAAGGAGGAAACAACCATTTGGTCAAGCATGACTTCATATGAGGTGCACTACAAATCATCATTCAGCACCTGCATAAAGGATATGACTAATAACAACACCACAACAAAACAACAGTCAAACTTGAGACTGAAGATAGAAACAGGTACCTCAAATCAATCCATATGATAGGGTCCAATCAAACAAATCAAGGCTTGCCATTACTTAAGAAAAAGCGAATACATAAATGAAACTTGCATAGGCAACAATTGGTAGATATAATCTTTTTTTCAAATTGGTTTAAACATTAAATGTCGATCAAGTTTTTCTAAATGATCTAAGTTAGATTGTAGTTATCTACCTCAACTAGGTACAAATCGTTCTTGGTTTTCTAACTCTCTAAGGTTCATTTGTATCGAACATACAAAAATGCGTCAATATGAGTTTTAAACCAAGTTCACATGAATATAATTAAATAACCATTAACCAACTAAATATGATATCACTCTACAGTCAAAACATCATTGTCATGTTGGTTCGAAAATAATTGCCTAAGTTCATCTTTCCAGAATTAAGTTAAACTTTTTTGATTAAAGAAATATACATTTAAAAGAACCAAAAATAGGCAAGCTTTTCCCAAATCCACAAAATTACTTCCTTACATACCTCTACAAAAATACCAAAATTAGCTATTAATTAATGTACATATTTATTAATCCATGATTAATAAAATATAATAATTTAATAATTAATAACAAAATTAGCAATTCAAGTACTTCATTAGAAAAATGTGCATTAATCATAAAATAAAATCTTAATATTAATTAACATATATATACCATTATACAATTAATAAATATCAAATTAATAAAAAATTATTAATTAATTCCAAATTAATCATAATTAGAACTTTATTTTTAAAAAATCACATTTAAAATAATATTTAACGATTATAATATTTTTTTCTGAATTTTTTTTTTAAAAAACACAATAATAAAATTAAAAAAAAAGTATATGAAAAGGGGGGAGGGTACCCACGTGGACCTCCACGTGGCCCCCCTTGGGTATCTCACACTACCTATGGTAGCACTGCTACCCAAAGGTAGCAGTCGCTACCAAGGGTAGTGATGCTACCCTAGAGAGCACGCAATACCCTTACACGTGGAGGGGGAAACTCTGGGACGTGGGGGGGTATGCTATTTTTAAAATTTTTCTTTTAAATTTACTGTTAAAATTACAGCTAATAGAAAAAAATGCAATCTCAGCAGAGACATGAAAAAAAAAAAAATTTAACAATAAAATAGCAACCCCTAGGGATAAACTTCTAGAATGCATGGTTTTCACAAAAAACCAAATTTAGAATAACCATAATCAAAATAGGCAAATTTTCTCAACCAAAAAATCATATATGGCAACCTAAGATGGATTTACACCATTTATCCAATCCATTCAACCAATCTTGCCCAAAACAAACTAATTTCTAAAATAAAACTTAAAATTGAGAACACCCAATGGAGATTTAAACAAGTGTTCATCATGAACAACCATTCCTAAATAATATCCAATATTGGGTTTTAGAAAAGTAAGAACAAAACAACCAAAAATAAAAGAGATGAATCTAAATCCTACCTCATCTCGTATTCCTGGCAAGATCTGATGAAGAGCCCCAAGCTGCAGCTAAAGAAATCCTTGTCCTCCCAAAACCCCCAAATTTCCATCCAAAAATATTTTCAAAAAAATATTTTCCAAAACAAAAATCAACCTCTCTATTTTTCCCAAAACCCTAGGTTAAATGGGAGAAGTTTGACCAAAATTTTTATTTTGGATTTAAAATTTTTATTTAAAATAATTCTCCAAAAATCATTCTTTTAAACTATATCAATAAATTAAACTTGCTTTTCAATTTAAAATTGATTTTTCCAAATAACTGAAATTAACCTTTCTATTTCAAAGAAGCCAACAAGATAAAATTAATTCTAGTTCAATTAAATTTAAATCTTTTTTTTCATAAGCATAAACAAAATAATTTGACATTAAAATTAACCATTTAATCGAACTTGCTACCAACCTAAATTGATCAATTCAATTAACGATTAATCACATAAAAATGGAGCCTATTTAATTTAGTCCCCAAAATACTAATACGAAAACACACAATTAATCAAATTAAGGATTAAAGATTAATTACTCGATTTAACCACACACACAAAACACACAACCCAAGAAAGCCACACAGATAGACGACCCGCATACCCAACCAAAGGTAATACCGACGATGACTAACAATGCTCACTTGAGCATGACCATGGTCAAATGAAGATCTCACGACCACCTAATCCAACTCTAAGGATTAATGTCACAACCCTCCTTTATCACTTTTAGATTTAAAATACAAACTCTATTATATTTTGGATAAACTATTTAAATGATTGAATGAATATCATAAAAGGATAAAATAATAAAACTCACACACACATGGAAAATATACATTTTTCTTAATTATTTATTTAATTTTCCTCACCCAATTGTGGCACATGTTGTAGGAAGAATAAGAAGCTTCTAGAGGATTCTCCACCACCTTGCATGTAACTCCTCCCACTAAGTCTAATCAATTTTGCATGAAGTCCAAAATTGGGAAAGAATCTTTTTTTTTAAATTAAAAATTTAGGTAGTGGAATAGAGGGATTTTTCTTATAAATGATATGCAAGTTTTCAAAAATGGGAGTTGGTTATTCCATAAAAAAATTCTTCTCTCAAGTAAATTTTTTGTTTGTCATATTTCATTCTTTTGGAAATAGCTAAGATTGCTTTGGAGGATTTCTTTCATGTTTGAAGGATCAAGGGAGGCTAATTGAATGATTCATAGGGGATTCTATGTCAATTACAAAAAAAAATTGTTGAAGAAAGGATAGAAATCGCTGTGAATAATTTTTTGCGATATTCTCATTTGTTCGAGTTTGGTTATCTACTCCTCTCTAGAAAATAACAGGTTAAAACCAAGGAATGCGTCCCTCTATGAATAACTCTTTGTATTAATTACTCCAATATGTAAATCCATATCACTTCATTTTTTTTTGTATTCTGGTTTAGTTTTACTCTCTCTATTAATCACTCCAATATGCAATTTCTTATTGCTTTCATTTTTGTATGTCGGTTAAACTCTACTTTCTTGTTTAAAATTAAAATTGGAAATCATATGTGTGTGTGTGTGTGTGTGTGTGTGTCTGTGTAAAATTATATAGTAATTATAAATTTCTTTAATGCAAAAGTAAAATGACATAGTAATTAGAAAATTTAATTTATGCCATGTATGCGGTACCCAGCACTCTACACGGAGTAGTGGGCCACAGGCGGACATAACACTCTGCTGGGGGAGTGGTACCATTATAGTACCCTCCACTAGCCTGCGGTCACTTGTGCGATAGTGGCTGCAAGGTAGTGGAGGGGACCTGTGGGGTCCCCCTCCCAGTTACCTTTCTAAAATGCCAACCAATGGCAATAATAAATGTTAAAAAAAAAATTATATTTACATATGTTAATTAAATTCTTTTTTTTCTCTTATATAATTTTAGTTTATTAAAAATTTTAAACTTAGATAAATTTTTTTAGCAATTTATAAATTGTAATTAAATTTTATCAAGTTTTATAATTAGATCTTTTTTTTTTTCACTAGCAGTTAATTCATATTAAATGATTTGAAGCTGAATTGTATTGTGGGATTAGTGGTTTATTAGCAATATTCTTGCATGTAACCTACACTACCTTCGCCTCATGCAGATTGCTTCACATTGATTTCATTTATTGGCATTTCACATTTGATCATTATTATGCAAGTTTCCTAATTGTTATTATCATGCAAAGTTATACTCCAAGATTCTGAATAATAAATAATGTTAAATATGATTTTATTCCATGTAATTCATCAAGTAATTATTTCAATTAATTGAGCTTTGCAATGTTTAAATTTTACGCGTTCAATTAGTAATTGTTTCCAAGCATAATGTTTTAGTAGTTAGAAAACTAAGTAAAGGAAGTTGGAAAACCAAAACTAGCAGCGTTCGGTATATACAGTGCCTCTGGGTCACGCTTACAGGTAATGTCGTCATGTTGAACTACTGCACATAATGCCTAATAAAGCTGCGTCAACGACATCCATGGCATCGTCCCTATAAATCGTTGGGGAGTAATAAGGGACACTTAGAAGTTAAAATCCAAGGGGCAGGTAATCCCCCTTGGATCGATAATCTAATAAGATAACTTTTAAATGATTTCACATCCGTTGAGATAAACCATAGTAAACCCCCTTTTAGGGATGGTTAAGTTAAATGATTTTATGAAATTGATTTCTTTTTTTATCTTGAAGAGATATTGGTGATTGGTAATTTGGTCAAGGGTGATGCTCGTGATAGGTGTTAGGATCTAGTTGTTTTAGGCCACAAGCAATAGGCCATCTTGAGCCTTTGCTTAAGCGCTACCATCGTGGGTAGCAACCGTAGAGAAACTGTTTGGGACATTGACCCTAGAAAGGGTTGTGTACCCACAAATCAGTTTACATCAAACCATAGAATAGAAAATATAACTACATACTTTACGCCTTGATCCCGTGCCGAAGTAGGTATGTAGGTAGTCTTGGGACAAAGTTGTCCCTCATACTCAGGTGTTCGTGGGTGGGGTCTAGGCTTGGTTAAGTAAGAATCCTATTTGAAAGATAAGATAATTAAATTGGAAAAAGAAATTCAATGCATACTCGGAAGGAATCCCATATGGATTCGCTTGACTTCCTAAGGCTTTAAGCCAAATTCTGAGGTAGAATTCAAGCTTGTATTATTTAAATTACTCCTAAGGATTGTGACCTCGGTGCACTTCTATTAGAAGAGGGTAGTACTTAGTGAGTGGCTCAGGACCTAAATGGTCCTGATGAGTCTAAGGCTTTAGCTAGAGCATCTCCTATCCCATTTGGATAGATGCCTACCCCGTATGGGTATATGCCTATCCCGTATTGGATAGATGGAATCTTATGTCCCGCATGGACAGTTGCCTAACCCGTATGGTTAGATGCTCATCCCAAATGGATGAATGCCTAATCCTAATGGATGGATGCCCAAAGTATGCAATTGAATAAAACATAATGATTAAATTAAGCACACAAAAATAAAGAATACTCAATTTTGTTGAGTTAATCATGGTGGGTTATTACATGTGGTATCAAAGAAAAGGTTCAAATCTAGGCCTTGTGCTCACTTCAATTTATTCAACTAAGGGAATGTTTTGCATTGATAGGAATTAAATTTTAAAATTTGAAATCAAGAACTAACTACATAATTTAACTTTCAGGTAAAAACCTAGAATGGCAAGAGGAAGAGGAAGAGGAAGAGGAAGAGGAAGAGGAAGGGGTAATGGAAGACATACTAGGAGTCAAAGAGAAGAAAACCATGAGGAAAACCATGAAGAAAACCATGAAGAAAACCATGAGGAAGACCATGAAGAGGATCAACGCAATCCAAGAAATAACGAAGATGGGGTCCAAGCTATAATCTATCTTCTAACCAAACAAAGAGATAAAATCAACTTTCTGGAACAATCAATGCAGGACCTTAGGGAAAGGCAGAACAACTTTGAAAATAGAAGTGGCACCAAAAATGGAAACCCTGGTAGCAATCAAGGGAATATGGTGGGTAATAGAAAGGAAAATAACATATTGGAACTCTCCAAGGAATTAAAGAAAATCACCCCTCCTAAGTTTGATGGGAGGCAGATTGGTGAAGGGGTTGAGAATTGGCTAAATGAAATGGAAAAATATTTTGAGCTAAGAGATTTTAGTGAAACAACCAAGGCCTTATGGGGTTCCTATCAACTCACAGGGGAGGCAGCTATTTGGTGGACCAACACCAAGGAACACAATGGGTATAGCAGGGATACGGTCACATGGGATCAATTTGTTCACCACTTCCAAGATAGGTTGCTCCCTCAATTGTTCTTCAATGAGAAGGTGACAGAATTCCATAATCTACATCAAGGGTCCCTATCTGTTCAACAATATTGGGATAAGTTCACCAAGTTGCTTAAATATGTACCTATGTACTAGAAAGATGAAGAAGGTCAAGCAAGGAAGTTCATTTTGGGGCTAAATACCAACATAGGGGTAGAGGTTGACATACATGGACCTAGAAACATGAATGAAGTACTTGAAAAGTCCCTAAGGCAAGAGAGGAAGATTCAAACACTAGCAGGGCGGAACTATAATGGGAACCACTCATTTAAAAGGAAGCAAGAATTCAATGGAAACACTAATTTCAACAAGGGTCAAAGGAATAACTCTTCTGAAAGAAGGCCACCTCCTAATCAATATCAGAGAAATGGAAATAGTAATAATAATAGAGGCAATAATAATAGAGGCAACTATAATAGGAATGACCAGTAGAACAGGGTAACTTATCCACTCAGGGTCAATGAAACAAGGAATGATCCCCCTGGAAATCAAGGTAGGAGGGGTCCTCCAGGTGGATGCTTCATGTGTGGGGGAAACTATTTTTCTAGAGAGTGCCCCAGGATGCAAGGACAAATTAAGGACAATCAACCCCAACAAGGGTCCCAACAAAGGATTCATGCAGTGGTTAGGAACTGAAGAGGAAGATACCAAAATGTTCCCGTGGAAACTACAAGTACACTATTTGAACAATCAATATCAATTCTAATTGACACTGGATCATTTGAATGTTTCATCTCACCTAAATTAGTAAACAAATATGCATTAAAAGTTAATCAAATGGAGTCATCATGGATGGCTCAATATGGGGATAAGGCAACTAGGAAAGTAACTAAGTGTTTGCCGAGGGCAAGGGTACAATTTCCTGAGTTTGAAACAAGGGTAGATCTCTATGTGGCACCCTTAGGATTATACAATATAATTATTGGAATGAGTTGGTTAATAAACCATCAAGCTAATGTAGATTTCTATAACAAAGTTGTTGAATGTTTGGATGATGGGGGGAAAAGGGTCAAAATCCAAGGAAAGTTTAAACCCATTAATATAGAAACCATCTCAGTAATGCAATTAAAGAAGGAAAGGAGAAGAGGAGGCCAAATCTATATGGTTGAAATTGATGAAGGAAAGGAGGAAAATACACCAACCTTTGAAAATGCCCCTTTCTTAAAAGAATTTAAGGATTTTTTTCCAGAAGAATTACCCGATTTACCCCCTAAGAGGAAGTTTGACTTTTCTATCAAAGTACTACCAGGAGCTGAACCAGTATCACGGGCACCTTACCATATGAACACAACCAAATTAGAAGAGCTCAAAATGCAATTAGAGGAACTCTTAGCTAAGGGATTAATAAGGCCAAGTGTATCACCATGGGGAGCGCCAGTCTTATTTGTTAAGAAGAAGGATGGAACCTTAAGGCTATGCATCGACTATAGGATGTTGAACAAGGTCACAATAAAGAATAGGTATCCCTTGCCTCACATAGAGGATCTTTTTGACCAAATGAAAGGAGCGACAGTTTTCTCAAAGATAGACCTCTGGTTAGGGTACCATCAACTCAGAATTAAGGAGGAAGACATTCTGAAAACAACTTTCAGGACAAGATATGGGCATTATGAATTCACAGTAGTTCCTTTCGGTTTAACCAATGCCCCAGCTGCATTTATGAACCTAATGAATAGTGTACTCCATGACTACTTGGATAAATTTATTTTGGTATTTCTAGATGACATATTGATTTACTCTAGAAATGAAGAGGAACATTTAGTGCACCTACAAATTGTTTTGTAAAGGTTGAGAGAACATAAGTTATATGAGAAATTGTCCAAATGTGCCTTCTTTGAGGAAAAGATCCACTACCTTGGGCATATAATATCAAAGGAAGGAATAGCAGTTGATCCAGATAAAATAAAGGCAATAGTAGAAGGGCCAATCCCTAAGAATGTTTGAGAGGTAAGAAGCTTTATGGGGCTAGTAGGTTACTATAGGAGGTTTGTGGAAGGATTCTCTAAAATAGAAAACCCCATCACCTCATTACAAAGGAAGGGCAAAAGGTTTGTGTGGACCAAGCAAAGTGATAAGGAATTCCAAATCTTGAAGGGAAAATTAACTTCAACACCCATTCTAAAGGTACCAGATCCGAATGGACACTTCATAGTTGTAACTGATGCTTCTATTCAAGGGTTAGGAGGAGTACTTGTCCAAGATGAATGGGTAGTAGCTTACAAATCCAAAAAGCTAAAGACTGATGAAGTCAATTATGCACCCAATGACTTAGAGTTGGCAGCAAGTGTGCATGCCCTACAAAAATGGAGACACTTCTTACTAGGGAAGCCCTTTGAGCTAAAGTTAGACAACCAAGGACTAAAGTACATCTTTACCCAACCCCACTTAAATGTCAGACAAAGAAGGTGGTTATAGTTTCTAAGTGAATACGATTTTGAAATTGAATATATTAAAGGGAAGGAAAATAGGGTGGCAGATGCCTTAAGTAGGAGGAGACACTTGATGACTATAACAACATTCAAAACTTCTTTCAAAAGGTAAGTAATTGATGAGCGGGGTCACAACCCATGGTATGAGCAAGTCAAATTGAACTTAGAACACAACCCAACTGATCCTAAGGTTGAAGGGTATACACTAAATGAAGAAGGGTTGCTCAGATACAATAATAGAATCTATATTCCAAATTCAGGAGACTTAAGGGAAGTAGTCCTGTCAGAGGCTCACAATGCCCCTTATTCAGGGCACCTGGGAGTTAACAAACTTTATGTAGATCTAAAGAAGTTATACTTTTGGCAAGGGATGAAGAATGACATTGTCAAGTATGTGGCTAAATGTTTGGAGTGTCAAAGAGTAAAGGCAGAACATAGACATCCAGCTGAATTGTTACAATTGCACGATGTACCTCAACACAAGTGGCAAGTTATTAGCATGGATTTTGTACAAGGGTTACCCATGTCACCTTCTGGGCATGATGCATAATGGTGGTAATTGACAAACTCACTAAGGTGGCACACTTTATACCAGGGAATTAGACGGATGATGCACCTACCTTGGCTAGATGCTTTATTAAGGAAATATTTAGGTTGCATGGAATACCAGAGAAAATCATATCAGATAGAGATGCTAGATTCACTTCCAATTTTTGGACCACCCTTCAATCAACTCTAGGAACTCAACTAAATTTTAGCACCACATACCATCCCGAAACCGACGGTCAAACAGAAAGGACAAATCAGATTATGGAGGACCTACTTCGCATGTATTGTTTGGATCAACAGAGGAAATGGGAAGGATACCTACCTCTAGTAGAATTTCTTACAATAATACATATCAAACATCTTTGGGAATGGAACCTTTTGAAGCTTTGTATGATAGACCATGTCGAACACCTTTGAGTTGGGATAGTCTTGAAGATAGAGTGATTATTGGACTAGATATTGACTAGATATGTTGAAAGAGATGGAAAGGAAAACTAAGGAAATTAGGCAAAGATTAAAGGAAGCCTCAGATAGGCAGAAAAGTTATGCAGACAAAAACAAAACTCCAAGGGAGTTTGAGATGGGAGAGAAAGTCTTCCTAAGGGTTAGGCCACACAAGAGTTCCATAAGATTTGGGAAAAAGACTAAGCTTGCACCTCATTATGTTGGACCCTTTGAAGTATTGGGAAGGATTAATCTAGTTGCATACCGGTTGGCCTTACCTCCTTAGTTGAGCCGAATCCATGATGTCTTTCATGTATCCCTTCTTAAAAAGTATGTACCTGATGAGAAACACATTTTGAATTGGGATGCTTTATAGGTCTAGGAAATGGGAGGAATAATGATAGAGCCATTCAGAATCTTGGAGAGGTGCCAGTGCCAGTTGCGCAATAGAGAGGTTGATTAGTGCAAAGTGCAATGGGACCAATATGATGAAAAGAATGCCACGTGGGAAGATACTAAGGAGATGCAGCAATTGTTTCCTTTTTTGTTTTAAAAGTAAACTATAGACTTTTTTAGATGCATTTAATAAGTGCATCGGGATGATGCACAAATTAAGGGGGGCAGGATGTCACAACCCTTCTTTATCACTTTTAGATTTAAAATACAAACTCTATTATATTTTGGATAAACTATTTAAATGATTGAATGAATATCATAAAAGGATAAAATAATAAAACTAACACACACACATGGAAAATATACATTTTTCTTAATTATTTATTTAATTTTCCTCACCCAATTATGGCACATGTTGTAGGAAGAATAAGAAGATTCTAGAGGATTCTCCACCACCTTGCATGTAACTCCTCCCACTAAGTCTAATCAATTTTGCATGAAGTCCAAAATTGGGAAAGAATCTCTTTTTTTTTAATTAAAAATTTAGGTAGTGGAATAGAGGGATTTTTCTTATAAATGATATGCAAGTTTTCAAAAATGGGAGTTGGTTATTCCATAAAGAAATTCTTCTCTCAAGTAAATTTTTTGGTAGTCATATTTCATTCTTTTGGAAATAGGTAAGATTGCTTTGGAGGATTTCTTTCAAGTTTGAAGGATCAAGGGAGGCTAATTGAAGGATTCATAGGGGATTCTATGTCAATTGCAAGTATCCAGGTTCTTCTTATTTAGTTTTTTTTTTAATCATGCATCTTATTCTTGTTGAAAATTAGATTAGATCAATTTATTTCAGTTTCTTGTTGGAAATTAGATTGATCAATTTATTTCAGTTTCTTGTTGAAAATTAGATTAGATCAATTTATTTCAGTTTCTTGTTGGAAATTAGATTGATAAATTTATTTCAGTTTCTTGTTGAAGAATTAGATTAGATCAATTTTTTTTTTTCAGTTTCTTGTTTAAGATTTAGATTCGATCAATCTATTTCAGTTTCTTGTTGAAAGAATTAGATTAGATCAATTTATTTCAGTTCTTGTTGAAGAACTAGATTAGATCAATCTTTATTTCTCCCTCTAATTCATCTCTCTGGTCTTCGAATAAAATCTAAATCTCATAGATCTCACTGTGGATATTTCTCTATGTTTCTCATTTGATTCTATACATATTTTCCATTATCTAGTTATATATTTTCTGTTAAAAAAAAATTGTTGAAAAAAGGATAGAAATCGCTGTGAATAATTTTCTGCTATATTCTCATTTGTTCGAGTTTGGTTATCTACTCCTCTCTAGAAAATAACAATTGAAAACCAAGGAATGAGTCCCTTTGTGAATAACTCTCTGTATTAATTACTCCAATATGTAAATCCATATCACTTCATTTTTTTTTGTATTCTGGTTTAGTTTTACTCTCTGTGTTAATCGCTCCAATATGCAATTCCTTATTGCTTTCATTTTTGTATGTCGGTTAAACTCTACTCTCTTGTTTAAAATTAAAATTGGAAATCATATATATATATATGTATAAAATTATATAATAATTATAAATTTTTGTTCAAATTAAATCTAGAGATCATATATATATATATATATATATATATATATATAGTGGTAATTATAAATTTCTTTTATGCAAATGTAAAATGACATAGTAATTAGAAAATTTAATTTATGCCATGTACGCGGTACCCAACAATCTGCATGGAGTAGTGGGTCGCAGGCGGAGATAACACTCTGTAGGGGGAGTGGTACCATTACGGTACCCTCCACTAGCCTACGGTCACTACTACGGCAGTGGCTGTAGGGTAGTGGAGGGGACCCATGGGGTCCCCCTGCCACTTACCTTTTTTAAATGCCAACCAATGGCAATATTAAATGTTAAAAAAAAAATTATTTATATATATGTTAATTAAATTCTTTTTTTTCTCTTATATAATTTTAGTTTATTAAAAATTTTAAACTTAGATTAATTTTTTTAGCAATTTATAAATTGTAATTAAATTTTATCAATTTTTATAATTAGATCTTTTTCTTTTTCACTACCAATTAATTCATATTAAATGATTTGAAGTTGAATTGTATTGTGGGATTAGTGGCTTATAAGCGATATTCTCACATGTAACCTACACTACCTTCACCTCATGTAGATTGCTTCACTTTGATTTCATTTATTGGCGTTTCACATTTGATCATTATTATGCAAGTTTCCTAATTGTTATTATCATGCAAAGTTATACTCTAAGATTCTGAATAATAAATAATGTTAAATATGATTTTATTCCATGTAATTCATCAAGTAATTATTTCAATTAATTGAGCTTTGCAATGCTTAAATTTTACGTGTTCAATTAGTAATTGTTTGCAAGCATAATGTTTTCGAAGTTAGAAAACTAAGTAAAGGAAGTTGGAAAACCAAAACTAGTAGCATTCAGTATATACGGTGCCTCTGGGTCACGCTTACGGGTAATGTTGTCATGTTGAACTACTACACTTAATGCCTAATAAAGTTGCATCAATGACGTCTATGGCATCGTCCCTATAAATCATCAAGGAGTAATAAGGGACACTTGGAAGTTAAAATCCAAGGGGCGAGTAATCCCCCTTGGATCGATAATCTAATAAGATAACTTTTAAATGATTTCACATTCATTGAGATACACCATAGTAAACCTCCTTTTAGGGATTGTTAAGTTAAATGCTTTTATGAAATTGATTTCTTTTTTTATCTTGAAGAGATATTGGTGATTGGCAATTTGGTCAAGGGTGACGCTCATGATAGGTGTTAAGATCTAGTTGTTTTAGGCCACAAGCAATAGGCCATCTAGGACATTGACCCTAGAAAGGGTTGCGTACCCACAAATTAGTTTACATCAAACCATAGAATATAAAATAGAACTACATACTTTATGCCTTGATCCCGTGCCGAAGCGGGTATGTAGGCAATCTTGGGACGAAGTTGTCCCTCGTACTCAGGTGTTCGTGGGTGGGGTCTAGGCTTGGTTGAGTAAGAATCCTATTTGAAAGATAAGATAATTAAATTGGAAAAATAAATTCAATGCATACTCGGAAGGAATCCCATATGGATTCGCTTGACTTTTCGAGGCTTTTAGCCAAATTCCAAGGTGGAATTCAAAATTGTATTATTTAAATTACTCCTAAGGACAGTGACCTCGGTGCACTTCTGTTAGAAGAGTGTAGTACTTAGTGAGTGGCTCAGGACCCGAATGGTCCTGATGAGTCTAAGTCTCTGGCCAGAGCATCTCCTATCCCATTTGGATAGATGCCTACCACGTATGGGTAGATGCCTATCTCGTATTGGATAGGTGGAATCTTATGTCCCGTATGGACAATTACCTAACCCATATGGTTAGATGCTCATCCTGGATGGATGAATGCCTAATCCTAATGGATGGATGCCCAGAGTATGCAGTTGAATAAAACATAATGATTAAATTAAGCACACAAAAAAAAACAATACTAAATTTTGTTGAGTTAATCATGGTGGGTTATTACAATTAAAGAGGTACACTCAAACCTGCAAATTCAAGTGGACACGAACCTCACACCCATGTGGTACTGTACCTGAAATCTCCTGCAACCAAGAGTCATACATGCATACATATATATACTTAATGTAAGTGTTAGCCCAAGATTAATAACATGAAATAGGAAAACTAATCAACTTGCATACAAACTGGTGCAAAACCCACATTAATAGATATGCACTAAATCAAAAATTATGACTATAAAATTATATTATGATAAACTAACCAAGGTCAAACCGAGATTAGAAACTAATTAGGGCAGGGGTACTACATTTTTCATTTTTCATTTTGTATCTTGCATTTTACATCTTACATTTTGCATCTTGCAACATGAAATATGCAATATGCAAGATGCAAGATTTATATGTTGTGGCATTTTGCATCTTGCATCATGCATCTTGCATTTTAAATTTTTCATGTTGCATTTTGCATTTTGCATTTTGCATCTTGCATTTCGAATTTTACATTTTGAATTTTACATCTTGCATCTTGAATTTTCCAAATTTATGCATTTTGCATTTTGCATTTTGCATCTTTCATTTTGCATCTTGCATTTTGCATTTTACATTTTGCATCTTGTATTTTGCATCTTGCATTTTCAATCTTGCATCTTGCATTTTGCATCTTGGATTTTGCATTTTGAATTTTGCATTTTGCATCTTGCATCTTGCATTTTGTGTTTTGCATTTTGAATCTTGCATCTTGCATCTTGCATTTTGTGTCTTGCATTTTGTATTTTGCATTTTTGCATTTTTCATCTTGAATCTTGCATTTTGCATCTTGTATTTTGTATTTTGTATTTTGTATTTTGCATCTTTCCTTTGCATCTTACATTTTGTATTTTGCATTTTGCATTTCGCATCTTGCATTTTGCATTTTGCATTTTGCATTTTCCATTTTGCATTTTTGCATTTGCATATTGCATCTTGCATTTTTCATTTTACATTTTTGCAATTTGCATCTTGCATCTTGCATTTTTCATCTTGAATTTTGCATGTTCCATTTTGCATCTTGCATTTTGCATTTTGCATGTTGCATTCAACATCTTGCGTCTTGCATTTTGCATCTTGCATTTTGTATTTTGCATTTTGCATTTTGCATTTTGCATTTTGCATTTTGCATTTTGCATGTTGAATTCTACATTTTGCATTTTGCATTTTGCATTTTGCATTTTGTATCTTGCATTTTGTATTTTGCATGCTGCATTTTTCATGTTGCATTTTGCATTTTGCATGTTGCATGTTGCATTTTGCATTTTGCATTTTGCATTTTGCATGTTGCATCTTTCATTTTGCATTTTGCATTTTCCATTTTCTATTTTGCATATTGCATCTTGCATTTTGCATTTTGCATATTACATCTTCTATTTTGCATGTTACATTTTGCATTTTGCATTTTGCATCTGGTATGTTGTATTTTGCATTTTTGCATTTTTCATCTTGCATTTTGCATTTTGCATCTTTCTTTTTGCATTTTGCATATTGCATCTTGCTTTTTTCATATTGCATTTTTGCATTTTTTGTAACATGCATTTTGCATCTTGTATTTTGCATGTCGCATGTTGCATTTTCCATTTTGCATTTTGCGTTTTGCATTTTGCATTTTGCATTTGCATTTTGCATCTTGCAACATGCAAAATGCAAGATGCAAGATGGAGATGTTGCATTTTTCATATTACATTTTGCATGTTGCATGTTGCATTTTGCATTTTCAATGTTGCATTTTGCATTTTACATTTTGCATTTTCCATCTTGCATGTTGCATTTTGCATGTTGCATGTTGCATCTTGTATTTTTCATTTTGCATGTTGGATTTTGTATATTCCATTTTTCATCTTCCATTTTGCATTTTGCATCTTGCATCTTGCATTTTGCATCTTGCATCTTGCATTTTGTAGAATTTTGCATTTTGCATTTTCCATCTTGTATCTTGCATCTTGCATTTTTCATTATGGATTTTATATTATTTTTTTGTGTATTATTTTATCTTGAGGCTATGAGAACATATTTTATTATTGCTACATTTTTCCTTTCATGCATATTTAGAAAAAAATTCAGTCCAAGACATTTTTTATTGTTTTACTAGCCTTTTAGACCGTAAACCCCTTACTAAAATATGTTAATAATAGGTTAAGAGATAACTCAAATATAAAACAACTTTATATTTTCATGTATATAATTATTCATGATTTCTAACTTCATCTATAAATTGGAATTTAGAAACATGCAAAAATCTCTAAAATTGACTTATAAATTCAAGATGACATAGGATAGAATGAAAAAATATTAAAGTAAGCTTATGCAAAATAGATTGATTTATCATTTAAAAGTTTGATCTAATCGTTTCTTCTTTTTTTGAAAAAATTAGCATGACCACTAAAAAAATTATATTAATATATAAAAATTAAAATATTATGTAATTTCTATTTGCAAAAAAAAAATCGATCATGAATTAGTTAAGAGAGACCAAGAGAAAATGTCAACCAAATCTGCCTTATATAAACCAAGAACCACAAAAGAGAGGGCAACAATACAAAATTGAATCCTATACATTCATGAGGCCATATAGTGCCTATGCACATCATTAAAGATAACAATAAACACTTTAGCTTTTAGGCTGGCAAGACAAATCATCAAGGTAATTAATATTCAAAAGTGTACATTATTCTAATCTTGTCTAGTCTAATTTTTATATCATATTTAATATATTTTACTTGTAGCAAACCAAATACAGGAACCTATAATTTTTAATTTATGAAACATCAAAGGGTTGTATGAACTATTATGTTCTATTGATTAATTTGAAAATCTTGATAAAGTTTCCAACTTGAGCATGATTGCAATATTTTTTTTTTCCATTCATTAATTATATCGTAGAGATTGTTTTGGTATATTAAAATTGTGGTTTTATTGTGTGTCTTATATTTATTTGATTTGGACATTGTTGTTTCAAATTTATAGCCATATTTTCCCATTCTCTAGTAACCATTTCATGTTGTTCTAAATAAAAAGGTTACTATGTGTGATGATGATTTTGGTATTAATGATGATGATGATGATGAACCTGTTAGTGAAACTGACAATGGAAGCTTTGGTAAAAAATTGGTGTTTATTGCTATCAAGGATGATTTTTCGGAACTTGTCATTGAAGCAACTCATATCGAGGAGAAATATTTGGCTGCTAAAATTGAAGAAAAGGAAGAATGGGTCATTGCCAGTGGATTTTCATATCACATGATTAGTGACAAGAGAAAATTTCTAACATTGCAAGAATTTGATCGCAGACTAGTCAGATTTGGAGACAAGAAGGCATGTAGGATCAAAGGCAAGGGAACAATATGATTGGATGGTAAGACTAATATTGATAAAATTTATTATGTTGAAGGATCAAAGGATAATATTTTAAGTGTAGGTTAGATGGTGGATAGAGGATTTCATTTGCAATTCAAGGATGGAATATGTAAGATCACCACTAGATCTGGAATGGAAATTTCTTCTGGAACTTAGACCAAAGGAAAGATCTTTCATTTGAACTCTAGTGAGAAGGCTTGCTTGATTGCTTAGATTGATGAAAGTTGATTATGGCATAAAATGATGTGTCATGTAAATTTTGATTGCATAGTGAAGATTAGTTCAACACAGGTTGTCAGAGATTTTCCCAATATTGTTAAACCTCATAATCCAGTATGTAGAGAATGTCAAATGGGTAAGCAAGTTAGAACTTCTTTAAGAAGTATACATGATAAATATAATCAATTTCTTGATCATATTCATACTGATCTGTGTGGACCGGAAAGGACTAAAATCTTTCAATGTGAGAGATACTTTATGTTACTTATTGATGATTATTCTAGAATGATGTGGGTAGCATTTTTGAAAGAAAAATCAGAAGCTATGGTTGAGACTGAGACAAAACAAAAGATAAAGTGCTTAACATCAGATCAAGGTGGTGATTTTACATTTGGTGAGTTCAACAAATTTTGTGAGAGGAATGGAATCAGAAGACAACTTTCTACACCTAGGACTCCACAACAGAATGGATTAGTGGAAAGAAAGAACTAAACCATATTAGATGCTACAAGGACAATGATGACTGAAGATAGATTGTCTGATATCTATTGGAGGGAAGCTATCAATACAGTTATATACACTTTCAACAGAGTACACATTAAAGGTGATACCTGTAAGACTCCTTGTGAATTATGGTTTGGTCATACTTCTACTATCTGATATTTCAGAATTTTTGGAAGTAAGTGTTACATTAGAAGAGATGATGCAATAGGAAAGTTTGATCCTAGAAGTGATGAGTGAGTATTTTTGGGATATTCTACTAAGAGAAAAGAATATAGATGTAAAAAAAATATATTGAATAGGATAATTTAAAGCATAAACGTCAAGGTGGATGAGCATGGTAATAATCAGATCAGATCATACAACTATGGATTGGAAGATGAATTTATTAGACCTGAATTGATAAAGCAAGAATCAGTTCAGAACAATGAACCAATAACACTGGTAACATCAAAAACTTCCACAGTGACAGATGAACAACAAAAAGAGTCTGAAAATAAAGAAAATTCAAAGACTCCCTGGTATGTGAAACTAAATCATTCTAAAGATAATATCGTTGGAGATAATAGGAAAGGTGTGATGACTAGAAGAAGATTAGCTGTTGAAGATGTATATATATCTGAACCTTATTGGTATACATTTTTTATAGTTTAAACTTATCACTTCAAAGTAGTTGTAGAATGTAAGGTATTCATACATATCCTAATAGAGTAACAGTAGTCTCTTCTCTATGTACCAAACTAGAGAGTTTGCCCAACCACATTTGGTGTCACTTTAATCAATATACAAACTAGTCTATCACCAGCGAAAACCTATGACATGAAATCTATATTGAAAATGGGTGAAGACACTAATATCTCTTGGAAGGCGACATGTTACTCTTCAATAGTTGATTGAAACTAAAACAATTAATGAACCCATGCATGCATTGATTAATATGATAATTAGAAAGAAAATAATTTTACAATATTTTCAAGATAAATAGATAAACTTTTACTATAAACCAAGGCCCCATTAGAAAAAGTGATGCTATTCATATGAAATTATTAATCCAAAGGTGAGGCTTGTTTTCAGTTCTCTCTATTATTACAAACTATGAAAACCTAATTACCTATATCTTAAGCTGTTAGAGAAAGAAACGTTGTTCATAGATGCAGCTCCAACAATAAAACCTACTCATTGGCATTTTAAAAAACATACTAAGTCACACTTTAACAATTGAAAAAACTTGTAAAATTGCAATTAAATTTGATTGAAAAAAATGTAATAAGTCCTTTTGTTCACAAAGAGGAACAACCTCATTATACTTCTATTAATTCTTAAATGTGGAAAGCATAAACCTTTCCTTATACTTCCCCTTTTTGTTTGTGTATTTTTTATGGTAGTTCTATTAATTCATGTATTGCTTGGCATAGAAAAGTTAGTGGATTTTTCTCTATTTTTTTGTTTTGTCCTTTAATTTTGAGCCTATATTTTTCTTGATTGTTCTACTCCTTTAAATGGAAATTTTTTAGGTCAAAGATAGTAGCAATCAACAACATAATTCAGTGAGACCATGAAACAAATAGTAACATAAAACATACTCAAGTTTAAACAAGGAAACACATGGGTGAACTGAAATACTTCCTCAAATGCTAGTTAAGGTTTGCCAATTTGACAAAAGGAAAATACAAAACAAAAATAATATTATTTATAGATTAGGATTTTAGTTGGACCAAAATTAAATCTCATTCATTTTAGGGTTCTAAAATGATAGGAATTATAATGTTAGATATGGTAATTTGAGAAGGATTGATCACTTTCGTAGCATCTAGGCGTAAAATGGCCACCAATATACAAAGATATCTAGAAGTATAAGCTTTGAAGTCACTAAAAATTCACCAAATGTCCAAACATTTGAAAATTTATTCCATGTCTCCTCTACATGTAGACATTGCCAACATGTAATGCCCCGCCAGGAAACCCCGAAGGTATTAAGCCATAACACAAGAATAGAGTGCAATAATTTTTTTTTTTTTTAAATTACACCACATTAAGATACAACGCGATATCAAAGATTCAGATTACATAGCGGAAGACATCAACTAACACCTAAAGAGTTTCCCAACGAGATTACTTAAATTTCACAATTCACTTAACTCACACAATTAATCCAATAAGCTGCTAAACTAACAACGAGATAATTCTTAATCAGGATAATTCCTTTCAAAAGATGGAAATATAAATCACAAGCCATGACTCATCCATTAAGATCTATTCATAATCTTCATTCAAGCTTTTCATTTAAAATTACAAGCCATACATCTAACATCCTAACACACTAGAATTCCATCATAAACATAAGAGATCTATTCAAGCATACTTAATTTCCTTAACAACAACTGAATAAAATCCATTACTCTAAGTTACATTCTTTCATATTCCAACTTATTGCATTTCAAAAGACGATTGCATACTAGCATCTACGATAAATCTCATCTAAACCACTTATGCATTCAATCAACATGGCATTCAAGAAGGAACTGCATAAAAGCATTAAAAGTTAATTCCATTCATCCACTTATCCATTCTAACATAAGCTAATCATACATGATAAAGCTGAATAAAGGAAACATAAGAGAATACATCACATAACACCATAATGATCTCGGAGTTCACCCCTAAAGGGCTACATCTCCGGGTCTGCTCAACTGCAAGACCCCTCTGATAAATAATAAAGTTAAGAATACAAGAGGTTACACCATTACAATCCGGCCATCAAGGCGAAACATAAATAATATACAAACGACCGCATCGGTCAATTAATACATAAACGATCCCTAAAAAGAACAGGATCCAGCTGAACATAATCAAAGCTAATACAGAGGTCCAAGAGAGCATCCATAAAACTGAGTCATCACCACCCAAGGTCTAACATGAAACCGGCACTCACAAGGGCATAAACAAAAGGATGACCCACAAAGGTACTCTTAACAGGACAAAACGACAACACACTAGCGAACGTAGGGACAAGTGTCATCACACCACCTGGTATGGTTACCATGGCAAGTCTTCATAGGTCCCGGCCCCATACACTAGGTTACCCAGGCAACCTAATCCGAGCTTCCGGCCCATCCAAGCCTCATGTGGACCCACACATCCTCTCGTGAAGACAAGGATGATGGTTTGCCATTTCAGGCCTTCTCACAGCATGTCGAGTCTATGTTAGCACTCGTCCCAAGTGTGAGGCACATTTATCTTACTTAGAGATTACATTCTAATCTACTATTAGGTTATCACTTATTAGACTCACTTTCGACGGGTTACCTAGCAGCCACTTTGGGCGCGGCCCCCAATCGAAAGCCACTTTCCCATACGACACTAGACTATACTCAGACGAACTCAAAACCAAGGAATACACATGGTCAGACGAACGAAGTTCAAGAAGGGAGAGACAATCATCTGGTCAAACACGACTCAAACATGGTACACTAACAGACGGTACTCTAACTAGAGACCCGACAAACTAAGGTCAACCACGAATCATCATTCGACTCACACAAAGAGGATATCACCAAAATGACACTACCACAATACAACAGTCAACTCGGAATCAAGGACTGAAATAGGTACCCCAAGTCAAGCCATACAACAAGGTCCTATCAAACAAAGCACTCTTGCCATTTCATAATTAAAAACGAATACAGAAATTAAACTCGCATAGGCAATAAACAGAAAGACAATATTCAACAGATGCAATCTTTCCGAATTGATCTAAACATTAAACGTCGATCAAGTTTTCTACAAGATCCAAATCAGATTACAGTTATCTACCTCATCAAGGGATAAGTTGTTCTTGGTTTTCTAACTCTCTAAGGTTCAAAGCATCGAATAGACATATAAAGTTATAATGAGTTTTTTAAACCAATTCATATTAATAAAATTCAGACAACCATTAATCAAATAAATAAGATATTTAATCTCCAATCAAAACGTCATAGACATACTGGTTCAAAACCAACCTCTACAGTTTCATATATTTTTCAATCCTAGATGTACTATACGGATCACGGAAATATAATTATAAAAAGGGAATCCAAATGAAGATAGTCATTTCCAAAAGCATATCGTTAAATTTCTAATGCCCAATGGTTAATTATTCATTTCTAACCTTTCCAGATGACTTATACCCTTAAAATCTTCAAACAATATATATATGGGAATAAGTACGTTTAAACTCAAGAAAAGAGTTTTCCAATATAACAATATTTGATCTACCCAAAGTATTCACAATTTAATATTAAATCTTACATCAGAATCTACTAAAAAATTCATCAGCATATATATTCATGTCACATTTCTCATCATCAAAGACTTAATTAAAAATCTTCATTAAATAATATTAAAAACATTATATATTTTTTTTGAGTTAAAAAAAAAAAAAAAAAAACACATTAAAAAAACCTTTTTTAAAAACTAATTAAAAAAAACATTTAAACGAAATAGAATAGAAGTGGCCACGTGGGGAACCGGGCCGTGCCCTAGCCCCAGCGGCTCCCGCACAGGGACGCGCCGCTCCCTGCAGCCACCGCGGCGGAGACGCAGTGCCTGCGGCTGCCGCGGGGGTCGCAGCGAGCTACGGCCCTGCTGGTTGCGGTGTGCGGGAAGGAAGGGAGAAAGGGGGATGAGCGGGGGAGGGGAGGAGGAGCGGGTGGAGCTCCGCTCCCCGGCCTCCAACCCCAAACAACAGTCTAAAAACATACGCCCAGGCCGAAACAAAAACAAACGCCCAGGCCGAAACAAAAACAAACGCCCAGCTCGCATTAAAATATATATATATATATATTTTTTTTTTTTTAAAACACACAGTCTGAAACTTCCGAAAACAAAATGCCCAAAAAAGAGTTTGTTGAAGTTTTCGATTTAAGAAAAGTTTAGATTAAAAAGGAACTATGTTCTGGTATCCCATTTCTTTGGTGATTTTCATCCTTCCCAATAACAAAGGGTTTCAAACACCCAAATAGCAATGAGGAAATACACACCTCAATTAAAATCTCTAGGCAAACTCATAATGGACAATCAAATTGATTTTTCAATAACAAATTCATTTCTTTCAACCAGAACAGTAAATTCTTTTGGCAACAAGAAAACAATTCAGAATCCTACCTTCATACACAATCCTGGAATAGCTGAAGGAGAGCCCACCTATCAGATCCAGCAAAACTTTCTTCCTCCCCAAAACCCCCAATTTTATCCAAAATTATTTTTCAACCAAAAATTCTCCAAAAATGTCCATCCTCCAATTTTCCCCAAATTTTGGGTTATATGGAAGAGTTGACCAAAATTCCATTTTTGGAATTAAAATTCTTTTTAAAAAAAATAACTCTCCAAATTAATACTTTTCTAACTATAGCAACAATTAACTTGCTTTTCAAATCAAAAAATCGATTTCCTCACTTAATCCAATTTAACCTTTCTAATTTAATAATCCAACAGAATACAATTAAACCTATCGCAATTAAATACAAATCTTTCTTTTTTTCAACAGCATATCTAAAATGCATTTATTATTCAAAATCAGTCATTTAATCGAACTTACTTTCAATTTAAAACGAGCAATCCAATGTCAACGAAAATCGCATAACGAAATCTCGATTAATCTAATTCATTAATCTCTAATGCACAATTACATATTTAATCAAAATAATTACTAAGGACTAATTAATCAATTTATCCAAACACACCAAGCACGCAAACTGAGAAGGTCAACCAAACAGACGACTCGCAAACCCACACAAAAAGGGATTACCGACGACGACTGACGATGCTCACTTGAGCACGACTAAGGTCGACTAGGGTCTTACGACCACCTAATCCAACTCTAAGAATTAAAGAGGTACACTCAAACCTGCAAAACTAGGTGAAGACGAACCTCGCACTCATGCGGCGTTGTACCTGTAATTTCCTGCAACCAAGAGTCATACATGCATACATATATAAAATTTAATGAAAGCGTTAGCCTGATATTAATACCACGAACTAGGAACACCGAATAACTAGCATACAACTAGTGTGAAAACCACATCAACGGCTATGCGTTAAATCAAACATCTGACTATACTCATTATATTAAGATAACTAACCAAGATTAAACCAAGATTAGAAATTGATTAGGGTAGGGGTACTACACAACATATCCTCTGAAACCATGCACTATTTCTTTGAAATATCCTTTTGCTATCTTGAAATTGTTGCAATGATGTGCATGCCAAAAAAATGACAAATAAGTAGTTTTGAATGCAAATACAAGGACGTGGGTGGATTGAAATACAAACTTGGAGATCAACCATTTAATGCTTATTTCCAACACATAGCCTTGTTTAGCATTTAACCACTTCTTCCAATCTACCATGCACTTTGGTAATGGTGTGTTCTCTAGTGTTGGTATGTGGGAATACACTTGTAACCCAATCAAAGGCATACAAATTATTGTGAAAAAAAAATTTACCTAAAAAACAATCAAGGAACTAACAATGGTGTAAAAGCTATGCCTCGGTTGTAATTCCATGGGAGGAACTAACAATGGTGTAAACTATTAAATAGATTCATGAACACAAATAGATAAGAAAAGAAACAAACACTATTTACTAGATAACATTTGCTATAATTTTTTTTTTCGTTTAAATTTTATATTTTTTGATGCTTCATTTTCTTTTGTTGCACCACGAATATGTTGCATTGCCTTGGTCTTACTTATTGTCATGTTGGGTTTCACTGGTCTTACTTACTAGCAGAAAGGGGGCAAGATTAATCCCATCACCATGGGAATGCACGCATTCACCCAGAAACCACGTATATGAGATAAGATCATGCCTCAAAATAGAACCGAGAATCAATGAGAAGCAAACCAACAACTCAAATCAACTCCACTACCTATGTGCAGGGTATTGATACTCCATATTTTATTAAATAATACTGATTTGCACCCTAAAGTTTAAAGTAAGATATTTTAGAGAACTCTCAAAGCTGTGGCTGAATAATTACCCAGCAATTTTCAGATAGAGAGGACTGCCAAAAATCATAATCAAGTAAGGGCTCATGTGTTACTTTCCCTTCGGAAACGA